>NC_071625.1:28694181-29019181 GCF_014839835.1 Dryobates pubescens | reverse complement strand
AGGTGATAATTACCACACACACACACAGACACACACTAATCACACTTTATAAAGGTACATTCCTCATTGTTTGAGGAGGAAAACTGTACTTTACCTCTTGTACTTATAAAGAGGATTGTTTATTCTGTTCTAGGCTAAGCTGAGGGCATAATCATGAAGGCCACATGCTGCATAGGGTTGACCAATAACATAATATGCGGATATTCCCCAGGAGAAGATCCTAATTTGCTCTTCAGAGCTCAGATGAAGGTTGACATTCCCTGCAATTAACAGTGGGCAAGCACTTTTGATCTGACAATCACAGGCAGGTAGATGCTCCCAAAGCTGTCTTTAGTTCCTTTACTAGTTCCCCTTTCCACAGAGCACCATGTGGCAAGGAACAGCACCATTCAACAGGGGGTTTGAATACGGAAGCAAATGGAGAATGGGCCTCACTGAAGTTCCACCACCTACACTGAACTTCATTTTGACACAGACTCAAGTGAAGGGGCACCCACTGCTGTTAGGTAGGGTTTTGGAAAGCTTTAAGTGAAGTACACCTGAGCCCTACTATTAAACAGTGTTGGCACTGTTTGCTCCAAATGAAGTCAATAGCAACAGCAGCTGCTCACAGCAGATGTAAATTAGAGCAGTGCAACAGCGTTTTCCCTGCTACATCTAATCATTGCTGAAGGAGATACATGGGTGACAATAACGTCTGGCTGAGAAAGGATTTTACTGGGAATAGAAGAATCCTGGGCCAGATTCACAACAGTTTGCCTGTGAGACAGGTGCCCAACTTGACAGACATAGGTAAGAACAAGCTGAAATTTTCATTCAGCCTCATAATCACATAAAGATAAACTCATTTATAAGTCACCTTAAGTAGCAATAATGCACTGTCAGGTCTCTCATTGTCAGGTTCAAGGGATACTTAGCAAAGGCTTTTCACTGTGTAACCACAGCTCAAGCATTCATTCAGCTCATCCTGTATGTAGAGCACTCTCCTTTCCCCAGCCAAATAAACTAGGCAAGCCAAACCATATTTTACTACATTATGCAATTCAAAATATGTCTACATTAGGGGTGCTGCCAGTATAGAATGAAAACTCTTTCACACCATTACAGCATAATATTACACTGGCAAAAAGAATCGAGTCTGTACCTGGTTAGGAATAGCTGCCACTCGTGGGAAGCTAGGCAAGTTACTTATGTTAGGTTCGGCAGCAAGAGCCAGCACTCCGTTCTTGCATGTTTGGTATCCTTGAGGTAAGATATATGTGACCCACTCTTTTATATAATAAACACGTCAAGCATAAAAGAGGGAAAAGGAGAGAAAAAGATCACAGTTATTATAGCATTGGATTTTTGCTTACCACAAGTCCTAGCACAAGGGTACGCACTCTCTCCCCAATCTCTGGCGAAATGTCATTGCCAAACTGCTGTAAGGTTGTAAGAAATCTCTTCAGTTTGCTGAGTTGCCTAGCTCCACAAGCTGGCGGTAACTGCTGGTTAGCCAGAGAAGAGGAAGAGGAGGAGGATGGCCCATTGCTAAAGCCATTAGGAGGAGATGGAGCTCCGTTTAACGCTGTTGGTGAATGGCTAGTGCCATTGGTTACTGAAAGAAAAAGAGAGAAGGGAGGATAAAATAGAGGGGAGGGGGAAGAGAGAGAGAGAGAGAGAAAGAAGACAGAGGGGAAAATCCATCAGCTTGTGTTTTCTGTGCTTGACCTCAAAATTAATTAAGTTGCATAATCAAAGATAATTTGCCTTTTGACAGAGTGACATTCTGCAGTTCATGTGTATTCCCAGTAACTGGTACTGAAAGGTGCATGGATTGGAAGTAACAGAGGCTGCCTCCCACACAGCCCCCTCAGAATTCTCCCAGACCTGAAAAGCATCATTTAAATATCACCCTTTTGTCAGAGGATTTTAAAAAGAGAGAAGGAAACAGGGAGAGAAAGAGCATGAGTGCACGTGTGACTGAAGACCAAAAAAATTGCTCTTTGAGGTAGGGAAAAAAAACAGTGCAGACATATTTCACGAAGCCTCAGTTTATCTCTGAATATTTTTACTTGTGATTTGTACACACAACTGACAGCTGTGTTTATAAAACAGGACTTTCACGTTTTAACCTTACACCACCCAATGAGAAGGTTATTTTTTCTGATACACACTTCCTAACTGCTAACATATGGAGTATACAAAGTGGTTTGTGCAGGTAACAAATGCTGCCATGCTCGCTGTGGCCTTGTGGCTAGGGCATGAAGCTAGACTTCAGAAGACTTCTCACAGACCATGAGAAAATCACTCATCTTTCATGTGCCAGTATCACATCTCTAAAAATGAAAAGGAAGCACTGTCCTCCTGTTTCAAGGCTGCTGTGAGAATAACCACTTAGTACTTTAAGCTTTCTAAATTTATGGCAATGAGATTCATCCAGACATACTGAAGACATCAACAGGTTTTGGCAGCAATTTCAGCTTCATTCTTATCCACACTCCAGAAGAGAGCAAAGATATCAAACTGAGGACATCCTTTTCCACCCAGGTTACTTGGAACAGCAACAGTCAAACACACTCTGTTGAGATTGTTTGAATCTGACACACCAGAGTGCCAGGGAATGGCAAGAAAAAGGACAGCTCTCTATAAATATGAAGGTGCCAATGCACTGGCAGGTGTGGACATGCAGCATGCAACTCCAGCAGCCATGCTCAGCTGGCCATTACCCTGAAGAGATTTGCTGATTTTCTTTCTTTTTTTTTTTTTTTTTTTTTTTTAAGTTACTCAGAATCCAACACAAGAAAACCCTCAAGAATCACGAATTTGTCTTCAATCAAAGATGCACAGGAGTGCCAGTCTGAGCTGCTTCCTGTTCAAAAGCATAACAATGATGAGCTAGCAACTTAAAGAACTTCCAATGTTTATTAATGACCAACCTTTCTGAAGCCAACCATCTCTCTCTCTTTGTCACAGTCTCCTATCAGTCACCCTTATTTTTGGAGAGCAAGTCCTTTTAAAAGGCGGACACCTGTAACTAGATTTTAATCACTACCATGATACTTTTGAAGGAGCTTTTCCCCTCGTGACTGAATTGCCCTTCTGGAGGTACTACAGCAAAAGCTATCTGAATGATTACTCAGTTTCTGCTGGTGTTCTATCCTAGGTTTTTTTGTTGCCTACTCTAGATGCGTGGGCTAGGGAGAATAAGTGGGGAAAAAAACAGAAACCGAAAGGAGCTGACTCAGCAAGTTCAGCTCCACGTGCAGCTCCAAGCCTTGGCTCTCTGAGCACTGCAGCAGAGTGAGATGTCTGCGTAAACAAATAAATCGTGATTGCAAGGAACTTGCACAGCCAAAAGTCATCATGCCACAAACTTAGCAAGGGACAGCTGTGAAGAGTAAGAAATGCCCTGCTCTGGCCTGACACCACCCAACCTTCACCAGTACAAGGCTGCTGGAGGCAGAGGGTCCTGGGGCTATGATGAATAAAGCACAGAACAGCAGAGTTCATTACCTAGGATAGATATGAGCAGGAGGAAGGCTAGTAAAATATCTCCCACAACAAAAGAAATGTAGAAATAGTCTCCAAATGCTCCTTCTCTGGAACTTTTGTTTAAATAGCTCACCAGTACTAACGATTTTTTCTCTTTCTTTCCAATGTCAGACTTTGTTGCCTGGCAAGGATCCACGCAATTTCCAAACCAAACCCACGCCCATTATTAATACAGCAGAAATTAGCATAGACCATTTCAAACTAAGACATGTCAAGTGTTTTTAATAGTCTACAGCAAAGAGGAGAAGCATACTCTTGACCAGAAAACAAGTATGACCTTTCTGGTCTGCAACCTTTCAGGCTGTAGTAATAATAAATGGAACAGACGCTCTGAGAGAAGTGACTCCCTCTTTCCTGTACAAGCTGGAAGCACTACGGCCAAACTCCTGACTCTGAGAAGGGTAAAAGGCAAGATAAAATAAGACTTTTCAATCTTCGTATAAACAGCCCCAACATCCACCTGTGGCTCACACATCTTCCCAAAGTGCTCAACACACCCAAGTAAGCAAAAATTTGAAAACCTTGTGAGTACACTGAGGGCTGCAAGAGTGACTGAAGGAGAGAGGACTGCTGGTACTGGAAAGGGGCCTAGAAGAAGGCTGGAAAGGGACTGCTTACAATGGCCTGGTGTGATGGGACATGGGGCAATGGTTTGAAATTAGAGAAGAGCAGATTTAGGTTGGAGGTCAGTAACAAGCTCTTAACCACGAGGGTGGTGGAACACTGCAACAGGTTGTCCAGGGAGGTGGTTAAGGCCCCATCCCTGAAGCTATTCAAGGTCAATCTCCACAAGGCTCTGGGCAACCTGATCTAAAGGAGGATGTCCCTGCTCAGTGCAGAAGCATTGGACTAGACAACCTTGTACAACCTTTGGAGGTTTCCTCCAACCCAAACCATTCTATCATTCTACTCCTTTTGTGATTGCCAAAGATTATTCTAAACTGTACAAAGTACATCACACTGGAAAGCTTCATCTGTAAGGGTCTCCTGCAAAAACATAGAAATAATTTAACTTGAGACCAGAGCAGCTCCTAGGATGTTCAGGTGCTGGAGTTAAGCAAACCAGACAAATCTTCACAGCACCAGGGTCACTGGGTTAAATCTGAGTTTATGTGAATAGCTGGCACAAACCCTTCTCACTGTTTAAGTTGGATGTAAATTGTCAGAACAGGGTTCCCTGGGATAAGTAGCATAAAGGCCTCCAGCTGGCCTTCTGCATAGAGGTGAATTTTAAATAAGGCATTTAACACAGAAAGGAACTAAACAGACATAGGCAAGACAAATAGAAGATGCTGCCTTCATTCTGCTTAGGCATATGTATTCTACTGTTCTAAAAATGTTTTATTTAAAATGTGAAATGTAAACACATTCTCATGTTTATACTATTACAAGGCAGTATAAAAGAGACCCAAAATTTTTGCAGCTAAATCTCGGTAAGAGAAATGTGGCTCATTTCACGGCTGTGAAAAGAATAGTCCAGACAACATGCCAGATTCAAATCTCAGTTACACTGATATGAATGCAAAGTAACTTCATCAAGACCAGCAGAGTTTCTTGAATGTTTATATCACTAAAATGAGGCAGAGATGCAGCCCCAAGTGACTTACAGGAAAGGTCACAGAGTAGAAATCCCTAGATAAAACAATAAAGGGCCTTTGGTTGGTTTTTTGTTTGGTGTCAGTATTAACCTAGGACTTAAATCAGAATTGTTCAGTCATACATGGGATGAAGAGAAGTATTTTCTTCAATAATTACCCCTTTAAAACCAAGCAAAAATCCTGAAGCTTCTATACAAAAAGGAACTTGATCCACTAAACAACAGAATGGCATAAAAGAGCAGCTTTTCCTTACTTCTCACAGAAGGGCTGAGCTGAGCATTAAGTACCTGACAAACCAGCACTCGCTGTTCTTTGACACTGCATCCAAGTTGTAACAGCACAACTCTGAGCTGAATGTCTCAAGACCTTGAAGATGGTGATCTTAGCTTTGCTTAATTATTGCAGTACAACCAAATCCTGGTCCCACCAAGTCATGCAGGTTTCCCTTCACATATCTGGATTTCTTGCATATAGAATGAAAATAATATGGAAGAAAAGGAAGAAAATAAAGTCTAATTACACGTTGTGGGCGTGAATGAACTGGTTCTTGGAGCTCCTTGGGTAGTGGGAGGAGGTGGCATGGTTGGAGGCGTCAGCCTGGATTGTGTCTTCACATCCACAGGTGAGTCTGGCATTGTGGAATGCTTCTCAGTGCGATCTGCAACACACACCACAGGAACACACCGGTTTATTTCCCCAAGCACACCCCCTCTGACAGAAACTTACACACTAATGAAAAAGGTGAGCCATTTCAGCATCTGCTGCCAAAGATTACATCTGATTATCTACTCCAGTGTGCTCTTCCCAAATTACATCACCTGAACCTTACTTAAGGAGGTGTAACACAGATGGTAAGATCTCCATTTGTAGCGGTGCTGCATTATCTTTTGTTTTTATTTCTAGTGTATGCAGATGCTACCTCCCAAGCACTACTGGAGCTGCAATAATGCCACTTCCCTTCCAGGCTCTCGTATTAGCCAGGAGTGAAAAGCAGACAAAGAGACAGAAACTACAATCTGAAGCTTTTGGGTGAGATACTGGTTGAAGCCATCTTTCGTCACGTCTGCTCTTTGTAACATCTGCTGCCCTCTCCATTGCTTCTCTTTGTAATCGTGGAGAGACACTTATGTTACATACCACAGGCCTCCTGGATCACTTTGCCACCCTGCCCCTGGATATTCTTACATTCACCAGAAAAATAAACACAACCTGGGGCATCAACTGTCACACACACAGAGATCTTTGGTTTTTTAAAAGCATCCAAGTTTGTTCATTCACACATTGAGATCAACTTCAGTGTTCAAAACCTGCGAGATGAAGTAGAAACATCACTCCCCAAGAGAACCAACCAAACAAAAGGCAAAACCAGGCAGAAAACCTAACAGTTCTATTGCAGCTAGAGAGCTAGAGATGCAAAATATGTTCTATATGAAAATATGCTCTATATGTTCTATATTTGATATGGAAGCTATAGGAGTAATCTTTTTACAGTATCTTTTTGGAGAGCTCTCTGTTCAAATTTTAGAAAACCCATCCAAACCCTTATGCTGCATTTATGAAAAATGGGCAAAACATAACAGCATTTGCTAATTGAAAGCAAAATGTAGGCTTCCTTACTCATGCCAGGAGTTTAGAAAGCCATCTTGAGTAAAGATGAGTAAGATCAACTTTAGCTTTTAATAGGCATAAGTTAAACTTTTCCATCCCTTCTTTGGGGGCTTGGGGGTATCTGTTTTATAAACTGTTCTACACAAGCCTTCCTGAGCTCCACTAAACCATCTTGCAAAGCAAGTGTTGCTGCTAATGGGTGACAGCCTGTGGTTGGAATTCAAGACACAAGCAGAGTCCATCACATTCTTAACAAATTCTGTCACTCCACTTTGTGACATGCTTTTCTTCAACCAAGAAAGAAAAAAAAAGTACAATTTGTACTGAGAGACACTAAGAGAAATTAAATTCAATGCACATATTTAACAAAGGATGCTTAAAAGAGGCTCAAACGGCTCCATTTTATCAGAGAGCTTGAAGGAAAACAAAACCAAGCACCCCAGCGAAAATAAACAACACACAAGAGATACCAAGCTTTAGTTGCCTGAACTGAGGAAGAGACAGAGACACAGTGTGCCAGGTACTGCAATTATAGAAGCCATCGTCACCCTTTGCAGAACTGCCTGCAGATGATGCCTCCATTCTCAGGGAAAGGGAGTCATTTCCTATAGCATTTAGAGCCAAGTTTGGGGAAGATGAGCAGCGAAACACCCCCAGAACACAATAAGGGGAATACAGACACAGGATTATAGGCTCTGTAGCCTTGACCTAAGGCTAGCAAACCTCGGTTGTGTGGGGAACAGCATCCAAAATTACTAGCTTAAATATTAGGGCTGCCAGCCAGACAGGTGAGGCTTGATTTGCAAATCAAGCAGCAGTAAAGTACTACATGCTAGAAAACAAAAGCAATTTTTGAACATATTATATACAAATATCCTTTCCACATCACTATACTAAACCAGCTCAATCTATACCTTCAACAAGCCATTCATTTAAAATAAATACTATGAAAATTCGTCTTGAAATGTTAATTGCTTCCTTAATAGCTGAATTCATCTTGCACTCACCTCAACCAACCTCAGCAACAAGGGAATAAATAGCTTTCAGCTCATGTTGCAACAGAGGGAAAGAGGCACAGCAGTGAGCCCAAGCCCTCCTAAATAAAGGCAAATATTTCTGCCATGCCAAGAAAGGAGAGAGAAAGGGAGGCTTGCCAGAGCTGGTGGGGAGATAACAGTGGGAACTGCTGGTCCATCTGGTTTTCATTCTGCTAACACTCACATTGAACTGTTAAGGAAGGCAGTCCAGGTTTGAAGCATGTGGGAACGCAGACACAGACACAGAGGAGATGGAGGTGGGTGGAAGAAGGAGTGAGAGAAATCGAACTCCTCTAGCAGTCTGCTGCTCACAGCGAGCAGGCACAGCCTGCATCATCCAATTCAGCTGCTGGTAACTAAAAGCCATCCCGAGCCTGTAACCAAGCACACGGCGCCTGCTCCTCTCCCTTCCTGCATTTCAAAGTTCAGGTTTGATCAGAAACATGCTCAGATTGGAGGGGGAAGGCTTTCCCCAAAAGCTGGCAATGTTTTGTTGCTTCAATTGAACATGGTAGTGGGAAAAGTGTGTTGGTTTTGCCCTCCAATTTCAGATTGCCATTCTACTGCAATCCAACTGGTTTCCACTCCCTTGAACGATGTCTGCCACCTGGTTTGCAGGCTGCTGAAATCATCCACAGACTCCTGCGCTCCTCATATAAATCTATGGTGTTCAGCTTGATTTTCCTAGTTACTTTTCTTTGGCTATCTCAGGGGTAGAAAAAGCCCTTCTACAGGCTGCTTACTATGCTTAACCCCTTTCGCCCCTGCACAGCACCGTACACCCCTCTCTGCTACTGTATGATCACAGGCTGACAGATTTATATCTCTGGTTATCCCTAAGTTCCCTGCCTTCTGTGAGGAGATACAAAGACCCTTTCAAGCAACAAGGATACAAGACTATTTTGTCAGAGTAGAGACTCTTGAAGAAGGGGCTTTTGAAGTAGAATGAAAAAGACAGAGCTCTTCTACGTGTTTAGAAACCAAACTGACCAGGAGAAGAGCCTTTCCATCCCATTTTTTGACTCTTTAGTAGAAAAACTCCTGCAGAAGCCATTCTGATCTTAGTGCTTAGTTGATGTGTTCCTTGCCTCTACAGCTGGCTCCCTGTCCCCTGAGGGAACTGGGGGGTGGCTGCATGTTTCAGTGGCTCTGTACCCACTGCTGTCCCACCACGCACAAGCCCAAAGAATCCCAGCACCTCAGTTTTAAAGTAGATGTCAAAGCAAAGCCACAAGCACTACCAGTTCTTGTGAGCTGAACTCCTAAAGTCTGTATTGTCTGGCACTTAGCCTAAAATTCCAGCTTTTGCAAATTTATTTATTTTTTATTAAAAACAAACAAACAAAAAATACCCAAGCCAAATAACCAACACTTTTAACTTTTAACTGCTGAAAACCAGCCCAATGATATAAAAACTAAAAGCAAGATGGTATTTAAATTGTATTCATGAGGCAAGTTTCTCCTAAGGCCACACCTTGAATCCTGTGTCCAGTTCTGGGCTCCTCAGTTTAGGAAAGATGTTGAGTTGCTGGAAGGTGTCCAGAGAAGGGCAACAAAGCTGGGGAGGGGTCTGGAGCACAGCCCTGTGAGGAGAGGCTGAGGGAGCTGGGGTTGCTTAGCCTGGAGAAGAGGAGGCTCAGGGGATACCTTGCTCTCTACAGCTCCCTGAAGGGAGGTTGTAGCCAGGTAGGGGTTGGTCTCTTCTCCCAGGCAACCAGCACCACAACAAGAGGACACAGTCTCAAGCTGTGCCAGGGAAGGTTTAGGCTGATGTTAGGAAAAAGTTCTTCCAAGAAGGAGAGATTGGCCATGGGAATGTGCTGCCCAGGGAGGTGGTGGAGTCACCATCACTGGAGGTGTTTAAAAGGAGCCTGGATGAGGCACTTGGTGCCATGGTTTAGTTGATTAGATGGTGTTGGGTGATAGGTTGGACTGGATGATCTCAAAGGTCTTTTCCAACCTGGTTGATTCTGCTAATTCTGTAAGTGATGAAGAGGTGCCCAAACACTGTCAGCATGAATAACTGAAGAACAACCTGAGCAACTGCTGGCCATATCCACTCCCTAGCTCAAGTTATTCTATTCTATTTCATGAGGGCTTTTATGTAGAGACATTCTTTGTGCAAACACTGTGGATAGTCTGCTATCCAGGCAGTCACAGGTGATGAGGGTTTGGGAGTGGGAAAAAGAATCCCTAAAAAGGAAGAAAATCTATTTTTAACAAGCCTGTGCAACATTTCATGAATATTTGCTCCAGTTTTATAATACAGGAACCTGGAAAGTAAACTTTGCTTGAAATATGAGAGAACATTAAGGATAAAATTGCTTAATTTCTTGAATTAAAAAAACATTTTAATGCTTTTGTGTCAAACCAAACTCTGCATCTGCAAAGCTACTTCTGGTTTTATTTATTGTCCTGTGGGACTCTTACATCTCAAGCAACAATCTGGAATTAGAAGGGACACACCAGAAAGTTTCATACAAGCAATATCCCACAGCATCACACATTTCATAGCACAGAGAGAGTAACTCATTTCAGGTGCAAAGACTTCTTCCACCAAATCCCTCTAAACAGCGACAGACTTAACCCAGTTTGGATCAAATGGGGCTGAAACCAGAGGTCCTCCAAACCAGAGGGAAAAGGCAACATCTGCAACTCATTCTGCAGCGTTTGCTGCAATCAATTCAGGATGGAGATAGATGGTGAAATAATGGTCTAGTCCTAATCCATACACACAACCCTCCAGTGCAGCGAGAGAATAAATTCAGAAAATATGTTTCAAGTATGCAGAGATCCATTGCAATTGCTTTGGAGTAGATTTTCTATTTAAAAAGTAAATAAATAAAAATTTAACATCATCATAATAAGAATTTTTTTAAAGGCATTTTGAAATACAGATTCTTGAATGTCTTTCCCAGCACAGAGCGAGGAGCTGCAATTTTGCCACAGAAGTATTTGGCTCCATTTGGAACTAAAGGGTGTTGTAAAATCCACTTGGAATTTTGAATTATTTCTTCTGTGGATTTCTTGGTTCATGAAACTCTCCTGTTCTGGTCCTGCATTCAGTTTTTATGGTGGGAAGTTATCTTTATCACTACATTTAGCTCTTAGGTCAACACTGGTATTTACCATAAGCACAGCCAGCTTCTGAAGAATAAACAGGGAAGAGACCAAGTAAAGTTTGCAGGAGCAGGGGCAAAAGAGAGTTGTGCATCGATTCAAGCCGATTTCCTTTACTTCCTGTACCCTACAAGATCTTAGTCCATCTTTAAAGCAAGGCAGGCTTGCGTACATGGCAGCTCTTTGACTCTCGGGGCACCCTGCCAAGCCCGACGCATCAAGGAGAGCTGATGTATGGAACAAAATATGGAATATATAAATACTTTACTGATACCATTTCAATAGCCAATTCAATGTCAAGCATTTCTAGGGGTGGTGTGTTTTCAATTTCCTTTTTTAAATGAAAAAAAAAAAAATAAAGAAAGAAGGGGAGGGGGGGGAAAGTACGGTATAATACGCTGTGGCATTTATTTTAGTTAGGACAAACAGTTCCAGATGTATAGCCAGGCAGGAAAGATTCTTAAAAGACACTCTACATTGATTGTACAGCACTCACTACTTCTGTGCCAGCTTGTTAAAAATAAAAATAAAGGCTGCCAAATTAAAAAGAGCCCATTGTCTTGTTTCCTTCAAACTCCCAGGAAGAAGAAGCCTTGCATATGACAGGCTGGGTTAGGACCTGCCCTCACCACCCAAACTCTACATAGAGAGACCTAAATCCGTGGGAATTAACATTAATGATGGTTACCTTCAGGGCATTGGACTAATTTTGGTTAATTAGGCAAGTCTCAGTGATGATGAACTGCAAGCTAGAAACCCAAAGGTGCACCTAAGAGGATAAATCGCAGAGGTCTTCGTCCATACTGCTAGCACGGCAGTCAGGAAAGAACTTGCTCTTCTTCAGATCAGACCAATCCATAAAGGCAGTGTTTTTGGAGAACCACAGCTCCTGGCTCTGCCACTATGCAGACCAGGACAACCATAGAATGGTCTGGCTTGGCAGGGACCTCCAAAGGTCATCCAGTCCAACCCCTGTCAGCAGGGGCATCCTCAGCTAGGTCATACCGCCCAGAGCCCTGCAGTGCCTCACCTTGAGTACCTCCAGGGATGAGGCCTCAACTACCTTCCTGGGCAACCTCTCCCAGTGTTCCACCAGCCTCATGATAAATGTTTCCAAGTATCCTCTCTGGTTGAAAAGGAGTCATTTGAGAAGGCACAGTATAAGCCTGGTGTAGCTGGTAAATCCTACCCACCACATGCACAGCTGGGGAAACCTGGAAGTCCTATGTGGCAGCTTTATAACATGACATTTGGGTGACCCTACTGCAGACCCTCTACCAGAGCCAAGCATGCCTGGGACTTGTCTGAGGCCAGTCCAGTCTTCACTGCATTTGGCTCTTGGCCCTTTTGACCATTTCTTAATGAATAAATAAGGACCTAAACACAATAGATCTTTTTGTACTGTAAACAACTGATCCCAAACAGGCATAATAAAGCCATAACTTTCTGTCAGCACCAGATGCAGCCATGTCATTGGTCTAGAAAGAAAAGATTGCCTGGTGTCCAGTTCTCCAATGGAGAACTGTTACCCCCTAGACTCCCTAGGTGATCTGCAGAAGTGCAGTATTAGCAAGCAGCTCCATCTTTTGTCACAAAAGGCTACCCCCACAAGCTTTGGCCAACAGCATGTGGGGTGGGCGATGGACATGAAAGTTTTCAAGAGAACATTTTGTGGCCCCTTTGCATGTCTGGTATGAAGCTCACAAACTGAAGATGACCCTTTTTCCAAGAGCAACATCACAGCTTTGCTGCAGTCTTGTCTTGGTTCTCCTTGCAGGGAGCTGAACATCTCCTGTCACCAGCTGTTCTCAGAACAAATACAAGCACTCTCAGTTTACCCATTTCTTCTCACTCAACACTCAGACATTCTGTATTCTGGGAGTTCACTGAAGTGACCTCAGGCTAAGTCATTACAGTCCCCTTGAGATGTGCTAATAATGTGAGAATAATGCAATGTCCACTCTGTCTCCCAAAAGCTGGAAGGGATTTTTGTGCCTCCTGGGGTTGGTAGGAAGAGCTTGTGGATGATGTCAAGTAGGTGAATGACAGACAATGATTTCCATCATGCTCTTCATCCATAGTGGTACTTTGACTGGGCCTCCCATCTTGACAAGGAACCAAAACCACAGAAGCACTGAGTTCTCTAGAGTGAGAGGTTCTGCCTGGTGAAAAAATGTGCCCCAACCTCATGGCTTTAACAGCTGAAAGCCAGATAGTTCCACATATTATAAAATAAGCAATAGATGAATTTAGTTTCAGAATTGAGACAAAAAATTGTTATGGCTTGGCTTACCATATAATTTCATTTTAAAAGAGGGGGAAAAAAATATCAGAAGAATAGCCTCTTTCCTCTCATTTAACAATCTGACATGTTTTGACAGCTTCAGAACTTGCCATAAATTCCCTTTCAGTATTTAATAATTAAAAACTGACTCCTGTCAGAATTGCACCTTTCCTTTTTATTTTTTTAAATACCTCTTTTCTTCTTTCCCCTTCCTGGTTTTGCAAATTTTACCAGATAGAAAGTACTTGAATATGCAAAAAAAAACCTGGGAAGAAGAATACATTCTAAATCTAGGTCTACTTCCACCATAATGGCTTACGAAATGCTTTAGCAAGAAGAGAAAAGCAAAGTAAGATCCAAATTGTGGCAGCTGCCCTAAGTTTCCATAAGCCCTTGGAAAATTCAAGTCTGCAAGTTCCCCTGTCATGGCTGAATACCAGTTGGCCCTCACCAAGGTGAAGACAATGTGGATTTACTGTAAATATCCCACCAAGCATCAAAAAAATGCCTCCACGTGTACGTGACTAATGCAGCTCATAAGCAAACAGTCCCATAATCATTATCAAAGTCTTCTTTTCCTGTTCATATTCTTCCCTGGATCTTTTCTACTTTGTTTTGTTTACAAGCTACCAAACTAAGAAACACGTGTTTTGAGTGGTTGTCTTTCACATCACAGGAACTGTTAGGGCTACTCCAAAACCAACTCACTGAATGTTGAGGCTCAAGTACTGTGTCCTTGAGTACTGCGTCCAGTTCTGGGCCACTCAGTTTAGGGAAGATGTTGAGCTGCTGGAATGTGTCCAGAGAAGGGCAACGAGGCTGGGGAGGGGTCTGGAGCACAGCCCTGTGAGGAGAGGCTGAGGGAGCTGGGGTTGCTTAGCCTGGAGAAGAGGAGGCTCAGAGACCTTTTTGCTGTCTACAGCTACCTGAAGGGAGGTTGTAGCCAGGTAAGGGTTGGTCTCTTCTCCCAGGCACCCAGCACCACAACAAGAGGGCACAGTCTCAAGCTGTACCAGGGAAGGTTTAGGCTGGATATTAGGAAGAAATTCTTCACAGAAAGAGAGATTGACTGTTGGAACGTGCTGCCCAGGGAGGTGGTGGAGTCACTATCATTTTAAGTGTTTGAAAAGAGACTGGATGCCATGGTTTAGTTGATTAGATGGTTTGGGGTGATAGGTTGGACTTGATGATCTTGAAGGTCTTTTCCAACCTGGTTAATTCTGTAATTCTGTAAGTGATGAAGAGGTGACTAAACACTGTCAGCATGAATAACTGAAGAACAACCTGAGCAACTGCTGGCCATATCCACTCCTCAGCCTCCCCTCCAAACTACAGCTGTGACAACCTCTCACATCAGCCATCGCTCCCTCCACTTCTCCTGTCTTCACAAAGGAATAAGATCTGATTTCAGATGCGGCTTCCCAAAGGCTTCCTGACCAGCAACTGGTTTCCTTTTTTTAATCATCTTCTCTGTAAGACCTACCCTTGTCAGGACTGTATGTTATTTGGCAAACTACACATAAAGTTTGACTAATATGTAAAGAAATTCATATGCCATCAGCATTGAATAGGTACTACTTGTACCCTCAACCACACACAGCACACATCCCTCCCCATCAGCAGTAATAACCTTTTCACACAATCACACAACATTAGGGGTTGGAAGTGACCTCAAAAGATCATGCAGTCCAAGACCCATGCTAGAGTAGGACCACCTAGAGCAGGCCACACAGGAACCCGTCCAGGCAGGTTCTGAATGCCTCCAGAGAAGGAGTCTCCACAACCTCTCTGGGCAGCCTGCTCCAGGGCTCTGTCACCCTCACAGTTAAAAAGTTTATCCTTATGCTCCCATGGAAGCTCCTCTGCTCCAGCTTGCACTCACTGCCCCTTGTCCTATCCCTGGACATCACTGCCAAGAGCCTGGCTCCCACCTCCCAACTCTTGGTCTTCACGTATTTATATGAGGTCACCTCTCAGTCTCTTCTCCGAGCTGAAGAGCCCCAGCTCCCTCAGCCTTTCCTCATAAGGGAGATGTTCCACTCCCCACACCAATTAAAATTTTCAAACTTGCTTTCCAGAGGGATATTTATTATTTTAATCCAGTCTCTGTGGTCCTAAATTAACAGTAAACAGTTTGTTACACCTAGAAGTCTGACGCAAAATAAGTCAGAACTCCTTTATTATTAATGTGCTTACACAAAGCATAAAGCATAGCTGTACCCATTTTAGAGAAGTCCTAATAAAGTGCTGATGCCACTGTTCCATTAGGTTTAACTAGAGCTAAAGTCTCCAATACAGACAAATAAAATAATCTAAACTAACTTATTTAGATTCAGGGCCACTTTAGATATAAATTACTCTGCCAGCAAAGAAGTTATTACGGCCCTATGTTTAAAAGGCATCGCTTGTATTTATAAAGCACACCAGAAGTCTTTTAGGCCCAAAAAGAAATCAAACATGGGTGTAGGAGGTGATATTTTCCATGGTTATAGATCTGAAAAGATGACATGGAGACTAACAAGAAGTTAATGGATATATTATCTCGCTTTGCTTGTTTTAAAACTGTGGAATTTGTCATGGGCAAGTCAGGATCCTCCAAGATGTGGCATGCGACTGGCCAGTCTGGGACAAGACTGCTCCTCACCCTATGGACTGAGCTCCCAAATTGCCTGCTCTGTCAGATTGAGCCATTTTATCCACCCAAGAACCCAATTCTTCCCAGTGATATTTCAAACTATGAAAAGTCTGATGCAAGGGCCTGGGGAACAAGACTCACCCATAAGCCAGAAAGCGCTGGTAGCCAAACTCCCCCTCCAGCAAGGACCCAGTCCAGTTTGAGGCAGGCTGTTAATTACTGCTAAATTAGCACACTAGACTCTCCAGGTAATCAGTGAAAAGAAGAGTTGTAGCCTCAAATTAATAACTCCTATGGATGATACAAATGTTCCTGTATAGCTCTAGGTCCTTTGCCTCACGAGAAGCAGAGCCATTGCAGGCGTTCCAGCAGCCTAGCTGGTGTACACGAGAGCTGAGGATCCTCATCCATCACACACACTAACTCCTTGGTTTCTATTCAGCCAGCTAGGACAGGTGTTCATCCACCAATGAAAAATACAGCAGGAAGCATCTTTCCCCCCCCCCAAACCCTCGCTCAGGTGCTGCCACTGAGATGTACTGCCACTGAAAATAGAGCCTTTTCCCTATCTCAGTATAATAGACTGAGAATCTTCAGGTACTGCAATTTGTTACCCTAATCAGTACCTCAGCATTTGTGGAAACACATACTTTGGAAGACTATCATTTCACATCATCAGATGATGCTGTTAAAGATGTCTTGTGTTTACATGACTGACTGTCTAGACAGAGTGTGAGAAAATACTCATTATGAGCTATACAAGCCAGCTCCTTCTCAAAGCTTCATGTCACACCAACTGTCTTTTATTTTGGGCACTGGATCACACCTGACAGCAGCAGTGGGGAGGTGGGAGGGAGGAAGAGAGTCTCAGAAACTTCAGATGAAATTTAGATTGGTTACAAAGCCTGTAGTGACAGGACGAGGGGCAGTGGCTTCAAACTAGAGCAGATTTAGATTGGATGTTAGGAACACGTTCTGCACCATGAGGGTGGAGCTATACCAGAAGGTTGCCCAGGGAGGTAGTTGAGGCCCCATCCCTGGAGATATTGAAGGTAAGGGTTGACAGGGCTCTGGGCAACCTGATCTAGTTGAGGATGTCTCTGCTTATTGCAGAAGGAGTTTGGACTAGATGACCCTTCCAACCCAGACCATTCTATGATTCTACCTCAAACACTTTCTTAGATGAGGTAACCTAACTTGTTGATGAACAAACTCACAAGAGAAACAAATGCTACCATTAGCAAAACCAAAAGCACATTTCCTATCAATTGCCTGGCTGGGTACATCACATGCATATACTTCAGTGTTCATATGAAATAATATAAGCATTTAAAGGAAGAGGGAAAGGAAGGAACTTGTACATGTCATGTAAAACCCGACTGACAAATGCAAAACCAGATTAAACTCTCCTTCTGAAGCCAGTGCATTCACATTAAGTCACACTGGCACAGAAATCAGGGGATCTCATCAGGAAAAGAGGAACTGGGTTAGCCTTGCAGACCCCAGAAACACTCAGGAATATCTGCTTAGCTATAGAAGCAGAGAACAGCTGTAGGTAAAGTAATGAGACCACTCACAGGGCACACAATTACACCCAACATTTCCAAACCTTAAAGCATCGCAGCAGTCTTAGTCTTGCACAATTAAACTTACAACTTCCCTTTTTTTCAGAGTATGCTCCCTTTGTTCTGAATTTGAAATATCAGAGCTCAACAAACAAACACAATCCTCCAGCTGAAGCCTGGACTGAAGGGGAAAATCGGCAATTACAGAATCCACACAAAAACACCAGCAAAATCTTAAAACAATCTGAAAGTGTCATAGCAGTGCCATGCTTGCCACTTGTCCAAAACAGGATTCATTTCACACCCAGGAGATTCAAATTAATAGCATTGGGCTTTGTTTCCCAACAAATACATTTTAAAAGTAAAAAAAAAAAAATAATGTTATTTATAGAACCTCATTTTCATCAAGCCAGCTAAAGCCACTGCTCCAACACAGTAATTTAACATTGACCTTTGTGGATCACTGCATGGCTGACTTCTATAGCTGTGCATATATGTATCACAGTATCACAGTATAACTACGGTTGGAAGAGACCCCAAGGATCATCGAGTCCAACCTGTCTCCACAGACCTCATGACTAGACCATGGCACCAAGTGCCACGTCCAACCTCCTCTTGAACACCTCCAGGGACGGTGACTCCACCACCTCCCTGGGCAGCCCATTCCAATGATGAACGACTCGCTCGGTGAAGAACTTTCTCCTCACTTCAAGTCTAAACCTCCCCTGACACAGCTTGAGACTGTGTCCCCTTGTTCTGGTGCTGGTTGCCTGGGAGAAGAGACCAACCCCTTCCTGGCTACAACCACCTTTCAGGTAGTTGTAGAGGGCAATGAGGTCACCCCTGATCCTTCTCTTCTCCAGGCTAAACAATCCCAGCTCCCTCAGCCTCTCCTCATAGGGCTGATGAGTGCTATCTGCATGCACATGCACTCATACACGTATTTAATCAAGTTTTACTTAGTTGATTTTGGATATAAAAATGCTTACTGGGGGTTGGGGTTTTTTTTCTTTACATTCTGCTTTAGAAAACTGTAGGAGAGAGTCTTCATTTACACTGCAAGGAGTGTTAAATGGAGGGGAAACTGCAGGGCGAGAAGTCAGACACCAGAGAGAAACCACTCAATGCTACAAGTGCAACAGAAATATTGACAAAGTAAAGAAGTCTGATGTGTTTGAACTCTGAATGTTCAACGTGGATGCACTTAACCCTTGGCAATATGGTTAAGTTTTCTTGTACACCAAAAGAATCTCATGTACATTAAAAGAATCTAATGGAAATATTTAACTCTTTCTGTACTGTAGAAAGAGCCTACTTTTGGTTTTATGTCTGACTTTATATATATTATATATATTTAGCTTCACTGAGAAGTGGATTAACAGAAGATTGATGGTGCTGGTCTCTTCTCACAGGTAATGAGCAACAGAACAAGATTGAATGGCCTCAAACTGCAACAGAGTAGGTTTAGACTGGACATTAGGAAAAAATTTTCACACAGAAAGAGTAGTCAGATAGTGGAACAGGCTGCCCAGGGAGGTGGCTGAGTCACCAGCCCTGGATGTGTTTACAGGTTGTTTAGATGCGGTGCTTGGGGATATGATTTAGGGCTGAGCTTTGCAGAGTAGGGTTAATGGTTGGACTTGATGATCCCAGGGGTCTTCTCCCACCTGAATGATTCTGTGATTCTAAGAGTAGCTGAGAAAAGAAGAACATCTAGCAGGAGGACAGAAACTCTGTGGAGGGGCAAAGGGTGGTTCAGGGGACAGCAAGGCAGGTTCTTCCCCTGGAGTGGTGATGGCCCTAAGACGCACCTTGCTGGTGGCACCAGTGTGTGGGACACATGGTCAGGAACACCATTGCTGGCAACTGTTTCAGGCAGCTGAGGACCACTAGGGGGAGCAGATCCTCTGGAGCAGGAAAAAGCTTCCATTACATGCTGGCAACTCCAAATCAGTGGTAAAGTCCAAGGGAATTGCTTGAAGACAAGTTCTTCCCCACATCAGAAGTCAACCTCAACCTCAGCCGTACGATACAGGAAGAAAGGCTTAAGATGCTTTTTGTGTGCATCAGTGCACACTGGGCTGTTTTCAATATCTCCCTCTGAATTTTGGCTACAAACATTCCTTCTTCAGAAGAATAACTAGGCAGTACTGGGTGGGATAGAAGACCATTTCCAGTGCCTCCTACTGTCACCTATCTACCCCAGCCAAACAAGTCTGATGTTTTCCCTGCCACTAAGTTACACTCTCCCCACCCTTTCCCTCCACCCCACTACTTCATCCTGGTTTGGAGATGGATTTCTATACAAAACATTCAAAAAGTGAAATGGCAGCAGGCAGTACAGCAGACAGAAGCAATCACACACTGATATGCTAGCCACTCAGAGGAACCCAGATCATGCTTATGTAACTACAGCTGCGTGATGATGCATGCAGTTGAAAATACCCCACCACATTTATTTAACACTATTTCTTTTCTTTCTTTTTTTTTTTTCACTAAAACATAGAGAACCAAGTAAGAAAAAGGAGGGGAAAAAAAGAAAAAAAAAAGAAAGAAAAAAGGAAAAAGTATATTTTTTTACATCTATGATCAGTCAGAGAGACCAAATGGCAAGCAGGGCAGAAATAAAGGGGAAATTACTAGGGTGGCTCATATTGATCTTCATAAACATCCATCTGGCACCACATATGTATTAAGGAAGCTAAACCCCAATGGCAGAGTCAATTGAGAAGCACAGAGGGACCGCACTGAGCTCGCCTGTGAAGATGTTTCTTTAGGGTCTCCACTTGTAATAGAAGATGTACAACACACCAGAGGTTGCCTGGTAGGGTTTAAACTGCGTGGTTATGATGAACTGCTGAGCTGCACACAACAACTGTTTGAGGCAAATTCCAAAATGATCTAAGGAAAAAAGAAAAACAGGAATACCTGGATGAAATACTAAACAGTCAACAGGAAGAATTGTCCCTAAATGAGTTCCCATCCATTATCTTTTTCATAATTATGGGAACAAAGCCAGTATCCTCAGTAACTGTGCATACAAATGATCTATTAAAACCTTAACAGGTCATTTTCAAAGGTGATTATGGGCCCTGACTTACAGAGCTACGTGGTTTCCCACATCATTCTTTTCAATGCCAACAATCTGCACAAAATTAGGACAAAATGTGTTTTCTGCAAGACTAAATGGAAGTAAAACTTCAGAAACTGAAACAATGGCTTCAGAAGATGGGAGGTGGCAAACACTGATGGATCAAATGCAGTCGTTTTCATAACTGAAATGTTAAACACTTTGCTTCTGCCTGTGCTGTGGTGTCAGGAGGATGGAAGGAAGAGGAAGCAGTAATTATATGTCAGAGTTCCTAGAACGCCACATGCTATAATTAAATGATGGTGAGTGTAACACCAGTACTGGGACCAGGCTTGTTTAACACCTTTGTTGGTGTCATGGACAGTGGCACTGAGTGCACCCTCAGCAGGTTTGCTGACGACACCGAACTGAACTGTGTGGGGCAGCTGACAGCTGGAGGGAAGGGATGCATCCAGAGGGACCTTGACAAGCTGAAGAGGTGAGCCCATGACAACCTGAGGACGTTCAACAAGACCAAGTGCAAGGTCCTGCGTCTGTGTTGGGGCAATCCCAGGCACCAATATAGGCTGGGCAGCGACTGTCTTTGAGAGCAGCCCTGAGGAGAGGGACTTGGTTGTGCTGGTGGATGAGAAGCTCAACATGAGCTAGCAGTGTGCACTTGTAGCCCAGAAAGCCAACCAGAGCCTGGGCTGCATCAGGAGAAGCACAGTCAGCAGGTCGAGGAAGGAGATTCTCCCCCTTTACCCCGCTCTGGTAAGACCCCACCTGGAGCACTGTGTCCAGTTTTGGAGCCCCTGTTAAAGGAAGGATCTGGAGGTGCTGGAAGGTGTCCAGAGAAGGGCCACAAGGATGAGCAGAGGGCTGGAGCACCTCCCTTATGAGGACAGACTGAGGGAGTTGGGGCTATTCAGTCTGGAGAAGAAAAGGCTCCGAGGAGACCTAATAACAAGCACAGTAGGTTATCCGAGTGGACATCTGCTATAGATCAAAGTATGAACAGCAGAAACGTGGGTAGATAAAGATACCTCCACCAACTCTTGAAGAGTACTTGCAACAAGAGGATGCTTTTCATCATGACAGCTTATTGGCCCTGTTTCTTAATGAGTAGCTGTTCATGCTCTTGCTGTAAGTGAATATGCAGCAGATTTTGCAGTAGAAAATATAATAAAATTATGCAGAAGCACCATGTAAGGAGAGCAATAAAGAACAGGAGCATCGATGCACAGCTTCCTGAGCTGCTGAGGTTGTTAAGAAACAGTGGGACATCTAGAAACAGATCCTGGCACTCTCACTGTGGAATGGCTCAGGCACGTTGTAAAGTTTACTGAGCAAAGCCAGAATAGGTCCTCTTGAAACGTGCAGGGCAAAAAGGCAAGAGCAAGCACACCAACCTACAGTACCCAAAGAAAACAAAAGAAATGCCAGCTTTCATCCTTACCAAACAGCTACACCAGGAACCCAAACTATAAAAATCTTTGATCTTAGCTGAAATCGAACACAGATTGTGACAACTAACAAATAGCTCCAATATTGGCATAACTCCAGGTTAAATTTGTCTCAGTGGTGAAGAAAGAAAAGGGTGATGGGGAACCAAACTTGGGGAGAAAAATCTCTGATTCTGGAAATGTGTATGAGGGAAACAGAACGTGGCATTCTGACACTGCTCTTCCCTCACTTTCTCTTCTAGCACAGAGAGGAAAATTAAATCACCAGGCGGTAGCTTTATGCCCTTCAGTCAGGACAGGGATCTTGGGAATCTCTCAACACACCTTCCTTTCCTCCAGCAACCCCAGATCCTAACAACAGTGGGGATGAGGGCCACAAAGGTGATCCAAAGGCTGGAACACCTCTGCTATGAGGATAGGCTGGGGAAGCTGGGGCTGCTCAGCCTAGAGAAGAGAAGGCTCCAGGAGGACCTTAGAGCTGCCTTCCAATACCTGAAGGGATCCTACAGGAAGGCTGCAGAGGGACTTTTCATAGGGGGGTCCAGCAATAGGACAAGGGGGATGTTTTTAAGCTGAAGGAAAGCAGGGTTAGACTGGATCTTAGGAAAAAGTTCTTCAGTATGAGAGTGGCAAGATTCTGGAACAGGTTGCCCAGGGAGGCTGTGGATGCCTCCTGCATGGAGGTGTTCAAGGCCAGGTTGGATGAGGCCTTGGGCAGCTGAGTCTAGTTGAGAGGCATCCCTGCCCATGGCAGGGGGCTTGAGCAGATGATCTCTGAGGTCCCTTTCAACTTAAGCCATTCTATGAGTCTCTGAGGAACTGCATGACCTTGTTGGTTCTGCAGAGAGCCAGCAGCCCTCCCATTTATTATCCCCCCACTTCTCCTGTTTCATATGCTTATTATTTAAAACAACCTAGCTTTTTTCCTTTACCATCACAGGCGCAGATTTTAAACACATGCTCTGCATCATCTTACGTCATACCGGAACAGCTCCCCCAAAACACTGAACTTCACATGGGATTATTTATCTAAAAGCTGTGTGTATTTTGCTGGGCTGTATCTACTGTTAGCTGAGCTCCCCAGCCTTCACCCTGTCATCTCAAAGAAGCTGATGCAAGAGAGTCCCAAGCAGAGTTTACTGTCGGTCTGTAATGAAAGCAAAATTACAAACCTCCGAAGCGAAAGCCAGCTGCTTCATTCTTAACTCTGGCTTCCCCCCACCTTCCCCCTTTCCTTTTGCATTCTAGCTAGTGTACAGATGTAATAAATGTGGCTCTTCTCACAAGCTGTGCAGATGTTAACAGTTCTGTAGGACATCAGAAACATTTCAAGAATCTTGTAAGTGCTGACTAAACTTGCTTGAATTACCCACACTACCTCCTCCACATTCCCATTCAGTTCCATTAGCCTTCCTGAATATATTAAGGGGGGAAAAAAATAACAATAAGCATTTAAGCCAAGACATTAATACCTAGGCCTAAATGCACTATCAATAAACAAGGAATTGGACAACAGATACTCAAGATAGTGAACCGAAAGAAGTCAATTTATTCTTGGTGAAGATGACTAATGCATTTTTCATTTCTTATCAAGGCAAGAGTGGCTAAATGATTGCCTGAAAATATTTATTTACCAAAGTCACCCTGGATGTAGTTGAAAGAATGGATCAGCACTGCTGCTGGATTAATACTAAATTAGAGTGAAGGAGTTCAAAGTGTTACCTAGGACATTTTTATTAAAGTTCTATTAGCATGACAGTCATATGCATTAAAGATTAAGCTAAAGCCTCAAATCACAGTCAGCTCCTAGTAGAAGCAAGAGTCCAGCTGTGCAGGTAGAGGACTAGACACCAAATGCATTCATTAAGCAGTTCTGTACTAGAAATACTGTTTTCATTTCCTTCCCTCTTCAAGCAGCAAGTTTACTCTCCTTTTTTGGGGGGGACAGGACCTTCAAAACACACAAAGCAGTTCAGAAGCACAGTCACCAACAAAGGCAAGTGTGACTAGCACTCATGTATTCCTCCAGACACTTGGAAATCCCACATCAAATACCCTCCCCTGGGTGTAAATTTCACACTTTCGAAACCCACTGGAAGGAGGGCTGCAGAGTGATTCACAACACTGAGCCATAAAAGGATCACAATCTTTGACAGGTTCAGAAACAAAACGTGCAGCTGAGTTTCTACGGTGCCGTTTTGAGATTGTCTCCAGTAAAGTGTTAATCTCAGCAGAGTTTCAAAGGGGACAGGACAGGGAGGAATAATCTGAACGGATCAGTACATTTCCTGCAAAGGATCAATAAAAGGAGCTCACTCCTGCAAAGGCACACACACCTGCTCCACTTCAGATACTTACCCAAGTATGGCAGCACACTTGAAGTTAACATCACCTCTTTGAAGACACAGAGCCCAAATAATTTACTGTGAAATGTGGAATTCAGAGCATTGTTTGTTCTTTAATTTAGCCATAGAGGAAAGCTGAACACAAAGCAGAACTGCAGCACGCCGTATTTTAAACTGCTTCACGGCGCTGCTTTCAGAGTCATTCCATCAACATGTCATAAAGAGGACATTTAAGCACTTAGAGATAAGCAGAAAGACAATAGCCCACAACCTTAAAAAGAAGTTAATGTAATATTAACAGAAGTTATGTAATTAGCTAGGCCAAAACCTCAACCCATCTTTTAGGCTTCCCCGAATATAATAAATTGGAAGGGGAGAGAAGGAGGAACTAAAAAAAATAAATAAAATAGAAAATAAATTAAAAAAGGAGAAAAATTAAAAGAGAGGGGGAAAGAAAAGCCACAGGAGCCTAAGTCCCTCTCTGCTGTTATTCCTCCAGGAGCGGAAATGCCCCGTTCAGTCACAGCTTAGGAGGCATAAACATCATTGAAATTCAGAGGCAGCTCCCAGAAAGAGGAGGCCTCAATTGGTATGCAAGTGGCGTTTTCTCGCCCTGAATACATTATGAACTTGCAGCATGCTAATATGCCATGCTATCATAAGCACCAGATGGAACAGTAGGCAGTATATGTCCCATCAAACCTCAGGAAGATGTATTAATGTTCCTGCTCTTTTTTTTTCCCTTCCCTTCCCCTCCCCTACCCCCTACTACAACCCTTCAGCTGTGTCCCCAGACTGGCACATTTCTCAGCATCAGTCACCTGCTCCTGGAGCAGGGTTCTCCAGGGTTGCCTCATCTTCACCAGGTGGTGCCAAGGATCTTTTCAATCTCTTTTATCACAGAAGGTGAAGGCCACAAGACACGTCAGGCTGTGCTTACTGAAGGGTACCGAGTACAAAAGATAACATCATGAGATAAATGATGGATGAAGAAAGACTTCAGGTTTAAAGCTAGCACAATTGTTTTAAATTATGTATAAATAGCATGGCACAAATTTCCCCCTCAGTACCACTGGTCAGGGAAGGACTGGAAGGGGGGGGACAGCAACCAAGGGTAAGATTGTTTTTTTGTAACTAAATAGCACAGAGGAAACTGCATTAAAGATGTTTGAACTGAATTCTGGTTTTTTTCAGCACACTGGAAACCTTTTCAGAGAAGATGTACAACATTCAACTTCAAATCAGGCTATGGAAATGGCATACAGGCAAATTAGTTTACAGGACTCTGGATTTATGAATTTCCCCACCCCCACCACTCCCTTACTGGAGATGGGACATTCTTTGTCTTATATGAGTAAAGAATTGCTAGGACCTGGATGCATCATTCTAAAGAAGTGTAGCATTTTAGTACTACTTTGCATCACGAATGACTTCAGGTTTTATATGACTGAAGAGGAATGTAATCTAGTATCTGGTTTGGAACAATTCCAAGCATCCATATAGGCTGGGCAGGGACTGGCTGGAGAGCAGCCCTAAAGAAAATGCCTTGTGGGTGCTGGTGGATGAGAAGCTCTACAGGAGCCAGCAGTGAGAACTTGCAGCCCAGAGAGCCAAGCAGAGCCTGGGCTGCAGCAACATAAGCATAGCCAGCAGGGCCAGGGAGGGGATTCTCCCCCTCTGCTCCACTCTGCTGAGACCACAGCTGGAGCTGTGTCCAGTTCTGGAGCCTCTATTACAAGAAAGTTCTGGAGGTGCTGTAAGTTGTCCAGAGAAGGGCCACAAAGATGATCAGAGGCCTGGAGCTCCTCTGCTATGGAGGACAAGCTGAGAGAGTTGGGGCAGTTCAGTCTGGAGAAGAGAAGGCTCCAAGGACACCTAATTGTGGCCTTCCAGTATCCAAAGGGGGCTCCAAGAAAGCTGGGGAGGGACTTTTGAGGGTGTCAGGGAGTGATAGGACTGGGGGGGAATGGAACAAAACAAGAAATGGGTAGATTCAGATTGGATGTTAGAAAGAAATTCTTCACCTCATATGAGGGTGGTGAGAGCCTGGCACAGGTTGCCCAGGGAGGTGGTGGAAGCCTCATCCCTGGAGGTGTTTGCAGCCAGGCTGGATGTGGCTGTGAGCAACCTGCTGTAGTGTGAGGTGTCCCTGCCCATGGCAGGGGGGTTGGGACTGGCTGATCGTTGAGGTCCCTTCCAACCCTAACAGTTCTGTGCTTCTGCATGGAAGTATGGATATACACAGACAAAACTAAACCACGATTTTTTCCTGTCTGTTGATAGAAATATGCCTCCTGTTGAAATACAGAGTTTGTAAGAAAATTATTTCCCCCCCCTCTACTGTGCCCCTCAAAACATAAAGTATGGTCCTGAAGACTAAAAACTAACACTCTGTGTGTTCAAAGCTCGAGTAAGAAACACCTGAGATGAGTGAAGCAAATCAGCCTTTCATATTTGAAGTTTTCAATGTATTTTTAAACACGTTTGTTTTGCAGAAGAAATCACATCAGTAAACATTTTGCTAATTTCTGATATTTTAGAAACCACATGCTGATTTACAAACAGCTCTCACTGTGCATGTAAATCTATTATTTTCCTAACAACATTAGCCTTCTCATAAACACTGCCTAATTCTGCAAGATGCTGAGGATTCACAACTCATAGCAGCTTTACTGGGAATTCACACTGCTCCAAGCCTCACAACAGCTAGTGCCATCAGTGAGCTGCTGCATGTATAAGGATTTTTCCAGGTATTAAAGGTCTGGTTGACAGGGATTTTCCCCTACTCATCTAATTCTAACTAAAATTTCTTTCAAACATAGCACTTTACAACTGTTACTCCAGCATTATTCTGGCATCCCAACAGACTCTAATCCTGGCCTGCCTCAGGAACAGTGTGGCCAGCAGGAGCAGGGAAGTCATTCTGCCCTGTGCTCAGCACTGGTTAGGCCACACCTTGAGTCCTGTGTCCAGTCCTGGGCTCCTCATTTTAAGAAGGACATTGAGAACTTGAATGTGTCCAGAGAAGGGCAACGAAAGTGGTGAGGGGCCTGGAGCACAGCCCTGTGAGGAGAGGCTGAGGGAGCTGGGGTTGCTTAGCCTGGAGAAGAGGAGGCTCAGGGGAGACCTTATTGCTGTCTACAACTCCCTGAAGGGAGGTTGTAGCCAGGTGGGGGTTGGTCTCTTCTCCCAGGCAAGCAGCACCAGAACAAGAGGACACAGTCTCAAGCTGTGCCAGGGGAAGTTTAAGCTGGAGGTGAGGAGAAAGTTCTTCCCAGAAAGAGTAATTGGCCATTGGAATGTGCTGCCCAGGGAGGTGGTGGAGTCACCAGCCCTGGAAGTGTTCAAAAAAAGGGTTGGATGTGGCACTTGGAGCCATGGTTTAGTTAGTCATGAGGTGTTGGGTGATAGGTTGGACTTGATGATCTGAGGTCTTTTCCAGCCTTGTTGATTCTATGATAATGCAAGGATGTCTCAGGGACTGAGAAATCACTTCTTTTTTTTTTTTTCCCCTTTTTCTCTTCCCACTGAATATTGGGGGGTCTGCTTTGTTTCTAAATATATAGCCTTTCAGGGTAATTTGCTAGATTATGATTTGCATTGTGCAAATAAGTCTATTTAAGTCCATTATCCTGCATTATAAAATAATTTCTGACACCTTAACAGCTCTCAGTTTAATTACAACACACTGAAACAGTACAGGAGACTCCCAAGGGAACCTGTTTGGATCAGATGATGATGATATATGCTAGCTGCTGATCATCTTTCACCATCAGATCCACAGTCAACTATTTTAAAGAACAGTATCAGAACATCTGCAACATCATATTGTTTTGTGGCAAAAAGCCCTCCCAAACTCAGCCATTGTATGGAACAATGTGCAACATATCCCAGCCTTGTAAGCAGAAATACTTAGACCCCAGCAGCTTTACTGTAATGACCATGAGAGATTAAAAAAAGAAGGGGGTGGCTTTGATTTTGATTCAGCAAGCATCCATTTCTGCAGCAGAATCCCCATTGGGTAATTCATCAAGGCATCTAGTTTATATCTAGTGTGGCAAGACAGCAAAAACACTTACGGGCTCCAAAAAGAAAACCATTTGTGACAAAACTGTGGAGCATTCCTGGTGGCTCAGTAACAAGGCACTCATTCTTTCAAGATTGTCTTGAACCAATGCCCCAGACAAAGCCATGCAATCAGATTTGCTTCATGACACTGCTTTTAGAGTAATTCCATCAAAATGTCATAAAGAGGACTTAGGACGAAATCAAGGCACGATGATTGCCTGTATTCCTCAGCAGCATCCATAAAGCTCTCTCTGAGAGACTTTAGAAGTTAACTAAGGGAAGTGGGCTCTGTGTGACTGTGGAGGGATGCAGGTTGATACCTGAAATGTAGGTAGCATCTTTAGAGCTTTTACAGAGATCTCTTTGAAGCAAAAGCTTTCAGGCAGCACAAACTAAAGAATTCCAGTTTTGCTAGCCCCCAGAGATTAAATATCACTGTTTTCCTTCCTGAAAATTAAAGGAACTGGAAATTACTACTTTGCTATCTGGCATGTCAAAAGAACAAGCCCAGATGGTCAGCTGAGGAGCAACCAGGCAAATCCAACATTTATCCCAAGATGTGGTTTGCCTATGCAAAGGAGTCTGAAGAGGACAAAGAGAGGCTGTAACCTCAGGTCTCCCTCAAATGGCAGAGAACTTGCTCTACACACTGCCAAGCCTCTGCTTTCATACCATGCTCTCAATGAAAGTTTCATGCATAGATTCATCTCCTGTACAGCAGTCTTGCTGATTAAATATAGAAAACTCAAACACAGATTGGATTTTACAACAAGAGAGATGTAAGTAAATTAACAAAATGAGTACTCTTCAAAATACTTTTAAATGTTAACAGGAGAGACACTCCCAGAGAGGCCACTGCCTCACTTCTCCATTTGCAAGGGGACAATATGGTGCTCATACTAACTATGAGGAATTCAGAGCAGTAAAGCATCCACTCAGTACTGCCATGTCCCCTTTAGAAACTGCAAATGATTCTGCTTTTCTTTCTGAAGATGCAAGGCAGTCTAGAGGCAATCTCCTTTCATTGTAAAATAATCAAATACTGATCTCAATGAAACAATGCAAACTACTTTCAAGCTCTAAGATGGGTAAGATTCACAGAAGCGCTCTCTTTCAGGACCCAAGAGCAAAGAGATCCTGCAATGCCATGGAAGGATGAACTCAACTATTGTAGACCATTTGAACTCTGGAAACTGAGTTTTCTTACTGTCCTCCCTCTGCCAGTGGAGAAATGAAAACTGAAAACACCCAAGATCAAAGAATGGCAAACTGTTGTGCACCAGTTTCTGAGAAGAAAAACAAAGACTTTCAAAGCTGGTCCCTGACAGTGCCATGCCATCTGCCCACACTGGCTACCCAATTATACCCTTTAACAAACCCAACCAAAGTGGAACATCTCCATTATGAGGAAAGGCTGAAGGAGCTGGATCTCTTCAGCCTGGAGCAGAGGAGCCTGGGGGGTGACCTCATCCATGTTTATAAAAAGGTGCAGGGCAGTGTCAGGAGCACAGAGCCAGTGATGTCCAGTGATAGCACAAGGGGTGCAAGCTGGAGCAGAGGAGGTTCCACATGAACATGAGGGAAAATGTTTCCACTATGAGGGTGACAGAGCCCTGGAGCAGGCTGCCGAGAGATACTCCACTGAGGACATTCAAAACCCACCTGAATGTGTTCCAGTGCGACCTGCTCTAGATTGTCCTGCTCTGTCAGGGGGGTTGGACTGGATGACCTTTTGAGGTCCCTCCCAAGCCCTACCACTCTGTGAAAGCCACTTTAAAGAGCATCTTTCAGCTTTCATTGTTATGTTAGTAACTCTCCAAGCCCCTGTGGTTCACTCAGTCATTTTTGGTGTGTACTTCCAAAGCCAAGACAATCCGATTCCTTCTCAAGAGAACAAGTTTAGACCATCGTTGGTTTTTATTGAAGATTATTCTTGCACATTGTAGTGTTTATAGCTTAAAAAGTCAGAAGAAAAGGAACTGGAAGAAACAGTGATGCTGCCCACAGAAAATGACCTCTTCTAAACTTTGGTTGGCAAACTTTCTCCTAAGTGGAATACACATGAGTGCGTGCAAAGCTAGCAGATATAATTGTGCAATCAACAATTATGTAGTGAAATGGACTGGAAAAATAAAATTAAAACAATAAATGTTAATTTGTATTTGCCAGCCACGAGTGATGTGGCTGGTGCCCTGCAGGGTGCAAAATCCTTTCCAAATTCCACACTCTCTTAAAATTCAAGGCACGATAATGGGAAGCCACATATAGGAAAGTCTTGGATTACAGAACAGCTACAATGAACATTCAAGGCCGTGTCCCCGGCTTAAAAGGGCCACCAGAATGTATTTGGAATGCAGAGTTTAGGAGCAAGAATCAAATTGTGGCTGTATTTTCATACAACGCGAGTGCACACATTTCCAAACTGTAATCTTGTGGCAGGAAGACTACTTGAGTCATGGGGCTTTGCATGACTCACAAAACACTTATTAAGGAGAGATCTGAAAGAAGGAAGAGGAAAGGCCCTCTAACACTAAACAAGGAGATTACTCCTTTAGCAGGATGTGGTTTCGAAACAGGAGCACAACAAGACAGTGAAATCAGCATCACTAGAAGAATCAGAGAGAAAGGGTAAACTACAAGAACCTGCCATGAAGATGCAGAGGAGGGCTGCCAAGACTTGGACAAGTCAATCTATAAGCATATACAGAAAATCCCAATAAAGCATTAAGAGAGAAAGGGTAACAAGTTAAATTTTAGAGATGATTTCTGAATGACTTAAAGAAGACAGAATAGTGCATCAACCCCTAGAAGGGAAAAAGATGCAATAATAAGGTGGAAAGGGCAGTGGAATTGCCTGCTCTGGAAGGAGGGGTGGACTAGATGATCTCTGGAAGTCCCTTCCAACTCTTACCATTCTGTGACTGTGATTTTGAAAAATGAAACATATTCCTGCCTCTTGAATCATCATTTCAAACACTGCAGCAGCTAAATATGCAAGTTCCCTTTCCACAAATCTCAATTCATAACAGCAAACCACTTGTTTTAACTAAGAATGATACAGGCCTGACCCTGTACCAGATGTGCATGAACTTGCAGTATGCTTGAAGGGTTACCAAGATACATTTCTCTTCCTTACTCCTCAGCCTTTCCTCCAAAAGGTGATCAATAAAGATTCCTTTTGTTCTTCTGTTTTCACATTTCTTTCGGTCTTCATCAGCTCAGTATTGCCAATATGCAGAAATGCATCAGAGCTTGCTACAGTTTGCTTCCAAAGGGGTGTCCATAATGAATGAGAACCATATGAGCAGTACTCCTAATAACTGTGTCCGCTGCTGATGGCATTTCCTTTTAAACTTCAGAAAGATTTCCTGCCACCTTTGCCTTTACACTTTCTGCCCACTTAAAAGCATGGCTGAGTTGCAGGCACTGTTCCAGAACATCCATTCCCATTAATACCAAAATAGCTAGCTGGATTAACCTAAATTAATTCAGATGTGTGGGTCCTACCAGGCAGTTAGTCCTCATGGAAATGTCACAAGATTGTCAGATCCCAAGAGTAAGAGGGAAAAAATGCACAACCCATTATGCAACACCATGGAAAAGCTCAAGTAAGGCTGTAGCTTCGTGGCATAGTAATTTAGGCAGAAGACACTTAGAAGCTGGACCAGCTCAGTCTCTTTTGACACTGCATCCTTCAACCAGCCACAAAAACAATGCCACCAGATGGTGTGCTGCAGTACAGGGACAAAACCAAGAGGTCTGTGAAAACTCAGCTGAAGCATCTCCTTCTCAAATCCCAAGGTCTCCAGCAACTTCTTGTCTCAAGCTCTTCTGCAATTAGTGTTCACAACATGGCTATTTCTCCATGATCTGCCTACAACTGGCAGTAAAGAAGAAATTACTGGGGGGGGGGACAGATAATAAAGAAGCCCCAACAGCAAAGGTAAATAAATTCAGCTTCAATATGTGCAAGCAGGGCTCCATGAGTTACCATGGGAAGGAACTGCAGCCCATTCAGCCAACACTGAGCCTGACAACTCAGCTCTTCCACCAGCATATAAAGACAAAGTTCATTCTGCAAGTTACAGATCAAGTAATGGTTTCAGATCAATGAATAAGTGACTTTATGTGCCCAGAAGCTCAGCACTGCTGAAATTTCCTTCTGAAACACAACAAAAAAATCCAGGGCCATGTCCTGCCCTCACCTCCCGTACAGCACACAGGGCTGAAGCACTTCAGACTGAGTATCCACCCCAGCTAACAGAGTCAGTAAAACAAAGAGATCATGTCATCATGCAGACTGAAATGACATCAGGAGATCAGATAGTCCATGCTCTGCTGCCTCAATGCATGTGCAGTTAGATCAAGTTGTCAGGGGGTATAAAGGCAATATTACTACCTCTCTGTACAACATGTTTCAGTGTTTGACCACTCAACAGTGAAGATTTTTTTTTTTCCTGGCATCTGCTTGGTCCATTACTTGTGTCTCTTGCTTCTCATCCTATCACTATCCACCTCCAAAAAGAGTTTGGCTCCATCCATCTTCTCTACACCCTGTAGGCAGCTCATGACAGAAAAGATGATATAAAGTTAGTTATATTTAATCAGCAACTGCCTACAGCTCACCAGCAGGGAAATACTGGAGATAGGATGCTTTACTTCTGCCTTTCAAGAGGCTCAGTAACACAGAATGCACAGCACTACTTCCTCCTCCAGAAAAGATGTCCACATCCTTACAGTTAGAAGACTGGCAAGTAGAACTGGTTTGTGTAAGATGTATCTGGGCGAGATAGAAGAGGTCAACTTTGAGTTTATTCAAGTCTTAGGAGTAGAAGTCTTACTCTGGAAGTGAAGGACATGAATTCAAATCCTCTGTCTTGAGGCTGAGCTCCAGCTCAGGTCTGCAATGTATTCCCTTGGCAGTGGGGAAAGCTACTGCCCAGCAGCAGCTTATTCCAGATGGAGGAACCTCCACTCTTGTCCTGCCTGAGAACTGAGCAAAAAACAAAAAACATTTCAGGAGGCACCAAGGCCTGAGATCAACATCAACAAAGATGAAGTGGCTCCTGCACCAGGCCTGCTCTTTGTCTAGTGACTGCTGCATACAAGAGGCAGAAAGAACACATGTACATCACAGAATGCAAGGTGGTGCAGAGACAGCTGAGCTCCTGGAGAGCTGAGCCAGTGAATACAGACAGAACGGTATAGAATGCCAAGGGCTTCACCAGCTTCACACATGAACTGTGTGAATGTGGACTTAGCACAGCGAGATGCTGGAAGGCGTCAGCCTTGCCCAGTGGGCCAATATGGCTGGGCTGTGTCTGTGCAGCAGCCAAATCCCAAGCACTGCTCTCCCCCATGGATTTCTCAGTTAGTCTCTACTCGCAGCAGCCTTGTTGGCTCTGTGCTATGCAGGACACCACACACACTTCTGGGTAGAAAACGTAAGCCTGCCCTTGTGAGGAGACCAACACTTCTGAATTCACATTTTGCTCCCTCAGAAATGATCCACCAGACCCCACCTCAGACACAGAAATGCTTCACTTCCACAGACACATTGGTGTGAACTCAGCACTGGCCTGTTTAGCTCTGTCCATACTGAGACAGATCGTGGCATGCACAGGCGCGGCCTGACACGTCTGAAAACTCTGAAGCTGTAACAGGTGATGCATCTGGAATGAGAAGAGAGTTCAGGATGCAGTTTTGTATTTGGAAGCCAGCTACTGCTTCAAGGGCAGAAGTTGTCTTGTGCACTTAGTTTTAGTCTGTGACCTGGTAGCGAGAGATCAGGCTTTGGCTGACTTGTGTAGAGTTATCCTACACTCAAGCACTTGGAAGGAAAAAGAATGCAGCAAAGCAGAAAGCTGATACAGGTACCCCAGCAGGTACTGAAAAGGACCGGGTATCAGGTCTTCTACTCTACTTCTCTATTTGGACTTTGCCAACTGGCACATCATGTCATTTTTGCATTTATTTTTACCCTGAACTGGTATTTATGTCTTTCTTGTTTTGTTTTGTTTTTAAATCTTACCTACACAGGTTGCATTGTATTGCAAGGTATGCTAATCATGCCTTAAATACATGAGGGTGGAGTCCAAAATCTTCAAACCAAGCTGAGATCCATGCTAAACACTTTATGCACACCAAGCAAGCTTTAAACAGGAGCAGGGTAGATTTAGGTTGGACATCAGGAGGAAGTTCTTCACAATGACAGTGGGGAAATACTGAAATAGGTTGCCCAGGAATGTGTTTGAGGCCTCATCCCCATAGACATTCAAGATCAGAATGGATGTGGCCCTGGACTGCCTGACGTAGTTGGAGGTGTCCCTGCTGACTGCAGGGGGGTTGGACAAGATGACCTTTGAGGGTCCCTTCCAACCCAATGCAATCTGTGAGTCTGTGAAGCAGAAGCTCTGAAAACCAGATTTGTTTGTTTCTCTCCAGATAAGGGTCTGAGTTGAAAAACACTAAATCTTCATTCACAGGACAGGAGTGCTTGGGACCCTGCTTAGAAAGAGAGAGAGAGAGACAGACAGACAGAGACAGAGAGAGACAGAGAGAGAGACACAGAGAGGGACCCTGCTTAGATAGATATAGACACAGACATAAAAAAGCTCTCTCTGCATCATGATCTGCATCCCATGGTGTATTAGCTACTTTCCATGTACATGCAGCACAATGCAGTTCACTGCCCCATAGGCTGCAAATAAGAGCAGCAACATCACACAGACTTCAGAGTTTATAACTACCTAAGAGAAGCTGAAATGTTCATACTTTGCAAAGTAAGTCATCACATCCCAAACCCTATGATATGTGTCTGAAGAACCCAGTGACCCATCCTCCTCTTAGGGAAAGACCTTTTCAATCCTATCTGAATCCTGAAGAAGATAAAGTTATTATATAGGATGATTGGACTAATGATGCAAGGTTAACACTCAGACTTAAGTATTTCCAGACACATTTTTCCTGTTTGGCAGGAAACTTACTTTGTAAGACACAGAATTGTCCCAGTATAACAGCATAGCAACTGCAACTTAAACCAGAACAAGTGGTTTAATGGACTGTTAGGAGACTTTTGCTGTGTAACAGCATTTAGAGCCATGTATTTAAAAAACAGGTGGATAATCCAAACCTACAGTTACTAGGACACTAACAGTTACGTCCATGGCAATTTTGTTTCTGTTCTTTAAACAAATCATCACTTGCAAGCACTAATGTTAAAACCAGAAAGCCAGCCTAGTACACGGTGGCTATAAATGCCATATCAATTTTCAGCAGATAATAAAGTCCATGTTTTACAATCAGCAATGCACTGTTTTACTACCCAAAATGTAAGCTAATAATATATAGCTCTGCTAAATGGAAAATGCAGATATGCTGTTAAGGAACAGGCTGGCTGTGAGATGATGGATCTTTTCTGCTGGGACCTTCCTAAAGCTATGTGCAAATGTTTTGAAAATATCACATGATGTGGCCATGTGTTAAAAATTACAGCCAGTTAAGTTCTCTGCTAAGAAAAATATGTGGACAATTTATGAAATGCACTCCAGGATGGAGATATCTTAAGTAAAACCAGATTCTGAAAACAAACTTTTTTTCTTTTTTCTTTTTTTTTTTTTTTTTTTTGAAACATGAACTTTAAAAAAAAAAAGAAAGGGTGGGGGGGGAAGAAGTTGCAGCCACATCTGGAGAGCAGAAGTAAAGAAAGGGTGGTCTGACCTAATACCAGGCCATCTTCTGAAAGAGCAGCATTATTTCTGGGCTACAATGACTGTGATCACTGATTGTCCTTTTAAGGAAACCACGCTGAATACTGCCATGGGCAATAATAAAGCATTTTGTAGGCCAACATCTGTTCTTTGAAAGTACTATAAAACGACTGATAGATTTGTAATGTTTCGTAAATAAAGCCTGGAATAAACAGGTCTGAAAAAGAAAATCCAAACCAAAACCAAAACACCAAAAAGCACCCCACCCCCCAAAAAAAACCAAACCACATTCACAGTAATCAGACCAACTGGTGTATATTGGAGTAGATTTGAACACTGCTCCCCCAGCATCAATTATTTAGAGATAAGCACTTCCTAGAGTTCACCACATAAAATGCCAAAATGGTTAACTTGGTTACTGCAAGCTGCACGTTAAGGGGATTATCTTCCTAGAGACTTTTCTCAGAGTTGCAGCAGAGCCTTAGCAGAGTCCTGAATGGCTTTTACAGCATTTCATTAGCAAGCCCTGCTGCTGTGGCTCTGCCCTGCCAGGGGAGCGAGGAGGTGAGCAGCCAGTCACAATTATAATGGCACCAGCAGTTTGTCTTTGAAGGGCAAATTCAGTTTGCATAAAAGTGTTATCGCTACACATAAACCAGAACCCGTCTTTATTGCTTCCTGTTCTCTCCCTAAAAGAAGGACCTCAGATGTCAGAATCACTAAAGGGATGCTTCTGAAATCAGGACTTCACACATACACAAAAGGCACTGACATAATATCAGATTACATAAAAATACACAGTCTTTTAATCTCCTGTACATAATGTGCTTACTTTTAAAACACGAAATCTGCCCCAGATGGCTAATAATGCCCATTTGAAAAAACCCAGCACCACAATATTAAAAGGGCTAAAATATGCTGTGAACAGATTGAGAGGCAGTTCATCCTAGAGGAGAGTAAAAAAGTGCAGATGGGTGTCAAAAATAGCCAAGTGTCAGATCTGTTCAAGTATCTCCATTCTGGCACATGCTCCCAGTCACAGCTGTTAGTGTATTCTCTGTATCCAAGTGCAAGGTTTTCTAACACTCCGAGTTGACATTAAAACACACTTCTTGCTTGCTACTGCTTCAAGAGAATGCTGGAAATTAAAGATTTATTTAATGGTAAAGCTTAACGACTATTGATAAGGGTACACATATTTCTGAGCAGCATATGCCATCTTGATTAAAGATGCATGAAATTTTAACCAGCAGGTAGATTAAGTCATTTCAACGCCAAGGGCTGAAGAGGTTTGCAAAAACCTCCACTCCAGGCATTCTGACACTCTTTGCCAATAGCCCCAAATAATGCACACAGGGATCAAACCGGGTTGGATTGGCTCGTTTTGCCACATTTAAACGGCTCAATAAAACAAAGAGACAGCAAACTGCTCGACAAGACAAGTTTCATACAAACACAAGGAAAACGTCGGTGGATTCAAATGATGCCGAATGCAGAGTTTCCCAAATTCATGAATCACCAGGATATTCCTAATGAAGACCACATTCCCAGGAATGTGTAAGGCATGCAAATCAAATTTGACGTTTCAAGGGTTAAATTGACCTTTCACAGTCCTCGGTTGTTACCTATGCAAATTAATTTGCCCATATTTCAACCATATAAATCCTCTTATCTTGGTGCGGCGAGCAAACAGAGCCCACTTTCTTGCGACAACCAGAGGCTCAGCGAACATACCAGCAGTGGAGTATGACCCTGTATCAAAATCCTAAAAGGAAAACATTCTTCCAACAACTGGCAATACCTACATGCAACTGTGGCTGCAGCAAACTGGCAGATACTGTTTCAAAACACCATCTGCGAGATGCACAGACTCTCTGTGATCAAGCGTAGCCTCTTCTGCCTGTCCTAACCAAATAATCCGCAAGACCCAGCCAGCTGTAGGATCTCTAACCCTGGCTTTTTTTATCCAGAGACAGGCTGCTATAATCAGGCACATGGCTTTCTTCAGTCCTTACCAATGTGGGGGGGAAGGGGGGGGGGAACAAACAAACAAACAAACAACAACAAACCAACAACCACACGAAACACACCAAATTCAACCCACTTGGTAGTAGTGGTCAAGCACCTCACAAAACCCCTCGGACAAATCAGCCTGCATAGAAGCACCGTTTTCATTGGCAAGAAGAATTATCAATTACACCAGCGAGCCTAAGATCCAAGGATAATATTTTCCTGAGGAAACCAACCTATTAAAATTTCCAGCTCTGCAGCAATTCCTCCAATTCAGCAGATTATTTATTTCTTTTAATTGTTTTGTTCTGAACCAACCTATTTTCAGCGATCTGCGCCTGCTGACAGTTAAGGACCTGTGGTTTAGGACAATGCTGGAAGAATTTGTTTTCTCAATCTCCTTCACTTCTCTAACATAAACAGCTTTTCAGAGAAGATCATTTCAGCTGATGGGCGAAGGCTGTGAATGATCTCCACCGATCAAATGTTTGCAGATTCAAGGCACAGCTGACAGTCACCAAAGCCAGCCCGAAGCCGTATTTCTCTTTGCTACAAGCGATCCCCTGTGCAGGCAGGGACCCGCACCCACAAAGCCGCTGACTTTCTGCTATTTCTATCCCTTTTCAGTGAAACATCCAGTCCTGCTGCAAGTATCATCTCTGGCAGCTCCCTTGCACAAATTCCCCTCCCCCAAACATATACACAACAGAATTAGCATCCACGATCGCTCCATCCCTGTATCAGCTTGCAAATCACCCTCTGCATTAAAAGAGGAAGGAAAAAAAATACTATATTAAAACAAAAAAGCAAAAACCCAAACAATTAGCATTTCCTCATTTAAAACCGAAAGAGCTGCAATAATTTCAACTCACCAGGCATCCTTGGATAAAATATACCACACTGTAAATGGCTCTCTCCTAAAAGCAAGCTTATTTAGGGCTCAGTGCCTCCTGTTCTGGAATGAACAGAGAGAAGCGAGGAGGGCCATCAGAACTGGCTGTGGCAGCGTAGCTGGAGGCAGGATGCTGGGCGCGTGCGTTTGCCAGGCAAAGACAGATGGAGAGCTGACACTCTGTATTGCACTTGGAGCAGAAATGTGAATGATGACAGGAGCACATGTGGCCTTGAACCCAGCCCTGTCTCTTCAGGCAGAACAATGACAGGGATGTGTGTGCAAATTATCACAACCCCGGCTCCCCTCAGCTGACTCCTTTTACTCTACCTTTCACACCAAATTCCAGATGACCAAAGAATAGAAAGTAAAATGCAGAGTGATAAGCCAAACACTGAATTATTCATTTTTTTCTTTAAAAGTTAACCCTTTCTTCTGCTGATGACAATTACAGAGAAAAAAAGCATTGCTTCAGATCAGCTCTCCTCCCAAAGTGCAAACAAATTAATTCTTTATTTTAACAGCCACAATTTTGCACTCCATAGGACTACATCTGTTTATTTAGGTGGAAATTCCAAACACACACACAAGGATGTAGGAGAGAGAGTGTGTGTGTCCATCCCCCTCCCCCCCCCCCCCCCCCATCCCCTCCCTACACTTTTGTCATTATTATTCTGTTTTACTATAGTGAAGAGTATCAAAATCATTCCCTTTCTGAGATTCTCAGTAGTATGTGTAAAATAGAACACACTTAGAAAGCAGACCACTTTTATTTTACTATAGTGCTTTTAACCCCCTGGGATTCCTGCATTGATATGTTCCAAACATTTGCACAGCTTACTCTCCTTTACCTTGCGTGGTGATCCATGGGGGATGAAAACAGAATCTTCCCTGTAAACCGTTTTCAAAAGCTAAACAATCATGTCCTCCCCATTTCTGGTTTTGCACACCCCTTAAATGTTTATCCTTCACATGAATAACGTATGCCTGGCTAGGTTCAATGCACTCTTCCCTATTAAGCTTTAATGGACACCATGATACATAAAACTACAAGTCTTTGTTATAGTGCTTTATCTAAAGCTGGCTATTTTCTTCTCAGCAGTCCCTCTTTAGTCCTTTGTAAAACATCTTTGCCTCTTAGGAGAAACATACGCCTGACTCGCATGCCTTCTGTGGCTCGTACAGCCTTCCACAAAATTCCAGGCACGAGGGAAAATATCTCCCTTTCTTAAAAAACTCTCCTCCCATTTAGCACTTGCAAAAGCTTCTCCCTTTCCTAACGACCATTTCTCCAGCAATTAGCACCCAGGTCCGGGTTCTGACTTTGCCTCTGCAGCCTACGTTTCAAGCCATGTAGAAAGGCAGCGATTCTCAGCCAGACCCTCAGAAGCTGCATTCCTGTCAGCGTAAGACTCATCCTTTTGTACTTATTTATGCATCCCCCTGGTTTTGTGCTGTGCCATCTTCTGCCTCTATTACGCACAAACAACTCTGCTTGCAGGCCTTCCTCTTCCTTCCTCTAGCTGCCACAGAGCCTGATAAAGATCTATTTAGGAAAAGGACACACATGCAGAATTAAGCACAAAATAACAACCCTTCCAATATCCAGACTGGACTCATGAATATTTCTCACTTAAAGCAGATAAGTCACTTAATTTACTGATATCTCCACAATAACTTTGCAACACTACCCGAGTGTCACCTTTAAGCTTCACTTAAATAGGAGAGAGCCTTCAAACACAGGACTGGCAAATTCAATGCAATCAGAGCAGCAGCAGCAGCAGCAGCTCCCCTCGCCCCAGTAAACACCCCGGCAGGCAGTCACAATCTAACGTCTCTGCTACTTGAGGCAGGTCTTTTCTTCATCTGTGGCAGATAGCTGCTGTAATGAAGTTCTCTCTAATGGATTTTTGAGTGTCAGAGAGCTCAAGAAAAACACCAAAACATGAAAACGTTTTCATGACAGACTGCTTTCATGGAGGGGGGAAAAGCACAGGGGGGAAAGGGAGAAGAAGCAAGGAAAAAGGAGGACGAGCAAAGCCTGCGCCACTGAGGCCTTGACAGAATTTACCATTCTCTTTGTTTTATTATTTGATGCACTATTTAAAACCAGTCAGCGAGTACCGCATTTGCTGCGTTGTTTTTTCTCCTTTAATGCCACACTCTACATGAAGGGAAAAACATTTTCACAGTCGGAAATGCAACCTTTCATCAACATAGATGCAGCCTGAATCGGCTTCAGAGTATAAAGTAACATGTCAAAGGTATGAGGCATTTTAATAAAACAGAACAATATTCACTCTTAAAAGAAGGTCTTAATATCAGTACATTGTAAATCCACAGACCACAGCTCACGAAATTGAACTTCCATATGCTGTGTGATTATGCATCTTATTTTTTTTTTTTTCTGTGTGTAAAAAGCCTTTTTAAGCTGTTATCTGACTACAGTAATTGCCACTTAAATTGATCCACGTCAACAAAACCTGGATCCCTGGAGATTCTCACCTAGAAGTCTGCTTGTGGAAGGGGCTAACAGAATGCCTGTGCATCTGAGACTACTTCAGCATTTTCTCAAGCAGCCAGCTGCATGAATAGTTTTCCCCTCTCATTATTTAATACACTGAGGCAGGCTACAACCCATTTGGCAGTCCTCCCTGAATAAATATCTGTGGGTATTTATTCGCTTTCCCCTCCCCACGCCCATTTTTAATGCTGTCATTTAAAGCTTGCCCTAACAGTTTTTGCACCAGGTCTGTCATTTTAGCCGGCCAAGCAAAGGTGGGCAGCCCACTCCCTGTGCAACGGTTTTATTCTCAGCTAAGAAAGGAACGGCAGTGGTTTTAACATGGGAACAATTCTGCTGTGTCCCAAGAGTCACCACTATGTGCAAGACCAAAATGAAAGGGAGTGAAAAATCCAGGAGACCATCTTCGGCCAGTTACTTTATGGTATGTATTATGTGCCACCTTCCTGGGTGGGAATCAGCTCCTTCTTTGACAGCCATGCAAAACACTTCACAAAGTAATTTTAAATAATCCTCCACAACTCCTGATTTTTAAATGGGTAAAGAGGGCAGGAACCAGTCTCCATGTTTATATATTTGAAGGGGAAGGAAAGATTTTAATGCAGTTGATGATGTAAGGGGACGAAGACATGGATCTGATGGAAAAGAGGAATTCCATACGATCCCCCCTTAGAAGCAGGGAGGTTGCCTTTTGCACAAACCTAGCTTAATAACAGGGCCTGGAAGTCCACTGAAATGCATCTGTAGTTAATGAAAGCTCTCTATTAACAGTGAAGGAAGAATTTAACTCAAAGCTTTTCTGTAGGACTTCTCAACTTCCCGCTCTAGTTCTAGCAGACTGTTGTGATACATTGTGACTTCACACAGTGGGTATTAAGTGAGTTAATTCAAAGGAGCTGAAACCTCATTGATCCTAATTGAAAGCAATACACCCAACCAAATAGTTTTCTACCCCATCTGCTCTGGCCTGCCACCAGCTATTCAATACAAGAGAATTAATAGTTTCAGATATTCTAACCGACCCAATAAAAGCACTCATTTAAGCAGGACTGCATTAACAAAGTGAAAAACCAAGGGCAAAATGGGTTCAAATGGAGCATTTTACTCCTAGTTGGCTTTAACAAAGCTGAATAATGCTTATTCTGACTTTTTATGTGCAAGACTTGATAAACTGAATGCGAAGGCACTCAATGATCAGTCAACGAGCATTGATGAATGGTCATTAGGACCCCCCCAATCTCAGGGAAGGCCATTCCACAAAGTGGCACACCAGCTTGAAAGGGCGGACTCACTAATGTCCAGATTTCCCCGCTTGCTTGTTCCACTTTCACTTTCAGACCACTGGCCACCAAATGAGGCTGACATATTGGAAAATAATCTTTTATGGGCGAGTGGTAAATAAAAATGGAGGCATTAGCTGGGCTTTCAAATTCAAATCTCCTAGTTTTGTCAGCCCCCAAACGTTTTGATTTTCCACCCAGCTGGAAGCTATTAGTGTTTTCTTAAGGCATCCCACTGACAGGGCAAACCCACCTAATGTGTGAGCTGTAGAGCTGATGGGGGGGGACGGGGGACGACCACTTCTGGATGCTTTCTGAACTTTATTCAGTTGGTTGTCCAGGCCAAGTACAGTAAAAGCAACATCTTCAGGAGGAGCTGACCAATTTCTGAGTGCCCAGTATCTCCTATCATCTAGTCCAACAGTATTCCACCTGGGACCGGAATAGATACGCTCAGTATGGCTATTTCCCTGACATTCTACCTACCCATCCCTTCTTTTTACTGCACTATCACAAAAGAGTACAAGCCAATAAAGAAGGACATCTAGGAAATTTCTAATTCTTTGCTGGGAAATAGCATTAAAATATTGCACTAAGATATGTTTTTATCTGTTAACAGGAGCTCTTAATGCACGCAACACAAAATGTCTGCCAGATAACACTAAACATTTCCTTAAGCAAAGCTTTCTGGACTTCTGAAAAATTGCAAATGGGACCCTTAAAACATAGATAGCTTGGTGAAACACAGCTTAATTGAGATTACCTACACACATAACAGTTGAATAGTTGAGTCCCAGCTAGAGCCACCAAGCTGGGAAGAAGATTTTCTAGGCTGTCTAAGAGAAACTCTTCATTATTTTACCTCTAGTACTGGGTTAAAATCATTTGAGGTGAGAAAATATTCATCCCTTTTTTCCAGTTAAGAAAACTCAAAAATCACATTATTTCAATGGGATAATCAGAAATTAGTCCTCTAAAGTGGATTTTGAATAATCTGTTAAGAAAAGCAACCTTGGCAATGGATCAGACTTGGGAACATAGATTGCCTATGGCTTTTTGGTCTCAAAAAAGAGAAAAGTCAAAACCAAAAAATTCATCCTTGATGAATGTTGCCAATAAAATCCCAGTGGCATTCCAGGTATATTTCAGGTTTTAAAGCACTGAAAATATAGATAAAGAGCTATCATAGGAGAAGAACCTCCAAAAAATTAATTGACTCAGAATGAAGGACAACTTAGGCTTCAGGTCTAAAAGACCGCATGGCTCTTCTGCTCTCTGAACACATTTTAGTAACAAAATACATATATGTGTGTGTGTGTATGTGTGTGTGTATATATATATATATACACACACACATATATATATGTTTTGTTATTTCTTTCTTTCACTTGATCTGGGCTAAACCAAGTTCTGCCTTCCATTTTTTATGACAGACTTTTCCATAACGTAGGTAACATAACTTAGAGTTGCCTGTTAACTTCTCTCCTCATTCAGATTCAAAGGAATGTGAAACATCACCATCTAAGCATAGACACCATTGGTGGACTTTAAAAAGAAATTATTGATTTGATCTTCTTTCTGAAAGGACACAAGAAAATATCAAAGATGTTGTCTTACTGACAGGAGAAAGAATACATTCAGGGTGAGCTGGTGACGTCTGGATGAGACTATCTTGTCCTGCTGACATGGGATCATATTTTAAGACTGAAAAAAAAATAAAGGAAAGAAACCAAACCAAACCAAACATTTCAAGCCATCAGTTGCTTCTTCACTTTGAGCTCGGGGTGTTTGCTCGTTTAACATGGGTAGGGAAACTCCTCCTGCTGTAGTATATTAACCCTAGTTTTGACCTCTAATCGATGTCTTTTCAATGCATAGGATTTTCATAATAAAGATAATGTGAGAGCATATTTGTGTGAAAGCCTATCTATCACTAGCCATAAATTCCAGCCTTGCATTTTTCTTTGTAACACATCAATATTTGTGACACTAACTAAACATATTTTATTCATTTGACAAGGACTGTTACATTATATTGAAAACTTTTGTTTCAATGTCACCACCTCCCTGTTTTGACTGATGGCGAGTTAGTTTTGTTAAAGCGCAAGGGGTGATAGCGTATGCTCCAGTGAACTTTCCCTCCTCTCAGCACCAGAGACAAAAACCTGCAGCTCTGCTCTGTGCTGGCAGCCATCTGGCCAGCTTTCTCTCAATGCCTGCCCCACACCACACTGCAGGCAAAATTTCAGGGCTCTAGAGCTCTGTGGAGCTATTCATGACATACCAATTTCACATTTTCTGCTTGTACGCTTGCAACAATAAATGCTAATGAGGACTATGAATGACATTTTTAAAGACAATAAAAAGGTCTCCAAATCCCTTGCATATGGAGACACTATTTTCTAAACTTCACCTTCTGTTAGGGAGCCATTATACTCTAAAGGAAAAAACAATAACCTAAGGAGAACAATGAGATGATCAAAGCATAACCGAGTCCCTGCGAATTCCAAAGAAAACAATGTTTGCAAAGCCAGCTAACGCCAATGCTCAGCGGCGACACTTCAGCCCAGGATCTCTCCTCTTCAATAGCACTGCTGCTTACCATGAGGGCTCACAAATTGGAGGGGAAACCATAGCAAATCCTGGCTTTCACTGATCACATCTAACTAACCCCACTAGCCATAGATTTGGGCTTCTTAACTATTAATCTCTAGATGAGTTGGGAGAAAACTGTTATCATTAATTGATTCGGGGTGCCAAGCTTTCATAGACCAAGTACTGACCAAGAGAAATGATCAAATTGTAATGCTTTCTTTCCCCAAATCTGCCTCCCGCAGTGCTATTGCTACTCCCAAAATTGCCTTCAGTCTTGTTACTGTGTTTTAGACCTAATTAAAGCCAGCTTCCCCTTATTAGCAAGGATTAAAACCACTCTCAGGAAAATCCACCAGGTGGAGCACATACACAGCAAGACAAAACCCATTTGTGTTCATTCTGCCATTATCAACAGGGGGAAAAAATGTTTTCTGTGGAAATATTCTTACCTCTTGACCCGCCTTCTTCACCATTTTGTCATATATTGATCAATTTGTACTCATTTACTACATTTAGAGTGGTACAAAAGCTTTGTTCAAAGGGGCTGAGATACAAAGCTATTGTTGCTGTGCCATTGTACAGCATGTTAGTGTTTACTATTAATGCTTTTATTTTAGTATGACATCTGTCTACAACTGAGCAATTTCAAGAGTGCCATGAATGAAGACTGCAAATAAATATCTGAGCATATCTAGGAGAGCAAAGCATCACTTCCCCACTGAAAGTATTTGCTTTCCAGAGCCAGGTGCAAAAACCACTTCCTCATCAACTCCTTTAACTTTGCCTGATGAATGAAAAGGTCTAATGCCACAAAGGCAGGGGGCACCTTTTTACATGATGAGAAGTCGTAACAGAAAAGTAGTTATGGATGAGTCCTCTCACAGCTATAATAGGACAACCCACTGGCAGACCCTGTAATTGCTAAAATGGCAATGTAATATTACCAAGCGAACTGCTCTAATGCAGTTTGGTGTCTCAAAACACAGCAGAATCAGTGCACAGTCTCATTCCACCCTTGATGATGGAAATGCATTATTATTTGTGAGTGACAAAGGAAGGCACTGATTTTAGTCAAAGAAAATTTTCCTCTCCATTGTTTCCTTAGTTACACATCACATTTTTCTCTCAATTTTCTGTTCAGTACTCTCTGTCTTTTCTCTGCCATTCTTGATTCTGGAGCCATCTCCTCACCCTGCTACACACCTCCCTTCTCCAAGCCACTACATGACTTATCTCTGCTCCTGCTGCTTTGGACATTGATCCTCTCTCATCTCTGCTAAGCCTGAAAGCTGGAAGTTCCAGAATCTGAAGCTCTACATACTGCCATAAAATATTACCCACAATTAACACATCAGTGAAAGGTCAGCCACCAGCACTCTAAGACTGAGGAACACACACCATGCCAGTTAGGTTTCCATTACAAAAGCGAGTAAAGTGCAACCAGAGGAGCACACCATGCTCCCTGGAACCATAATGTGTTGACATAAGCTTTGTGCTTTTTGTCTGACCCAAACAAATCCCATCATAGCTAAGGAAAATTAAGACAGAGAATTTTTGTTTCTTTTGGAAAGGGGAGGAGCCTTGAGGAACATGGGCCTTTAAATACTGTTTCATTTTTATCTAATTATGTTTGACTCCGCATGATGCTTCATTGTAGCCATTTAGAAGAGAAGCAGGAGAATGCAGAGGTGATTATGAAGTGGAATTTCATATCAAGAGCAAATTACACCACTTCATACTAGGAGAACATCTGCAAAGAGCAGCACTAAGTGTTTGGGCATAATGCAAGGTGCCAGTTTTAATAAAGCCCAAACCAGGTTGGGAACTGTTACCCATGAGAACCCTCCTTGAGTAAGATTATCTCAGCAGAGACTTGCAGACATGCCCCAGATACATGCTTTTTCAAACAGAATGCTGATTTAAACCCATTTTTTCTGAGGCATTTTTGAGGTGGCAACCATAGATTAAAGGCTGTAATTTCCTGCCATTTTCAGGGACAAGCCAGATACTTGATGGGAAGAAGGAAAGACAAGCGTGGTTATTGTTGTCACCACATGTCCACAGAGAACTTCCTTCTGCTATGCTGCTGGTTGAGGTGGACACTGGTTAGGTAGAGGTCATGGACAGTGCATTAGATTATGAACTCTGCAAAATCATAAGGGCATGTCAAACACTGGAAGGAGGGACTTGAAAATGTTTAACTAACAGCAGTTTCATACAGACACAAAATTTCCTTTACATGTACAAATCATATGGGAACATGGCACTGATCACAAGGCATAAACCATCCTTTTGGAATCCTATAGTTGCAAGCAATGCTCATTTAAACCACAGCTTCTTTACAGTATGAAGGGATAAGTGATATTTAAAACTACCTAAGTAATTCACTTTACTTCAAGGTACCTTTACACCGGAGTAGTCTGAAGAGTTCATAATGAAGAAGGTGGCCTGATTCTAAAGGTGATGGATTATGTACATATATAAGAGTTTATTAGATCACAATTATTGATCTGATACACTGTAACAGCTCTTTTGTTGCACCATCCCCTGCAAATCCTTCTTAGAGGATTAGTGGCATAATAGATCATAATGACTCTTCTGGTCCCGCTGCACTATCATTGACTCCCAGCTGCATATGCCCACTGAAGGCTATCCTCTATTAATGAAGGGTCCCCAGAACCTTCTCCTGGTAATGTTTGCATGCAAGATGAAAAGTACACCCTTGAATCTGTGTTCCAAAATCTTAATGCAGTATTAGCAGGGAGAATATAAATTACTGCTCAAAAGTTTCACCTACTAAGTACCCGAAATGTCCTCCAAGACTGCAGATACAACTGTACAGACCGGACTGAAAGCCTTAGTAACTTTCATCTCTCCTTCTCCACAAATATCTTCCTTGGACCAGCTTCTGCCCACCACAATAAAAGGCAGCAGTCACATGCTACACTCATTTTTGCTGCAAAGCCATTTAGTTATGTTCTCTCCCTCAACTACTTGTGCCTTGTGACCTTATGTTCTACCACTACAACTATGATCAGCACTGTGCTTTAAAATATCAGAATTATCTAAATCAGACCTACAATCTTCATTTATCATTCAAACAAGAAGCCATACTTTAAGTCCTCACAAATAAAACTAGAGTATTCAAGACTTTTAACTAAATTAACTAAATGAGTATCTTTCAGATAAAAGCCTGAGCTGTTCATCCTGATGAACACTTTCACTCTATGAGACCGAGCCTGCCTCATGCACCCACAAGTTCAACCGGTTGGATGTCCTCAATAAGCAGCAGCTACAACAAGCAAGGACCACAAGCTGACACCACCCCAACATTTTAAAATGTAACACCAAACTGAACACCTGAAAAATCACATGGATAGGGCAATAGGAAGCACTGACAGCTGCCACCACTGGTTTAGCTGGCCATGCCAGAACAAACACTGGCTTGGTTTGAATCCATGGGATAAATAACCTTGCCAACCATGCTTAAAATGAAAAACTTAAAATGCCAAGAATGATGATTATGTTAATGATCACTACACAAATAATTAACATTTTCAAATGTTTATTTGCTGCATAGCACAAACTCCACCTGAAAGAACTTCTCGGAACACACTACCTCTGAAAACAAGAGGTTGAGCAGGGGGAGAAAGAATGTAGCCGAAGGGAAAAGCCACAAAATCAGAAGCAGAAGAGTTAATCTGTTTTGTTTCAGTCAGTGTTATACCAATGCCAAAAGACTAAAAAGAGCAGATTTTTTGTCTCATTATTATTCTTTAAAATAATAATTTAAATTTTTTTTTTAAATCAGGCCTATCTGTCACAAGGTTGTCTGGGCTGGAAGAACCGGCAGGAACCTCAAATTCCTGACCAAACCCTGTTCCACACAATGCCTCCTGAATGGAAGGAACCCAGGCCCGGCAGAGATAGCCCGCTGTCAGGAACCCGCCCTGACGTGTGCGGGCAGACTGGGCTGGCCTTGCAGGATGTCAGAGCGGCAAACTGCTGCTCGAGATACTGGGCTTTCACACACTCCCAGCCTGGATGTTTTGCTCTTCAGGTAATTAAACAAGGAAACGGGGCTGATGTGTACGAGTTTGACCCCTGCGCTGCGGCTCCGCGGTTCTGCCGATCGACTTCCGCACGAACCGCCCCGAGCACCGACGGGGCCCACACCGAGCTCTGCAGCAAATCCTCCTGGAAGTATCTAACTCCTGTCCATCTACTCCTCTCTAGCCCTGATCTTTTGTAATTTTTTTTTTCCCCATTTAAAAATGGCTAAATCACTTGCTCTGTTCCACATGCCTTGCTGCTTACCCATGAAAAGAAAGGGAAAAGGCAAGCACTGGGTATTTTGGGGTAGCTGTCCTTCTGCCAGACACCCACAATATTGAACAGGCAGAAAGAAGAGGCAAGGAATTCCCGAATGAATGCTTAGGCTAAGGTCATCACTCAACATGAAAAAGGGCTTGAAAAATATTTCCAATTCACCCAACAAACACATTTATTAAGAAGTAAAATTATCCTGATTTAATCATTATTGAGGAGCCTTTGTCTTCCAAGATGGCAGAAATCACAGGAGGCAGCATAAAATAAACAGACCAGTGTTTTCTCTCTCTTTTCCCCCAAATTTGAGAAAGAAGAAAAGGCAGGTGTTACCACCTATACGCAGTGAAACCCCTACACAGACTGCTGCTCTGTGGCTGACCTACTTTCTATGCTCTTTAAAGGCTATTTAAACAAAAATCTTTTTTTTTCCCCTTTTTTAAAGAAAGGTAACACATTCCTAGTTCTTTCTAAAAAATCCACAGAATGGAATATTGGCTGAAAAGAGAAGAGCCCAGAAGAAAGAGGAGTACAAAAGCATGCCTGCTTGCCTGTGTTCAACACAAAGAACATTAAATGAAAACAACTGGCACGCTGCCAAATTCCTATACAGGCAAAGAGATTCAAATAAATTGATTTCACGCATCACACTGACCTGGGATCAGTAAGCAGTGCTACAATACACTCGCTGCTCCATGTGGGGCAAAGCCCATTAATGTTATCAGAGCCACAGCATATAACCCAAAGTGGGGGGAAAAGAAGAAAGGGAAAAAAGAAAGAAAGTAAAAAAAAAAAGAAAAAAGGTTAAAAAAAAAAAAAAAAAGAAAGAAAAATAACCTAAACTCTGCAAACTCAGGAGAAAGAAAACAAATCACTTTGAAAAAAGGAACTTCAGCTTTAGCTGGAGCATTTGGTTTCAGTCTACTAATATCATATCATGAGAGCCTGTCCCCTGCTCACCTCGAACGTTTCAAGGACCGTATTTTCAAATTAAAATAAATACTAATGTCACACACACACTCCCCTTACATTCTGCTTTTAACACAATTGTTCTCAAACTCTGTTATTCTCCTGCAAATTTCCTCCCTTCCCCATCCACCAGCATTTTATATAGATTATGGGTTATTTTCTTTGTACTTCAAAAGCTGGATTCCTGCCCAGGATACTCTTACTCACTCAGAAAGTAAGCTGGAGAAATCAGCCACTGCTCTCCACTGGTCCAAATCAACCTGACCTACAGAGAAAAACGCTTTACTTGCAAGGCAGCAAGGAGCAGGGCCCAGGGTTCCTTTGCAGAGTCACCCAGGCACGCTCCCTCGTCAGGAGGCATTCTCTCCAAACCAGAGTATTCCAGATTTCACTTTCTTACTACATGTGAAGTAACCTGTGTGTGCCCTGGAGTCTCTTCTTGTCAGCCCAGCTTTGTTTTTCATAAAGATCTCTCACACTCCAATCAAGAGCAACACCAGCAAGCCACAGGTGTGCACCACATGAACAGATGAAAATCTGATTGTGAGCAGTGTAACAACAATTCACTGTCTATAATACACTCATCCCCTTCTGCATCTGTTCTGTGTTAGAAGGGGGCTTATTCTTTCAATTTGTACTAAGATACACAGCTAAGCAAACAAATGTTTTGAGGAGAAAGATGGAAACCAGGAAGGGTTTGCAAGAGCAAAAGATGGATGAGGATGTAAAAAAGGGATCTCAAAAGCCTAAGAATAGGAAGGTAGTTTAATGCTATGAGAGGACACTGCTTCAAGGAGGTGATGGAGTCAAACAGCTTTTATTTTGCCTTTTATTCCATTTTGGTTTCAAATAGCAAGTCAAATCTCCTTGGGCACCATGAAGTCCATATTAAATTAAGCTCCAGGAGTGATGGCCTCATCTCTAATCACTCATCCCAATTTCAGAGTGGAAAAATGCTAATTTCTTGGCCTTTTAAGACTTGTTTAGCCTGGAGAAGAAGAGGCTCATTGCTCTCTACAATTACCTGAGAGATGCTGTAGCCAGGTGGGGATTGGTCTCTTCTCCCAGGCAACCAGCACCAGAACAAGAGGACACTGTCTCAAGCTGTGCAGGGGGAAGTTTAGGCTTGATCTTGGAAAGAAGTTCTTCACAGAGATTGGCCATTGGAATGTGCTGCCCAGGGAGGTGGTGGGGTCAATGTCCCTAGAGGTGTTTATGAAAAGCCTGGATGCGGCACTTAGTGCCATGGTCTAGTTGATTAGATAGGGCTGGGTGATCGGCTGGACTTGATGATCTCGAAGGTCTCTTCCAACCTGGTCCATTCTGTGTGACTCTGCGAGACTATAGTTTTTGAATGTGTGACAAACATCCATCCATATGTAGGTACCTCACCCAGTCACTCCATTTCAATGAAATGGCAAAGAATGCCCAATCTAAAGACCTAACAGCTGCTAACTACCACTGATCTTGTAAAGAGCCATTTTGAATTACCCTCATCATCAGGGTGAAAACTACACAACAACATAACCTCTTTAAATTGTGTTATTGGAGGATGTGTTTTGGTCTAAGGCTACAGTGAGAATCACTCGGTACAGCGCAACTTCACAACGGTAGAGACATCCCTGCACCCAGGTGATACAGGGCAGCCTGACTTGCCCAGCGCTTCACGTGCCATTTCCTCCCGTTTATGAATATTTCAGTAGTACAACTAGATCATTTGGACTTCATAAAGATGAATTGAATTTCAGTCATATTAATTCCCTCTTTCTATAAAAATGAATAGTATTAGGAAACATGCCTTTCTCCTAAGTTGTAGGAAATTTCCATTATCTTGCACGTGCTCTGACAGCAATAAAGCACAATAAGCTTCCCATTAGTATGCCAGCGCTGCGTGCTTCAGGCATGAAATCTTTAGTTTTACATTTATTTATTTTTTAAATGCTTTATGACGACCCACATGGCAAAAGAAACCCACCAACAGCCACCTGTACAAGCTACACAAGCACTTAAAAAAAACAGGCAGGGAAAAAAAGAGTCAGTCAGAAGCTATACACTGATACATTAGCAAATCAAAAAAGCAAGAAGCAGCCCAGAAAGATTATCCACTCTTTTCCAATGCTGCCTGTGTACAGGAAGGTCCCAGAGAAGTATTTACTTCTTTTAAGCTGAGCTAGGAAGTCGAATTAGAATGCAAATTCATTTTTAATAGGATTTAATTTTTTAAAAGCACGTTCACACCGGTGCACAAAACCTCAGCGCCAGCCCCTTGCTACAACATGATGTGCAGAGCCTCCTGCTGCTCTCTCAGCTGGGCGCCATCTCCTTTCCACACCCCACAAACAGGGCAGCATGGGCTCTGGCATGCTGGGTTGGATGACAAGTGATACGATCAAGGCCTAGCTGCCTGCAAAACTAACCAGAGCACAGCCTCGACTACCCAGATACTCTTCCTTTTGTTTTGATACCATTCTCTATCAAAGTTACATCACAGGCGAAATGCTCCAGCACCGAGAAAGAAAGTATCCAAGTGGTGGAAAGCAAATCAGTTCAGTAGCTTCTTGCCATCTAGACAAACCATTTTAAGAGAAATAAAGGTAGCAACAGTAAAGACTGGAATGACAGTTGTAGGTTATCTAGAAATTTTGTTCTGCCATAGCATATTGAATTTTCCAGTATGAAAAAAAGACTTTGCACATAACAGCAGAAATATCCATTCTCAGTCAGATTTATCACAGATTCCCAACGCAATGAGTTTACCAGAGGCTTCCACTAAATTACAAACACAACCAGTTTGCCAAAGCGATTATAACTCTCCCTTAACCCAGTTGCAAATATTGTTCCAATTCACAGCTCAGGAAACTGAACATTCTTACTATTTTCATAGCCCAGCCATGTAACATTGACATGCAACATAAAGAACACGTATAGCACCAAGCCCACAAACCCCACAGTTACAAATTTCACATACATGTACTTTTCAGCTAAGGAAGGTCTAGAAAAGTCATCACTGAGGGATTTTATTGGCCTTGCTGTACTCCTCTTCAGTGATACTGAAGGGAAGACACCGCCTTCATTGATTTAGGCAAACTCGTTAGCAGCTGAAGGGAAAGATTCATTTTTTAGTTACAGTTTACAAGGCAAGGTACAGATACTAAAAATAACTTCTAAAAGGTATGCACATTACAAAATCAAATATTTGTCTGTTCCTTACCTTGACAAAATTCAAAGTTCCCTTTTTTCCGGCAGTCACCTATCACTAAACTCAGTGCTCTCCAAGTGTTTCTTTTGACAGATATCATTCTCCACCAACCGCTCTGCTAATTTCCTCTTCCCTTTTCTGACTGGGACAGATAGTATGTTCACCAGCCCAGAGATCAATCTTTTCTATTGACAACAACAAATGAAAAAGAAAAGAAAATAAAAAAAAGGGGGAAAAAAAGAAGAAGGAAAAAAAAAGAAAATAAAAAGAAAAGAAAAATAAAAAAGAAAGGACAAAGAAAAAAGAAAAAAAAGGAAAAAAAGAAGCACATATCACAGGTAGTTTGAAGCTCCACACCCCTTCATTTGCATGATAATAGTAGTCTTAAATAAAAAGGTAAGACAGAAATGCTATCATTCCAAATCAATTACCCATATTTTGTTAGTTAATAGAAAGCTGTACTTTAAAACTGCATTAATTCTTCCACAAAGGCTGTTTCTGAAGTTGCTCATTTAAAACAGTTTATGACATATAAAGGGCAGCAAAGTAAGGGCAGCCTGTATTCTACCATGAAAACAACTATTAGCTAATTCTGTTAAAATGTTTGGCATTAAATACATTCACATAATACAAAATATTACATACTTTACCTGGTTCAAAGGAAGCTCTAGAGCACTATTTATTAAATGAATATGGGTACTGAAAATAGAGACCTGGCAATTACACATCACTGTACTGATTTGGATTGGGTAAGTCACAATAGCAAACACATTTAAACAAAGGGAGATCGAAAAGCTATTGATGTATTTACAAATCGTTCTCCCACTTCTGAAAAGGAATTCCCCTCCCACTCCAACACCTACCAAAACTGTTTATTTGGGTTACACAAACACTTTGTCATTTGTAGGAGTCTGTATTACAGCGTTGTCAGTTTTTCCAAGACATTAATATGCTTTTCAGGGGGTTGCAATTATGTCAAGGCAGAAGGATTTCCACAGCCAGGCACACACAGTCACATACATGCTTCAATCCACTATTCAGGTATTTGGGGACATAAAGTTAAGCATGCAAAAGGATCTGGTCGCAGCTGCATGCATCTAACAGAGAACTCAGCCCCAGCCCTCTCCTGGACTAGACCTCACTGCAAAAATGTATTGCCCAAGGGCATTTGCAAAACATCACATTTGTGTTTGTGCTAGAAATTGCAATCTTTCCCACTAACAAGCACCCTCTTCAAATCAAAACAAACCTTCCCCAGTTAAAGTTAAGATTACAGAACAAAGGAGTTCACCACTCAAAGTTCTTTCTTTCCTGTTTGTGGTCGGACATTACCCCACAGCCCTGACACAAGCCAAAATTCTGTTGATTTCACTGAAAAGGAGAGGCATGGAGGGACTGCAGGACTCAACCCAACCGTGAAGCTTTCAGTATGACACAACCACCTTTGGCATTTGTAAAATAACCTCCAAAATGTGGGTTTGACTCTCCAACTTGGGTGTAATAACCATTTTTCTAACAACATTTTTTACTTTGTATGAAATTCTTGAGCTGTCACCATGTTCTTATATAAGCAACACCTTGACCTCTCAGTTGTGTCCTCTCCTGAATCATGTGGTTTCCAATTGTGCAGATGTTTGCATAACACATTTCCATAGATGTGTACAACAGTCCCTAAACTGTTGGTATTTTTTGATCTGGTCTTTATGACCATAAACTCACACCCCTACCAAAGCTGAACAACCCCTCACTGACCAAGTGGCTCCATCGATTACACTGGGATCATTTAAACCTGAAGTTTTCTACCAAGTGACGATAGCACAATCTGCTTGAAATATGGACTTACAGTGGAACATTAAACGAACATCACATTTTGGATTCAGAATTGCACCCAGCAGCCATCTGTAAAGATCTATTCATGTTTTGCTAAATTCGACTAATTTGACCACTAGAAATAATTATGATCAAATATGCTAAATGATGTAGAGACGACCTCTGGGGGTCCCTTCCAACCCAAACCATTCCGTGGTTCTGTGTAACGTAACAATTCAGTATGTGTGCCTGCTGCACAGCACACTCCTTTTTCATGGCTGGTAAAAGATGTTTAAACTTCTTACTGTAAAGAAGAAGGGAAAAAAATGTTCTGACTCAGAAAAAAATACAAACCAGTGCCCATCTGTCGGCTACAATGAAGACATCATTTCAACTTACTACTCTTTCCTTTGTTTCAGCCCCACGTTCATTTTCTCTACATGCCACATTCTCCAAAGTGATGGATGCATTCTGCTATACCCATTCCACGCTAATCTCCTTTTTTAAGTGCATTTTTGCCTCCTGAACTGTCAACTGCTGCTGTTGTTCGAATGCACGCGCAGGGTTGTCTAAAGCCTGAACTTCACTGCAAGCAGAATGCCTCAAACAATTTGTAGCCTTACAGGAGTGTTATAAAAAAGGATCAACATGTTGTATTACCATGGAAATTGTGAAAAACATACTTTCCCAAACAAATATTACTTTTTCTCAATGGTATGAAGTAATGAAAACCACATGTGTAAATCTGCGATCCGTGCAGTAGTTCAAGCTGCAGCTAATAGAAAATACAGAGAGTGAACTCTGCCATATAAAGGATTCTTGTTACAGAAATATAATGTGAAAACCAGATGCAGACAGAAAACCTTAATCACAGATGGGAATGTAATCACTGGCACACAGAATACTTTTTTGATCAATCTCAACCATATGAGAAATGTATTTATTTTCTAAGGAATGCAATAACTCGAGAGAGTCTTCTATTTGAATTCAGTTAACCTCATATTCACAGTGCTTTTATCTTATATGTGGAGAGAAGGAGCATATAACCCCAGCCAAGATTTTTAGAGGAGCCATTTGCCCTGGCAAGTAATTCTTGTATCAGCTTATCTTTCAAGGAATTAATAGGATGTAAAGACTACAAATATCAGGATCAGCCGCAAAAGAAATCAACCAGCACTGCACTTCCCAGTTACTGCCAGAAACCCCTTCATCACCTAAGCAGTTCTCTGGTTAAATTTTGTCCTTAATAGATGTTTCTTTAGAGATGCAGCATGCTGTTGTGCTACCTTCTGCAAGTCAGACCTGGAGTCCTACACCATAGGATACCCACAGAAAAGTTCAAAGCTAACTTAGCCTCAGGCTTCCTTCTAACTGCTGGAAGTCCCTGTGAGTACCCTCTACCCAACACAGCTTGGGGGTGGCAGGGGAAACAAAGGAGGCCATCCCACTGCAGCTATCCAGTTACATCAAGTGTCTAAAAGGCATTCTACCAACTACCCACAACAAGTTCACCATTGCTAGTGACACTTCTGCCCAACTTTTAGGAGACAGAAATACCTCAGCAGTAGCAAACTCCTCACGTAAAATATGGCAATTGCCATTAAAATCCAAAAATCAACGCAGGGCATCAATGTGCCGCCAACAAAACCTACTTACACTGGTGCAAGCATCCTCAAAGCGACCACACTCTTACAGCTCTTGGAACATTTACATTTGCCTAGATAAACTGTATACCTGCTGACTGAACAGGACTGGTATGTTAAATTGCAATATAGATTAAAAAAATAAATGAAAAAGGAAAAAAGGAAAGGAAATAAAAGAGAGCTGGGAAATAAAACTTCAGAAAGCTAAAGCATTCAGCGAATGCTCCAGGCCCCTGGGTAGCAGCACAGGTAGTTTGCCTCCCAACAGTCTCAGATCCCTGCTGTACCCTCCACCTGGAAGTACCCACTCTACCCAAGAATACCACAGCTCTTTACACAGCACTGCCTGCCACGGTGACTTTGTGAAGGTACCCCAAAGCTGGTATTCATTTATTTTAATAGTACTAAATACCATAAAGCACAGTCTCAAGCTGCACCACAGGAAGTTTAGGCTGGAGGTGAGGAGAAAGTTCTTCACAGAGAGAGTCATTCGTCATTGCAATGTGCTGCCCAGGGAGGTGGTGGAGTCACCATCCCTGGAGGTGTTCAAGAGGGGATTGGATGTGGCACTTGGTGCCATGGTCTAGTCATGAGGTCTATGGTGACAGGTTGAACTCGATGATCTTTGAGGTCTCTTCCAACCTTGGTGATACTGTGATACAATGATTTGGTAGCTGTTACACTGGAGGGGAGGGAGGGTGACAAAGCCTTTGATGGGCACAGGGTGGGCAGATTCTCCCTTAGAGCCTTTATGCCCCATTACCATCATCCAGTTTTAGTATATGCAGTAAGAAGAGAGTCTCTTGGGTACCCTACCCAAAGAGTCCAGCAACAGCTCAGCACAGGTGTTTATCAGATGCATTCTGCTGAAATTCCTCTAAAAGTGCTTCCTTAATTGAATGCCTGTGTGCTAGGGGAAATTTGAAGTCAACTACTTGCTTTTTCCTTCCCGTGTTAACAACTAGCAAACTATTTGATGAAAATACTTTCATTCCACCACTGCAACAGAAGCTTTTTTAAACCATCTTGTCTCTTCTGCCATTTAATTTTCCATTTCTGAGACTCCAGCATCAGTAGTGCAGAAGTCACCATTTAACACTAAAGTAAAACAGGCTGGATATGCTTGTCATACTTCTAAACAAGCGTGCCTAGATTAATAATAAACTCTGGCCAGATATAGAAATTTGCATATTTTTTTTCCATATAGCAGCATCATCATGTGTGTAGGGTGCTAAAAACAGGAGTGAAATCTTCCAGCTGTAAAACAGTTCCATGTGACAAAACAGAGAGGGATCCTGAAAACTCCTGCTTCATGTCATGTGTGAGTGTGTGTGTCTCTGCCTTTTTTCCCCCTTCTCATCTGTGAGAGTCTGTCCCTAGAGGACAAGAGAAGAGAGAACCAATTATATCCAGAGGTTGGTTTCTCCAAAATGAAGGCATCTGTTCCATGCCAACGACTTCCACATGGAAGAAAAACACAACTTTGAAGGCATCTGCGTTTATGGTTGACAGTCGCAGATCTTAGGGTCTACTGTAATTGCCCAGCTGCAAACATGATTTGGATGCTGCTGTTGTCAGCTGATCTCCTTGCACTGAAAAGAGGAGAGCTTAAATAGCAAATAGCTGGATAAAAATCCAAGATATTCTTCCACAACGCTGACACCTTTTCCCTTCTGAAGGGAAACTGCAAAGTGGTTTTTTTAAAACAGACATTTTAGGAAATATTCCACTTTAAAATGTTACACTTTAAATAACATGCAGGCCCAAGTACAAGGTACTCATTATTTTTTAGCGTTTCAGGCTGGTATTTTTGCAAGAGTGATTCAGAAAGCAGCATGATTCACCGGCCACATAATCCTGCAGCCCACCTTATTTAGGCAAGTAGCCCCAGCAAAACCAAGAACACACCTGAGCAGTTCAGTATTTTCGTCCAAAATGCACATGGCAGACAAATAATTAGCATGATATTTCTTTCTCAGATCACACCATATCCAACTTGAGTCGATACATTCCAAAAGACACTTAAAGAACTATCGGTGGTAGTTGAAAACTTGGCTTACAGCGTGGGCTGTGACACGTGCAGCGAGGTAACTGCGCAATGAGGGAGCTGGGGCTGTTTAGCCTGGAGAAGAGGAGGCTCAGGGGAGACCTCCTTGCTCTCTACAATTACCTGAGAGATGCTGTAGCCAGGTGGGGATTGGTCTCTTCTCCCGGGCAACCAGCACCAGAACAAGAGGACACAGTCTCAAGCTGTGCAGGGGGAAGTTTAGCCTTGATCTTAGAAAGAAGTTCTTCACAGAAAGAGAGATTGGCCATTGGAATGGGCAGCCCAGGGAGGGGTGGGGTCATCATCCCTGGAGGTGTTTAAGAAAAGCCTGGATGCGGCACTTAGTACCATGGTTCAGTTGATTAGATAGGGTTGGGTGATCAGTTGGACTTGATCTTGGGAGGTCTCTTCCAACTTGGTTTATTCTGTAATTCTGTAAGGCTGTGTACCCTCTCTGTGAAAAAAATCAACCAGTCAGTCAAGAAGCTGCTCATCCAAAGTAGGAAGACCCTGACTGATCTTCTAAAGCACAGCAATGAGTGCCATGTAGGGTTGGGACTAGGGGTGGTGCAGTTGCAACAAAGACAATTAAAACCCAACTGGCCCTAAGCAGGAAATGCATTTACATTTCTTATCCTTCATTCACCAGCTAGAAGTGGATCATAATTTCCTAGACATTGTCAGGTTTTGTAGTTTTTCTCACCTAGCACTTTCAGCAATAGCTTGAAAGAGACACTCTATGTTAGGAAAATACCTTTTAGTTTTTGTTTGACTGGTTTTGTTTGCTTCATAAAATTATTTTGTTATTCTGCTGGATTCCAGCTACAATCCTAAACACACTTTGCAGCAGTGGCATTCAGCCCTTCCAACCAGGTAGCCACAGAGCTTGAGAAGCACGGGAAGATTCCTACACAGTTTCCCTTGCCTGCCACATGCCTCACGCTATTATGAACGCATGAAGTAGTGAACCTGGGGGGACACAGTAGGCCTGACATTTCCTGACCACGTCTAAATTGCCTCCAGGAAGGACAAGAGTTGGGAGCGAGGACAATTAGCACAGCCACCTGCTTCCTGTGACCTCCTGGGGAGCAGACACCGACACTGATGACTTGCTCTGGCAGTGTCACTGAGGTCCCGTCCATGCTTCTCTTCCCAGAGAAGCTATGGGATAATAAAAACAATAGCAACCCATAATAGCTCTGTAAGAGAAGGTGACATTTAGGCCTGGTCTTCAAAACAAGACAGAAAGATGGAAAGACAGACAGAAAGAAAGACGGAAAGATGGAAAGAGAAAGAGAGAAAGATGGAAAGGACGAAAGGAGGAAAGGGAGAAAAGGGGAAAGGGGGGTAGGGGGAAAGAAAGAGAACAGAAGAAAAAGTTACCATCAAAATCTTTCCATGTGAAGTGGATGGGACAAGCAAATCTCAAAATGTAAAAGGGAAATTTTATGTTGATTCACTCTTTACTGTAGCTGTCATTTACTAGAGCTGGTCATTTCCCTGGAAAATTTTGGAGCTGGCAGCTGGCTTAAACACAAGTTTAACACAGCTCTTGGGATACAGAAGTTGAGAATCCCAGCCCCATGGCCTCAATAGAAAGCTCTGAGAGTATTGTTAACAGAAGGAATAGACTTTGTCTCTCCTTTATATGGAAGTCTTGCCAGGTAAGTCTGTCATTTACAACTAGAAGAGCATGACTTACTCCATGTTCAGACCTGAGCTAGCTCACTTAACCTTACATGAGGTAATGTCACTAGAGCTGCATCAGGATCCAAGTCTCAGAATCAATCCAACCAAGTACAGCTAGGATCACAGAAGTGAGACAGGTGCACAAAAATCCTCAAGATCCAGATCCTCATGCTGGTGTTTAGACAAGAGAAACACCACTTTCAATAAGAAATGGGCACGTGAATACCACGGAAGACCTGAGCTGCTGTACTTTCATCCAGTGGTGACCCATGGAGTTGCATTAATTTATCATGATGCACAAAACACACAGAACATTCAGAAACCAAGCTAGGCTACTCAGATCAGCACCATGGTCTCCTTGCTCATCTGCAGCAGCTTGAATACAGGTTGCAGGATGCTTTTCCAGCATTAAGTGGTTTGCCAACAAGCTTTAAAAATAATAAATAGTACAGTCATGAAACAGCTTTTGCTTAATGGTTCCTAGAACTCAGTGACTTCAATCATTAAACCCCTTTCTATAACACTAGCCTTAAATACTTCTAGCACTGCCACCATTAAAATAAAATAAAAAATCAGCCTGGCACTGCCATCCATTGAAAGCACACCCACAGGTGCCATTATCCCTAAATTTCTTGGCAGGCTTCTCTGGCACCACTATGCTTTAATGGCTCTGGCAACAAACCCCACCTGGATGCCACTGAAAGCACTCCTTTGGAGCACTCTTCCCAAATACCCTTTGCAGCAGCATCATTCTGTCTCCTTTGTTGCATCCTAATCATCTTGTTTTCTGGCAATAGTCTCATCCTCTCTGTCAAAGCCTGAGCCGCTCTGGGGCAGTTCTCTTCCTGAACTTGTCTAACATGTGTGATTCAAAGTTGGGGTGAATTTTCCAAGAGGATTTCAGGACAGTATCTTTGCTGCTCAAGCTGGGTGTTCATTCACATCCCAGCTTTAAAATTCATTGTATTACATCCCAGTAACACACATGCCCAAACCAATAGGAAAGCAAAGCACAAGTACACAACCCTAGATAATCTGATGCTTCATAACAGACATTGGTAAACCTTGGGACTACCAGAAGGCCTACACAAATTCACTCAACATGCCACCAAACTGGTCCTGACAGCATGAAGAATCAGTATCTTGATACAGATGTTACAGAAGTGAAAGAAACAAAATACAGAGAATGTAATCTGGAAAACAAATAATTATGGGAAAAGGTGAAGAAGTTTTGGGGATGGGATTGTGGTTTTGTTTTTTCCCCCAAGCTATTTAAAATGACACCTGGGCTACAAGCAAAAGGGGCACCTGCATAGTCATCAGCAGTCATCAAAAAATGCAGCCAGCAGGTCTCCAAATAAAAGGAACCACAACAGAAAATGGCTACTGATAATGACTACTACTTATGCAAATTGTGCATTAACATCCAGCAAGGCAGCCACACAGAAGCCTCCCAGAGCTACAGCAGTAACTACGGTCTTGCACAGTTTGTAAAGGTCACGCAACTGTTTCCCCAGACACTCACCAAAATTCCTGCTTTTCACTCACTGCACCAACACAGCTTTTCATAAATAGTATCTATTTTATGATCTGCCACTCTGTGCAGATTAATTCCACTCCACTAGGTGGAGTCTTCTGTCTTTCCAGACTGCAACCTAATTTCCCAAAGAATCCATTATTATCCTCCATGAAATTTGGGTATTTATTTTTATTGCAAGCACTATCCTCTACCTGTCTTGATGGACAGAGACATTGCAATGAACCAAACACCTTCTTGAAATGACTGGAAAAGATCACGAACTATCCCATGGAGATCCTGTATCAGCAGGTTGCAATCTGGGATCGTTCAGGAATAGCATTGCTGTGCAGTGCTATACAAATCGACTGCACTTTTACTATAACTGATTTCAGTAAATAACTCTGACTGGAAAAAAGGCAGGTCGCCATACTGCACATGCCCCAAGGCCACATGTAAACAAACCCAAGTTGCTGAGCTTCTTTTAAACTCTCCATGTGCATTCAGAAACATTTGCAGTATCTTGGATGCCCTTCTTTCCCAGGCATCCCAAAATGTGTTACAGAAAATGAGAGGGAACAGTTAAGAATCCCCTTCCATATTCAGATTTCCATTCACAACCACTGGAGTTAAATATAGCAGGTATTCAATAGGAACAGCAAAATACCATCCCCCCCACCAAAATAAAATTAAATTAAATAAGAAATAAATAAATAAATAAAAGCCCATGGCCAAAGCAGAAACTCCCTCAGTTTAACAACTCTCCAGGTAGACAGCATCACAGTACTTCCACTAACATGCTACCACAATGCATTTCCTTGGCAGTATCTGTGATCAGAAAGCGCCATGCAAGCATCAAGCACTAACAGGAGGCTCCTCAAGGCTCTCACATCCCCGGGTCAGGCGAGGTAGGACTCCCCAGCACAGCTCCTGCTGTTGGCAGCTCTCACAAGCTATTTAAGGCTACAGACATTTTGCCCCCGTCGGCCGTGGGTTTGGTAATATTTACTTCTCCTACATATGTCTAGAACTATGTATACGTCCCACAGAAGGTGAGGTTTAACAGGGTTAGCTTTGTTGGGGAAAAGAAGGTTTTGAGGAAAGGAAACAACGTTCATGTTTAGAAGATTTGAATCTAGTGACTGTCACAGGATGTAAACAATTTTCTGGGGAGGGAGGCTTTTTGTTATGTTTCAGGAGTGCAGACTTTCGGATAAAATCTGTATAAATAATCATCCCTCTGCCAGTCAACATCAATTCACGCACGTGCGCATACGGGTATGTTTAGAAACAGAAACTCGGAAGTTGACGTGCCACAGACTCCTACTCAACCTACCAAACGCATGCATCTCACACCAAATCCATCCTGCATTTAAATTTCACTTTAGTGAACTTTAATTATTTCTGATATGTAGATCTTTTTGGAGGAAAATCCCCCTTAGGGGGGGTCAAAAGCTTTATAAAGCCAATTGCAAAACCAAACAGAAGCATCAGCAAGGTCCTTTCCCATGCAGACACCTGCCAAAAAATAACTCAGTTCCTGACTACTAGATCAGGACCCATTCTGGTATTGAAATCAGGCAATTCTCTCTGTTGAGATACGTAAGTAAAACCTCCTTTTATCCTGCATGTTTACTCATCTTATGTACACAAGGCTCTATAGATACAACAGCAAATCATCATTTCTTCATTTACATCCTTATGTATAAAATTTGAACAAACACATCCCCTTTTCACTAGATATTTTTTAATTAAAAAGCAATATTGTTATTTTTTCTGGAGATGGTTCTGATAGAATGTTTATGCTCTACCAATGCTGTGCTTGCCAGGTTCATAAAAACTCACTCGGATTTAGCAGCCCTACAGCACAGAGTGTTTTTGTATATACATGTTCAAGCCTGGTTTAATCCTGCCATTTGCCACAGAAAAAGTTACTCAAAAAGCCCCATTCACTAAAATCTCCTTGATGAGCCTAAACTTGAGATCTGCAGGTATCACAGGGATGAAAGGAGCCAAATGTTCTGTCACACTGCACATCCTCTGCTTTGCACAAGGTCCTCACTAGTAGGTAGAGCTGTACTGTTGCAATGGGGAAGCAGTCACTCCTCATTTTAAGCTCCAATCATGCTTTATTAATAAAATAGAAGTACAAGTTTAATCCATTTACCAACACAGTGACATTCAGCTACCCTGTGCCACTTTCACAGTCCAAACAGATATGGTCCTAATTGCATAATGCCATTTTATCTGCTGAAGATAAAAGTGCCGATAAACAAAACTGCACATCAGGCAGGAGATTTTTCAGAATCGTTGTTTTTTGGGGGTTTTTGTTGTGCCTTTTTTTTTTTTTTTTTAAATAACCCACTTGCATTAACAAAAGATTGCAATGGCTTCCAAATTATAGGGTGTTATTTTTAGTGGAAGTAGTTCAATATTCATATTGGAGCAGATGTAGCAGTTTAACAAAACAGCTCTTCAAATCCTGCACAAATTGAAAACAGGAAAACTGATTGCATTTTCTCTTATCACTTTCCTTTTCTGAATTGACACTTTTGGCCTTCTGAAAATTTACACATGGCTTTCATCTCAACAGCACCTGCTGATCAAACAGAAACCTAACCATTTTCATGAAAATGGTATAAAGGACTAGTTTTCTTTTTACCATCTTAAAGGGCATCAGCAGTCCACTCGATGGCAACAATTGCTGAGTAGATGGCACACTCAGAACACATTTTATATTTTCATTACACTCACTTTTAAAAATTAGTTAAATCACTAGTGGCTCTTTCATATTAGCTCTTTGTCTGCCTTAAATTAATTTCAATCTCCATCTCTGCCTAACCCTGATGAGTTTCATTCTACAGTCAGCTAGAATTTAAAGAAGATCTGAAAGCCTTTGAAATAAGAAGACACATTGTACATTCTGCAGCCAGGGGGTCTTCTTTATTTATACATTTATATGCAGTCATATAAATTCATATATACAATTATACATAGACACACATATCGCAGAGATATTTCTTTCTACGGTGCTTATACTAAGGAAGAACGTGTGTGTGTGTGTATGTACCACTTTGCTATAGTCTCACTGCACTGAAATCTCTCAGCATTGTCAATGGAGCATGCTGAAGGGGGAGAGATTAAAAATGCATTTATTTAAAGTTATTTGTTTTCTTTGCAGTCTTCAGACTGAGAGAAGGTTTAGCAGGTGCTTTAGAACTTGGGCTCAAGATCAGGCTGAGATGCTGCCACTGGCAAACATCACAAGCATGCAAACAGCACAATCAGAGGTCCTTGGGCTCCCGCAAAAGTTTACGGTATCATGTATATAAAATATGAAACATAAGTACCTTGTTATCCTGTCAGCTTCTGAGCCCGTAAACTCTGAAGCACAGCAGCAGGTAACAAGGACCATCTTCCCTTGTACATAATTCTGGGTGTAATTAAAGACACTCCTGAAGCCCGCTATGTGTCAGCTTCTTAACTGATAGAGCCCTAACCCTTCTGAAGTACTATGCTGCCATCCATTACCATTCTGCTTCAGTGATAAGGTAACCTGAAGGCAGAGATGACATACAGTAATACATGTGCCACTCCAGACAGTTGGTTCGTGAATTTCAGTGTTTCATCATGCTCACTGAGGCAATCGCAAACCTGAAATGTCAATATGTTCAGTCAATGGAAGTAAAATAATGGGGCTCTATTGTCTTACCCTATCGATCTGGTGCTGTCAACAAGAATACATGCCCCCCTGGCTTTAAACAAATTTTAATTAGGCTTTCAGTTACCAGCTCATATCTATATATCCATCTGTGCAAACACCTGACAACCTGAAACTGCGATATAAATATTTCAAACTTTTAAATATATTTGAAAGGTGGTTGCTCAGCGCCGCTTTGAGATACGCTCGCTGATAAAGCGCTCTGCTGAAGCGGCGTGCGTGCACACGCTTAGCATGCTAGTCACCTAGGGTCTTCAGCTGGTGAGGACTGGGAAAAAATCACCATCAAAAGAAAGAAAAAAAAAAAAAACCAAACCAGACAAAACCCCACACACAAACACATAACCAAAACAAACCAAAATAAATTAAAAAAAGAAAAAGGGGGTAGGGGGAGGTAATTCTTCCTAAAACCGCTGCCATCCTCCACGGGGATGCTGGAAGCCAGGAGCCTCCACTGAAACCACGCCGACACTGACAAGAGGGTGCCCGCACGCCGGGACCTGACAGCCCGCTCCTGTCAGCACCCGAGACGGGAAAGCCTGGCTTGTGGGAAGGCGAACCGCCACGCCAAGCCCGGCTCAGCCAGAAGAATTCCGTGCTTCACCTTGGCCCCAGCCGCCACTCCGCTCGGCTCTCCCGCCCCCTCTGCTCCTCTTCCTCCCGTCCCGCGGAACACCCGGACAAGTCGCTCTCCTCCGCCCGCCACTGCGTTTAAAGCAGGGTCCCCTCGGGAACCTATTGTTCTCCGGCCGCCTCCTCCGTCCCCACGGCGAGCCCGGCGGGCGAGCCCCTCCCTGCTCCCCCCGGCGCGGCCCGGGGGCGGGGGCAGGCAGCGCCCAGGCCGCGCCGCCCCACGCACAACAAAAGGCAGATCCCCTCTCCCTGCCAGCTAATCTCTGCCTGTAAATCCCCCGCCCGCTACGTGGGGCAGATAAGAGGTTACATCTTCACTTCTCCCTGCTCCTATCGACTGGTACAGCGCCTAGGGAGCCGGGCGACGAGGGGCGGCGAGAAGCGTCCCCCCTCCTGCCTGCCTGCCTCTCCCCGAACCGCGGGTGGAGATTACCTTCCGGCGGAGGCAGGGAGGGAGGCGCCGGCGCGGCCCGGGCTTTGTGCGCCTTACACGCCTCGCAGCTTATCTGCGGCGCAAGGACGGCACATCGCGCCTCCGTGGCCCCGCCGGCGCCGGGGGAGCGGGCCGGCGGTGTGCATCGGGGCGATTACGGTATCAGCGCGGCCCAGACGGAGGCCGGAGGATGCACGGTGGGTGTGAAGGAGTGGGGCTGGGGCGGCGCGGCGGGGCCCGGGGTCCCTGGAGAGGCCGCGCCCGGCATGAGGAGAGGCGCCACCTCCGCGCCGCCCACCGGGTGAGAAGGCGGCGGCTCCCTGCGTGCCCTGCTCTATGCTTCTGCCTTGAACAGGTAGACGTCTCCGCTGGCTCCGGCCCTGAAAGTTGCTCCGAAACGTCTCCGGGACAAAGACCCTTTCAGAGACCCAGGGGAACGCGGCGCTGGCTCTCCAGGGTTCCCTCACCTGAACGCACCTCCCCTTCCACAGACCATACCTGCATCCCCCACAGAACACGGTGGCTCCTGGCCCAGAAAGTTCCTGGCTCAGAAATTTCCTGGTCCAGCATGGTCAAGAGATGGACAAGCTCTAGGTCAGGCCAAGGCCTGACCTAATCCGACCCACTCAGCCTTGCCAATGGCAGACGAGTCTACATGCTGCTGTTACATGCAGTGGCATCATTCACTACAGGTTGAAACATCAGCCAGACTAGGTGCCTACACTTAACAGTTCAGCTTTTGAGAAAACAGAGGGTTTGTTTTGATGGGATTCATCACAGAGACTAGATTATCATGAGGTATAGGGAGGGGAGGCAGCAAAGCAGCCCAGCCTGCCTACCATGACCACAGCCAGCCAGCGGAATGGCTACACCAGCACTGGGTTGCCAAGTGAACTCTCTGCTCTCAGCTGTTAAAGTTTTTTAAATGTCTCTCCTTAGGAATCAACATTTATTTGTTAAGGAAGCATTCCCATTGCACAGCTGCAGAGGAGCACCAGGAAAGCTACTATGAGGACAATGACAGCATGCTGCACTGAGGCAGGCATTGTTTGGCTCAGAATTCCCTCCAAAATCACTTGTCCAAGATAGCAGTTTTTTTCCACAAGAAAAGAAATAAAGGGAATTTGACACATAACACAAAGTGAAAACCAGAACCTAGATGGGGGAAGGGTGTGTGTGTGAAAATCGTGTCACCGCAATGAATGTCAGATAAAAAGGGGTCTGTCACAAATCCTCCACTAATCCAATAATGTGAAAACCTCTTGGTATCACTGAGACATAGCACAAGGTAATTTATTGTTATTATTATTATTCTTTTTCAGAAACCACTCTATATGTTTAGCCTTAGAACAAGACAGCAATTTGGCGAATTTTTTTAAGCACAAAACCAAGGCTTTGGGGTTTTTTTATTAAAGCAAACTGATTTTCACATGTCAAATTTACTATGCATTCCTCAGCCAGTATTTTTACCCTGAAGAAGAACCACTTCTCCCTCTCCACTTCCTCACAGTTGTCAGTTGTGTGACAACCATATTTAGAGGTAATCAGACAGGTCATATTACAAAAGTTAGTCGACTCACTTGAAACCTTAGCCCACCCCCACCCCCACCCCTAAACTTAATGGTATGTTCTATGCATTTCTAAAGAAAAGTGTCTTTAATTCATTCAACCTGCAAGGCACCACAGAGCTCTCTCTGCTGCATACGCTCCTTCAGAATACTATGTACAAATGAGACATTGCTCTTTATATTTTGTGTTACAGATGGGGTTTTTTCCCCCTTGAAATAGATACTTATCATTTCGTGAACTAATTTATGATCCATCAGATTCTCATCTCGCAGAGCCACCACCATGTGTGTCTTGTGTCTGTGTTGGCCATTCCCACAAGCAGTTTTAACTGCTCGTATCACGATTCTCTAAAGCAAAACTAATCCAGGATGCTTCCTAATGTAAATGGTTTGCTGCAAAAACACTCAAGATTTTCAAATAAATCAATGTGTGTTAATAAAATAAATACAATCGGAGTATAAACGTGGAACAGAAGTGGCGTTCCATAAGCACAGCTGTCTCAAAGTCCAAGCTGCAGGCTAGAAATCTTAATTTCAACTGACTCTCTCTTAATAATGGGTTACCTTCCTATAAAGCGTGAAGTCCATCTGCCCCAGGCAGATAAGTTTTGAAGCATTAAAACAGATAAAAATCTAACATTTTCTTTCTTGCATTGAATATGTGAATTCTAGTGTGCTATAATGTGAGAATTCCAACATATGACCATTATGGCATAATACCTCATCGCTCAGCTTGTCATTACTTCACTTGTAATTCTTATGTTAATTATGTTCATAATTACTGTAAACAGATGTGGTAGAAATTCATGTGACCTTTTACTGCAGAATGCATTTTGCACTCTTTCCACTTTTTTTTTTTTCCCCCCTTACCAACACAGTGTTAAACCAGAGAAACTACTTGTGACACATCCTGCACGTACGTGTGTACACATTTAACCAGGAACCACTTCTACCTAATAATATTTCAGCCAAGGGACCACCTTGACATGAAAGTAGCGATGGTAACCAAGATGTTTACCCTGAAACATACCCCTAAAAGACTGTGCTTACAGTGAACCTTTTTGACTAAGCCTAGCTAAAGCCACCACTGAAGCCTAGGACTTAAATGGAGCACTGCATTTTTATTCAGCACCTTTGTTAATGTAGCAGGATCCTGCTTTACAACTGCAAGTACATGACAGCCATACAGCAATTTATTTTACTCACAGCCCGACCATCACTGTCTGTACACAAAACACATTTACAATAAAATCACTATGGATTTCATTAAGAGAAAGCCTACTCGAATTTCATTTCTTTGGACCTAATCTATAATTAGTGTGGACAGACAGGTGCAAACCCTTCTCCTCTACAGATGGCTACTGGAAATGGTGCAAAATAGCTCCTTCTGTTTAAACAACACACAGATAACCTGCTCTGCTCTTATCACTTACAATTACCTCCATTATACTGAACTAATGTTTACTTTAATAAAATGTCCACTGTTCTCTAAATGCTATTTAGAAACTTTCATATCAATGGCAGGAAAAAGGGGAAAAAAAAGGAAGATGGAAGTCAATGTCTTTCAGATGAAAATAATTCTTTGGTGGAAAACAAAAAAGCCTTTTAAAGGGACTTTGATTTTACATCTGCTGAGCATTTTTCTTTATCCACAAAACCACACAGTATACTATTTCCTGATGTCTTTATGCTACCATATAGTAATCAAGTTTATAGTAAATAAGAACACAACAACTATGATTTTAAAGCGGTTCTTTCCAAAGGAACATCTATGTTGAAAACCAAGACTCTTTACATTAGAAGTTCAGTTTTGAAACTAACTCATATAGGTCCTTCACGTGAAAGAAGGTGAAGAAAATGTAATCTGGAAGCCAATGCTTTAAGAATACACTCCCACTACTTATGCTAAAATCAGTGTCAGTTTGAACCTTTATAAATATTGTAGATTTCTATTAAGGGCTGCATGAAAAAAGAGCTGTCTGCTACTGACTACAGGGATCAAAGTTTTCTTAATGTATTCATTAATCATTTTCTTTTTACATTTCTGTAGCCAAGCCATGAGAATAACCCCTTCACAACACAAAAGTCACGTTTTATTTCAGCTGATAAGGCTTCATGATCTCTGCATGCAACTTAAATTTCTACAGAACAAAGAACCAAGCTCTTCTCCCTAGCCCCCCCAATCCAAAGTATCTGAAGCTCTGGCAATAGCAACATACTAATATCCTTATTCAATTAGCCAAAGATTTAATGGTAATGGACTGTGGCAAGTGGATTTGAAAGATGAAAATGACAATTGTACGTAAGCCCTTTCTCCCATCAACCCCAAAGCAGATGCCCGTTTCACCCAAAGTGTCTGTCAACGAGGAGTTTGCAGTCTGCACAGTACCTCAGTGAAGTGAGCTTCGCATTCAACGCCTGTCGTCTGAAGTTCATTTCAGAGAAGTGAGAAACAGGATTTGACAGGGAAGAATGTCCTGAACCGACTAGCCACTGGCCAGCACTCCAGGTGGAGCTATTTTTCTCCCCATTATTCTATAAACAATACTTCCAGTATAAAACTCCATGTGCACACAGGCACACAGAGTGTTAAGCGTATACAGATGAGAGACACCGTGTGATGTTTTACTGGTCCATTATTTGGGCACGAAACGAGTTAACATTAAGGTGGTCAAAAATGGTAGAAGGCAACGTTTTACTTAAAAAGATTTTGGAAACTATTTAAAAGCTCAAAGCCTTTGAAGAAAAACAACTTGTGCAGCAGTTGCCAGGAAGCAGTGACCTAACACTGCTGTCTGCATTCCATTACAAACAGAATGGTTCTTGTCTCCTACAGCATGTTCAACCCAGCCGCTCACCCTCCTGCAAACGCGGGGCCGAAGGAAGAAGTCCTGCCATCATCTCCTGTACGCCTCCGCCTGGCTCCAGTTTGCCAGAGATATCAACAGATTTAAGGGTGGGTTGGGTTATTGGTGGGGTCTGGGGTTTTCTTGTGCTGCTGCATGGTTGAGCTTCCCATGACAGCAAAGAAAAATGGCTCATAAATTGAAAGTGCAGGCAGTTATACTAAGGGTCCAGATAGGATAAAACTGACGTTAGAAAAGTTGCCAATTATCAAATAAAGTGTAACTTCCTAATTAAAATCCTCTACAGCTAGTCTCACACCTAAGAAAGCCTTTAAAGCCAGCTCCATATTTTCACATATTTTCGTACCATTACGAATAAGCCATAGTCAGATCTTTACTGTTTTTTCCTACCGACGAGGAGCCACAGAACCACCTAATGTTAAAACCAGGGTGTATAAACAAGATAGACTAACTTTTTTAACATTCAGCAGAGCTGAAGGAAATTCCCTGATCATACTGGATTTCCTAAGGAAATCAGCCCAGAACAAACTGGATGAGGTTTTCAGACTTCTCATGGAAAGGTCAAGCATCAGCTTTAATAACCACTAGAAACCAGTTTCAATCCTCTCGGCTATCCGAATTCACTAAACCGTTAACAGAAAAGCAGAACAGAAAACCTGGACAATAGAATCCAAGTCTAAAAATGTCTTTCACGCCTCAAACTACCGTTAACAAAGTTGCTTATTTAAACTTTCCATCGCATCTGTCAGGATGCAGAAATGGAGAAGGAAATGTAAGGCTACAAGAGCATAATTAAATAAATTATATTCGCCCTTAGCCCTAACATATTGTGTTTACAAATACAATAATTATGTTTCTAGCTACATGTCAAAAGAAAATATTTTCCAAGTCCTTCAAAAAGCATGCAAAGCATTACTGTAAGTAGGAAGTAAGTCAAAACAGATTAGTAGACCAAAAATGGGGAAGAGGAGGGGGGAGGGAAAAAAAAAATCCTGCTTTGGTCAGCAACTCGGACCACCATCAGGGGATAAATCAATTTGCAGCAGCTGTGGACAGCCATTTAAGTCTGGGGCCTGAACAGATTAATTAGGGGAAGCGATGTTAAAAGTTAAAGGGGTCAGCGTTACATTAAGCACACGAATATTTGCTGGAGGAAACGCCTGGCTGTACATACCAAGACTCAGAAGACATCCTTCTAGTCCGTCAGGGCTATGCCTATAGCCAAACGTTTGGCACTTGCAGTGTTCCCACGGACAGCACGGCAGCTCCCGCTGCCTGCGTTTGAGAGGTCCATGCCTCTCTTTGCCCAGCCCCTGCTATGCCATGCCTATGCCCGTCACCGCGTCCTGCTCTGCCTGCAAAGGCGAGCCCGCAGCTGTGCACAACGCACCGTGCAAGTGCACCTTGGAGACGTTCCGACAGCGTCAAGACAGACGCGTCCAGCCTTGCTGCGCTTGGCAGGGGGAAGGCGAGCAGCTGCGGAAGGAAGGCAGGCTGGCTGCCGCGGGCTGAGCCGCTCTGGGCCGCGCCGAGCGACCTGCGGGCAGCAGCTGCCGGCTCCAAAGACGGCACTGCCAGGAGCCTGCGCGACAGCTCCTGCCCTTGCTGTGACTCAGGGCAGGGCAGAGGTACCAGGGGGTGACTGGCAGAGCCTGCTGCGTGCAGATCCGCAGACCCGCCGCTACTCCACCAAAGAAACCCAAGGGGCTTCCAGGCGGCCCTTCCCCACCCCGGCGGTGGCGGGGAGCTCCGGGCTGCGGCCGGGCAGGGCGGTCCTGTGGCGCCGAGCTCTGGCTGCGATTCGGGGCAAGCGGCGGGGGCTGCCCCAGCGCCTCTTACCTTCGCCCTCCCTTCCCTTCAACTCAGTGAAGTGCAGGAAATCACATTTTAGCCCTGGTTGGAGCAAGAGCAGTTTGAGAGCTGCGTCCTTAGTTACTTTCAGTTTCTCATCAATATTTGGGAGAGCAAGGGACAGTAACAGCTCTATAAATTAACTCCTCCATAAATTAACGTGTCATGGAGTCACCAGTGCTCCTGCTAGGGTGGCAAGTCCATCCCTAACCTAAACCAAATTTTAGCCCAATCTCTCAACTTCGGCACTAACAAAAGGACTTGAACTAGCCAAAAGTCAACGGCTCGTCCGAATGGCCGGGAGTGTGGTTTTCATCCTTCCAATCTCTCTTATCGATGATGAATTTATGGAATCAAACCACTCAGCTCAGCTTGGCGAGCTGACACAATTACACTGTAGGGCAGTTTTGGAAATATAATTCCTAACGTTCCCAGTCTTTTCAGGAAACAAGGTACTTGCACGATCGCGGTGCAGCTCAAGACGATGTGCACCGCCTGAAATATTTCTTGCAAAGCAGCCTGAAGTGATGTTGCCAATGCTACATCATAATCCGATGAAACAAAACGAAAATCCCACCAGAAATATTTCACACACTCCGACTCACGTTGGCTAGCTGTGATCTAGGGAGGAGGGAGGAAGAAGGGAAAAAAACAGGCAAGTCCTAAATCCGGCAGAAACCCAACGGTATAAAAAATACGTGCTTGGGAGGGTTGTTTTCTGCAACACCAGGTTATTTGGTTTCTGGGCTCTCGAGAAATATTCGGGGCGCGAATCTGCGAGGCGGGGAGAGCGGGTCAAGAGCTCCACGCAGAGCTAACCTCTCCCGGCAGCCCCGCTCCGTCGGGCTCGGTTAAAGCCACGGGAGCCGCTCGGAGCCAGGCGAGCCCTACGGGAGAGAAGGAAGGGGAATGGAAAAGGGACTCGATCTCCTCCCGCCCCAGCGCGCCCTGCCCTGTCCGCGCCCCGTACTCACACTGCAATGGACCGGAGATTCCCACCATTCGCCACGGGCTGCGAGCTGCAAATAAAAGTTCCCGTCCTGCTCGGGGGAGAGCCGGCAGCCCAGGCTGCTGGAGGGGCGAGGGGGTGGGAAGGGGGAGAGCAGCGCAGCGCGGCTTCCCTTCCCAGTCCAGATGATCCACGTCCACAAAAGTCAAAACGAGCTGAGGAGAAACTCCAGCTGCTCTTCCCCCTCCTCCTCTCTCTCTCTCTCGCTTTTTTTTTTTTTTTTTTTTTTTTTTTAAAGGAGGATCAGCTCAAGAGAGACTACTGGTTCCAGGGGAAAGGACAAGAACCAAAAATAAAGCAAAGTCTCCAAGTCGAGATAGTTAATGCCCAGGTCCTTCTCCGTGTTGCTGCCGCCGCAAGACAACCGTGCTGTGGAGCGCAGGGAGCGGCCGCTGTCAGTGGCGGGGTCTCTGCGTGTCTCCGGGCATCCAGCGCATAGCTCTGCCCCCGGCGAAGCCGTGCCGCGCCGGTGCTGTACCGAGCCGAGCCGAGCCGAGCCGAACGAGGCCGCGCCGCTGCGCCCGGCTCCCCCGCTAGCAGGCAGCGCGCGCGGCAGGCAGCATACTGCCAGCAGCCGGCCCGGCCTCGCTACCCAGGTGCAGGGGGGGAGGGCTTAAAGCAGTGGGAGGTGATAGAGGTAGGAGACATCTGTGTCGTGAGGGGGTTAGTGGGGGTCAAGTATATGTTAACAATAGGCGAGCGCGGTCCCTCTCGGGCAGCCTGCCTACTCTTTCTTTCTTTCGCTGGCTTTTACTGGGTGGACATCTAACTTGCTCCCTAATGATGCCTCCCCGGCTTTAAGAGTCCAGACTGCCCTGCAGTAACCCAAGACAAACACTTTCTCTAGCCATCTGGAGAGCTCCTGGCTGCTCTGCCTGTGTCTCATCACTGTGTGAAGAGACAGCAGTGCTAGAAATCAAGCCACTCTCAGATCTACTCTCTAATCCCCTTCTGTTAGCTGATTTCCAGTCAGACTGTTTGCTTTTGCATTAGATAATAGCCTTAGAGAAAACAATTATAATTTTCTTTTTTCCCTTTGCTTCCCCCCCTCCCCCTTTCTAAAGTACAATATCAAGGAGGGCAGCCTTTTTTTTTTCCCCTCTTTTTTTTTTTTTCCTTTATTTAAAAAAAATATATACATATAGTCTTTCATGGCTTGCAGGATCCAGATGCAATTTCACACTTTCCTGGAAGGGGATTCTGGATTCTTCTGAAAGCAGCTACATGATCGCAACTGCAGTGAAAATTAATTACTATCATCTACAATTAATAGAAGCATGCCACCGTTTGACTTGGTGTTTCGTTACATAATCATGTCGGTAGGCATCCATACATTTTCCGAGTCACCAGTTACTCCCCTCTATGTTTTTCAGAGAACATTATTGTCAGTCATGCAACCTACAGCAAACCAGAACTCCTGCTGTCATGTTGACACTATATAAAGAAGGCATCTCCACCAGAAAAAAAAAATCAGAGCACCCCTCCCCCCCTCCCAAAATACATATCAACTTCATAGATTGAGTGAAAAAGTGGTGTGGTTTGGTTTGGGGTTTTTTTCAGGCTGCAGATAATGGCTTGGAACTATCAGAGCTGGCTGGGCATTTAGCTTCATTTTTTTCCACATGTCAGATGTTAAGTAAAAGAGTGAGCACAGAACAGAACTTCTAATCAAGCTGCAGTCTTTGTTGCTCCACATATGTGTGCACATGCACCCGCACACGCTATAGGCCTGATCTTGCAAATTTACAAATGCCTCAATTTAAGCCCAGAAACAGACCTATTGATTGCAAAGTAGCACCCCATGTGTTTATCATAAGCACATATGCATTTCCAGAATGGGAGAGAAGCATTCATGTGTATATATTTATCTAGATAGTTACAGCAATATTTATCTTCCTCTGTTTCTGGCTTTGAAAATTCGGTTGATTTTGAAAATATGTTTCATGGTCTGGATAATTCTACCTTTTCTACATATTTTTTTTAGCTTTAATGAACTGGTTGGCATAAAGTAGTACAGGGTCAAATTTACCTCCAAGTATATTCAGCTCAACGGAGCCTAAATTGGGACGTGGTTTGATCTGCTGTGATTGCAATTTACAAAAATGGTGAGAAGCCCTGAGTCTGGTGCTTATTTCTGATTTAAAAGGTATCTGATTTGCAGAGGTCTATTTCCAGGCCAAAACTGATGGGAGAATCTTTTTTAAAGTATTGTCAAATATTGGGTAATAATGCAAAATTAGCAAATTTTACAAAGCTTCCTTTGCCTAGGGCAGATCCAGAAACTTTAGTTGAGCTTGAAAATCTTTGTGGCGTGATACTTTCATCCCAACTGTCAAATGTGTGAGCTGAAAAATAAGAGATTTGCTGATGGTCCCAATGTATGTTTTGCTGAAGTGTCAGGGACTGAACAGCAAGCCCTGAATCTCAGTTTACAGCTTAAAAAAACCCCCTCAGACCTTCCTCTTCAATGTGTGCCTTCACTCTGAAAGATCAATCAACTTCCTAGGTATTATCTTCCAAAATAGGGAAGGAACATCAGTTTTATTTTTGTCAGTTTTCATTAGGAAACTCTGGAAACTCTGGTCTGAGCTATTAGCAGTTTAATAGCCACCTACAGATTGATTAAAGTTTGCAGACTTCTGTCTTCTCATTCCCCAAAGAGAAAAATACAGAAATCACCTATTGAATCCCCAGCCCTGGTTCCCAGTAAGGACAAAGCCTAGCCAGGTAGTGAAGCATAGCAGAGAGTGGTAAATACAGATTGCTTCATGGCAACTATACTTTTCTAGTCACAGGAGGAGAATAAATTGACATGATTCCTAAATAATAAAAGATTGTAACCATCAAGTATTACCATTATATTGCAAAGCTGATGATTGAAGCCTAGCTCACTGCAAACTTCTCTTATACGTACCTTTTTCTTTTCTCTATTTATTCCCCAGAGAAAGCAGATATGTTTTAGTGAGAAAGGAAAAATAAACATCATCTTTGAAAGATGAATTCATGTTTCAGGAAGGAGGAAAAAAAATGCAGCCTCACAGCAGACCTCACAAATACTTGGTAACTTTACACCCTGCAGATTTTTTTCTGCAGACTGTAGATGCTATGTCTGATTTGACATATGAAGGATTTACACTGTGTATCACTGTGTGACATTGTGTGAGAGAAAGGCTGGTAAAAGTATAGTTGCACATGGAAGTCAGAAATATCCTGCAAGGCTGTCCAAATCTGACTATATTTTGATTGTACAGAGACCGATCAAATGTTCAGAGCTGAAACATGGCTTACACTTTGCTGTGAATAATTATATTATGGGCAGTCATCTGCACTGAAATTCTTGGAAGAGAATGTATATATCAGCTCACCTCATCGCTGTTTAAAAATAGAGACAGGCATGTCCCTCCTAATTGTCACTGCCTCGCAGCTCGCAGTGTTACACATTGTCACATATTCCCACCCAGACCTCAATCTCCGCAGACACTTTTCCACTCAAACTGTGCAGACTTGAAGTCCATACTTGGGTTTGGTGATGTGGTTTTTTTTTTTTCTTCCCCCCCAGCAATGTCTCTCTATTAAAGCATCTTCCATTTCCAAAAGGCTCAGCTTCACCGTTCGTGAGAATCTAACTGTTTGCTTCTGCTGGGGCTGGATCAGGCCTTGGCAGGTGGGTCGGGGCTGCCCGTGGTTGCTGCAGTGCTCATTGATGAGCATGCATGGGGATGGAGCAGCACAGTAAACATTCATGGTCAGATATAGAGTGGGAAACTCATCTTTGATAGCTTTAACTTACAAACCTTCCTTTACCCATGCTTTTCCAACAATTCACAGCTCCCTTTTACATGTTAGCATGGGCCACACTTTGTTTCCATTGGAGTCCGTTCACAAACCTTTTGTTGGTCCTGCAGCCCAGAGGGTGACAGTGGGGTGGAGGCTGTTGCAGGATCCGTGCTAACGTCGTGGATACTTTCTGCAGAAAATCCCTCCCAGCGTCACTGGAGTACAGGCTAAATCCTGCCTTGAGTCCTGCACAGAAAAGCAGCAAAGGGACACAAAGTCCTGTTGTTGCAGAAGTGCTGCCTCCTGTGCCCGGGCTCGGCCAGAGGGCCCAGGGCAGGTGGCTGCTGAGCAACTGGATGTGCTGTGCGGCTTCACGTGTGGAGGAAAGATGCGGTGGGACTAGTGCTGGAGAAAGGCAGCAGAAAATGTGCAGTAGCAGGATAGATCCCCATCCTTTAGTATGCAAAGCATGTCCACTAGGTGATGTACATGCTGCAAGAGCTGACATATTACCTGCTTCTCTCTCTGCTCACACTATTGTTTACCCTTTGCCTTTGGTAGAGAGGAAAGCATATCAAGTTCCTTCCAAATTAAAAGAGAGAGGCTATCTACTTTCAGGAGTTTATAAGCTCCACTGATGTACTTTTTGATGTCTTCTCCTTGTCTAACATGATAGATTTTAGCCCTGCTTCATGTATATTTATTTGGGATATTCCTTAATTAAATTTTATGCTAAGGACATTTTTTATGTTCCTTTTGGCGTTGTCAGGACTCCTCAAACCCCTTCGGTGTTGCAGCATTATGAAGCACTTTGGAGAAGAATATCTGCAGAGCGACAGAAAAAGGGGAGCTAGGTTATTTTGCAGAAGAGCACGTAAACAAAGTGCATATATTGGCAGTTATTTGCAGGAGTGCCAGCTTTCTCGCTCGTTTTCAGTGAAATATGGCTTCTTATTAACAAAAAACATTCTTTTCAAGATAAAGGATTCTACTGGCTAAATAAAGTAATACCAAGCAAAAAGAGGGAGAAAAAGCATTTTGAAAACTTTCTTTTTCTCAGAAGCTAAAAGCTTATCTTGTCCTAATCCATTGTCTTATGGTTTATTTATATAAATAAATACCTATTGAATCTTTATTAACAGAATATTTAATGTTAATTTTTTTTTGTAATAGAAACCATTTCTTTTTAGTGCTGAAATGTTTTGTGTGTGGTTTTGTTTTGTTGTTTGATTTTTTTTTTTCCTGTGCTGAAACATGGAGAATAAATTTCAAGGAAATAATACAGGCTGAGAGCTTCTTTTCTAACACACATGAACACACCAAAACAGGAATAAAAAAAATTGGTTTCTATCAATCTCAAAGAGCAGGAAGCATTTTGCTGTTGAGGTTCCTGGAAGCAATAATTGCTGTATTAACTGCCATACAACACACACACAAACACACACACACACTGTCACACAGGATACCTCCCCTAACAAGGGGAAACCGTTGCCCTAACACACATGCATCCAGTTCCTTAACTTCCCACCTGCTGGGCAGCCACCTGCAATAAACAATAGTGGCCTATTATCAGACAGTAATAAAATAAGCAGCCACAAAGCTGTTTACCTAAACATCACTACAAGTCCCTCAAAAGCTGAGCTGCAGGCTGGGCAAGACTTGCCTCGCCTCTGAGGCAAAGCGGGGGAAACCTCTCACAGGACAACCTCTGAAGGCCAGCACATTCCCTTTTCAAATCTACCTACTGTTTAACTAGAGCCAGCGACCATCTGTGACACACGTAATGGTGCACAGCTACTCCAAAGTAATGAATCCAAGGTGCATGATCTGTGCCAGGTTTCCTTTTTGTATATACACACTCCCTCAGTGCTACCTCTCCTAAAACGAACAGTGACATTTTGTATATGGAAGGCTAACGACATAACTCTCTTATCTTTTTCCCTGACATGTTGACAGCACGTTATTCCACTTACACACAGGCTTAAATTGGGAGTAGAACTGCATTTTCCCTGCTGGCTGCAGCTAACTGTTATACTGACCCTGCTCCCCCATTGAAAAGCTGGCTCTTTCAGCTTTCACAGAGAGGTGAAGTCCTCCTTTGGTGTATCAGATCTCCATGTCTCCAGCTGTAAATAAAAACAAATTGGTCTGGCTGGGAACTCTATTAATATCATGACCTCAGTATGATGTAACTGAAACCGCATTTTCCACACACACCCCCACCCACTGTTTATATTTGCATCAAACTAAGTTAAACAAAGGTAGGTTTTAAAGTCTCTGTCTGGAGGGGGGTGAAAAAGACTGATCTTGAAGGCAGTTTTTATTGTAGTGATTGCTTCAAAATGCACGTTTCTATAACCTGGACAATTCCTTCAGAGACATCCAGAAATGCTCAGATCTTGGTATTCTAGTTGCCCTTGCATTGCGTGTGTATACTTACATGTTTTGGTTGTTCATACGTGAGTCAAAATCCAGTTTATGTTTTGCATCGCTCAGGTACAGTCCTTCCATTACTGTTTTAGACTTCACAAGACAACAATTTACAAATCAAGGCTTAATGAGGGTGTAATACATGATGGAAGCTGAAAAACAGACATTAACAGAAAGTAGGTATTTTATTCTGAAGCAAAAACCAACCAACCAACCAAGTGCCATAGCAAGCAAAAATAGTATTTCGAAGTTTCAGACTGATGGGGAAAAAGAACTCAGCTAGGTAACTGAGTCTGACACCACTTCATTTGTTGCACTCTATTTAAAGCCTGCTTTATTTTTAGAAAGAAACTGATGAAATCTAGTTTGCTCAGGAATAGCTATTTGCAGATCAATAGCAACTTAAAATGTTGTCTTGTATGCACATCATTGCAGGGAAGATGCTTTGATTCATCAGTCACTTACTATTTCTCCTCTCAGACAAAGAGGAAAAGTAGAAGCAATGAGAAAATGATGCCTTAGAGAAGGCAGAGGTATTTTTCCCCTTTAGCTGGCGAAAGCTTTCTTTTTAAAATCTTAAAAGATGGGAGTGAAGGGGACATGGGAAGTAAATAAACCATAATACAGAAATATTCAGAAGGAGCAGAACTCACTGAGACAGATGCTATTTATAGAACAATGAAGAAATAAAGGTAACACTACACAGTGCAATGCAGAAAATTACACCTTAAAGGGAAAGTAAGAATGAGGCTGCCTGCGAGAGCCTACACGGTTTATGGTTAAAAACAGAGAGAGCTAAATTCAGCCTCCTTTAGTTGAACTGAGGAGCAACCAATTCCGGTGTATTCTCTGTCAGTTTGATGGAACTTTTCTTGAAATTAGGTGCTGCTGCATGTGTCAAAATCTCATCCAAAGTGCCATAATAATTTATTGCCCATCTGCAGAAACAACCTGATTCTGTCTCACTGAAATAACTTGACGTGTTTGGCCACTGATTTCCTAGGAAAGGAGCCGAACTGGAGCTCACACAGACCTTATTACTAAAAATACTCTTCTTTTGCAAATAATGTATTTTTAGCTCAAACTTCTTTCCTTCTCACACAATTACTTCCCTTTTAACCACGGCGGGGGTGGGTGGATGGGGTGGGGGATAAATAAAAATAAACAAACATAATATATTCAGTATCAGTATCAGTATCACTAAGGTTGGAAGAGACCTCAAAGATCATCGAGTCCAACCTGTCACCACAGACCTCATATTTGACCAGGGACCAAGGAAGGCAAATTTAGAAGGAGTTTTAAAGTATTTCAAAATTAGAAACTGTCTTCAGTCTGCAAGATAAAAACATGGTAAAATGCATAAAGGATTAGTTGCCCCTTTTTGACTATTTGTTTTTTCTACTGCCAGCAGTGACACAACTTACACACTGTGTTGCTAAATCATCCAAGAGATCCAAGGAGATCTGACTTCTGAGCTGCTCTAATCACCTCCAGGACATGGTGCTGCAAAAGAGCAAGTTTACAGCAGCTCCTGCCACTTTGCAAGAAGCTTAAAACACATGGAAGATAAGCTTTCTGGAAGGTCCCATGTCAGAAACAAAGCATTTCTGATTAAATATCTGCATTTCTGAGATCATGCTGGCACCTGTGAGTTTGGGGAAGGGTATTAGATTGGATGTTAGGAACAAGTTCTTTACCATGAGGGTGGTCGAACAGTGGAACAGGTTGCCCAGGGAGGTACTTGAGGCCCCGTCCTTGGAGATACTCAGGATGAGGCTTGTCAGGGCTTTGGGCAAACTGCTCTGGTTGAGGATGCCCCTGCTGACTGCAATAGGGGTTGGACTAGATGGCCTTTGGAGGTCCTTTCCAACCCAGACCATTCTATGATTCTGTGATTTCTATCTGTGCTTAAGGAGCTGTAAGGACTGGTTCTTGGTCTCATAACCGTGAGATCTTTCCTAGGCTAGCAGCCAAAGGAAGAACTTATGGTCAGTTCTTCAGCTCTGACCTGGCAAATCTGCAAGGAAAATAATAATTAAATATGTTTAGATTTAAAAGTGGAGTTGAATCCTTTGTGTTTGCCTGGTTGGTGATACAGCATGAGCTTCTACTTTGTGCTTTTAAGTTATCATTTTGTGTAATAAGATTTTTTTTTGTACTGACTATATGAGTGTGAGATGATGGATACCCTTGTGGTTATTTACAGAAGTATCTCTCTCTTCTCACAGTGAATTATTATTCAACCTCTATTTAATAAAAACCAAGCAATAGATCTGATGCTGCTTTTCCTATGTCTCTGCTTAATATATTTTTTGCCTGCAAGCTTCCCAGTCTTGTTTGTTTATCTTTTCATATAGTTTTGAGGAAACAATATACATCTCCCCATGTCCTCCCTTTGCCTTTCTCAGTCCATAAACAATCTTCTAGTGAAATTTGCTACACAGCAGCGAACTGCAGATCCTGATGAATCGTAGGCTTCAGTGATTTCTACATGAAGTCACTCCCTCTGTTTTCTGGGACTTGTGTGAAATTGATTCCTTGAGATGTCCAACTTCAAAGCTGGAGATGTCTGTTTATTCAATTTAGTATTCTTCAACAAAGTTATCTTCATATTGGGATTGCTGTCATGCACCCAACTTTTCAGAGGTGAGTAACAGCCAGTGAAAGAAGTTGAGAGTCTGATAGACTTTCTCATTTAGCTATATCAAAACAAGGTTTCCTAATTTAACTTTGCATAAGCTTTGGGATCCACTCCAATAGTTAAAGAAGAAAATTTGAGGGTTCCCAGAGTTAGCATCTCTTCATCTGAAGGCTTTTAAGCAGAGCTATTTAAGATGGAAGATTTTCATCAGGCTGGATGTGGTGTTTTGGGAGTTATTCCACATCACAAGAGCTATTGAATTAGGTCCCAAAGACACTGTATATCTCACAGAGTATCTAGCTCATGTACATATATAATCTTCTCTGTGTTCTACTTATCTGTGGAATGAGTGGGAAGCAGGATAGCCACACATCTTCAAAGACAATCTAAAAAAAGAAAAAAGAAGAAAAGAAAAAAAGGAGAAACTGCAAACAAACCACCAAACATTTTTTCTCCTTCAGGTGCTGCTTCATTTCCTGAAGTCTCCCAGTTTGTGTTGTGTGTATGAATGGTCTCTGAATTCTTTCTTTCTGGATGCCATGAGATTAATTTTACCCCATGGTTTTGGAGCTACCTGCTTGAAACTATGATACCAATGAGCTGTCTCACATTAGTATCCCTTACATATATTTTGTATTATCTTAGCACCTAATTGGGCAAACTTCAATTCTTAGAGAAAAAGATATAGAAGACTTCAACAGTTTTTAATCATAGGCAACTGGACTCAAACTTCAGCAGTCACTTTTCCTGCTGAAGCCATGGATGGTCACTGAGCACTGCCTGAGGTAGCAGAGTTAGGTCAATACATAGAATAAACCAGGTTGGAAGAGGCCTTCAAGATCATCACGTCCAACCCATCAACCAATCCAACCTACCCAATCAACTAACCCATGGCACCAAGCACCCCATCAAGTCTCCTCCTGAACACCTTCAATGATGGCGACTCCACCACCTCCCCAGGCAGCCCATTCCAATGGGCAATCACTCTCTCTGTATAGAACTTCTTCCTAACCTCCAACCTAAACCTCCCCTGGTGCAGCCTGAGACTGTGTCCCCTTGTTCTGGTACAATGTGAATGCGTGCAGCAATTATGCCATGTATGGTTAGTTTAACCCCACTGGTCTCTGCAGTGATGCCAGTCTGTCAGAAGGACACTGACTTACACTTTGGCCTTGCTGACCACATCTACTGGCAGAAGTGATCTCCATGAATTTTCAGATGAGCTTAGTGCGAGCACATTTTGCAGAAGGGTTATTTGTCTGCATTTCAAATGCATGAACGTTCTGCAGTCTTAACAGTCCCTTATTAATACCATGGGTATCGTGGGGCTGTCATTAAACATTATCAAGACCAAGAACATACTATATCATTCTTCTGTGTGCCCATATGGTTGCCCAATATTCTCTCTCTATTGGATTGTGCTTGGTTTTGGCATCAGAAAGTTATCTGGAACAATAAGCTACAGGTTTCCAATCATGTCCATGTAATTGAAGTAGCACCATACCAAGACCATAGCTGCCGGCATCTGCTAAAACAGCTGTAGACTTAGGAACATCATAAAATGCCAGAACTGGGGATGTAGTCAATAGAGTCTTTAAACTCTCAAAGCACACTCCTGTTCTTTATCCTATTTCTTTTCAGTGTCTCTTCTAAGCAGTTTATAAAAAAGATTGGCCTTTTTAACGAGAGGTTAAGTACGAACTTGCTTCACATTTTATCATGCTGATGAGCCACACTAGTTCTGATACATTTTTTAATGGTGGTATTTCAAATATAGTCCTGATAGCTTTTTTTTTTTTACTGCCTCTGTTCTACTTCATGTCTGTCACACATCTTGGCTGCTATAGCCTCTATTGTCCTGCTTAATTTTAGCCCAGCAGCTTCAGTCACAATCAGAACTTGCGTATCCCTGATGTTGCAAAGTTTCTCAAGCTCCCAATAACCTATGATTATAAATATAAAGCCCTTTTATGGCTTACAGGAACTCCTTTGGAATTGTTCTGAGCTACGGTGCCCAACTAATGATTAAAGTAGCATTTCTGAGTGATGTCATCATTTCAGTATTACCATAATGAAGTGGACCTTGTCTGAGGCTCTACCTGCATCTTGCAAGGATATTGGTGTGTTGGTTGACTGTGAATTTTATCTTCCTGATGACAAGAAGACAACTCAGTTCTGAGTTCTGATCAGTAGTTCTCTACCATCCTACAAAGATTTCTCAATCTTCTTTCCTTCCTTCCTTCCTTCCTGCCTTCCTTCCTTCCGGCAATTCCTGTCTTCCTGCCTTCCTTCCTGCCTTCCTGCCTCCCTCCCTTCCTGCCTTCCTGCCTTCCTTCCTGCCTTCTTTCTTTTTTCCTTCCCCCTTGCCTGCCTTTTTCCCTTCCTGCCTCCCTGTCTTCCTTCCACCCATCCCACAGATACTTTCATTTTTCCTCACTTGTGATTGCTGTGGCAGTTATCTCACATTTTTTAACATTTACCTTGGCTTTTAACTGTAAGATTTCTGTGAGGAGTATTTGTCAGTTCTTTACAATCCTACATATCAGACGCTCTCTGATGTCTTCATCCTTGTTGGTATCAAAGTCACAAGGCTCTCTGTATTCATTCTGAGTCTATCTGAAGACTTAAATCACAGGAGAATGTGCTTATCAAACACGTTAAGGGCAATGTCTTAGCATCACCTTCCTTTAGAAAGACAAATGATTCTAAAATATTTTCTGCTTCACTTCACATGGGATAAATTGATGTGCTAATGTGCACATCATTACTCTTGGTGCTAAAGTGTACTTCACTGCTCCTTGTGCTAACTTTTCTGCAGCACTAATTTCACACATGCCATTTGATTATATTTACATCTGGAAATCTGGATAGCATTGCATAGTACCAAATAATTAACTTTGGTGGGTTTTTTTTAATGTATGTGCTATCAGAAAGAAGAGTAAAATGAGGGAAAGAATTGCTCTCTTTCAGAGGTGCAACTTCTAGAGGCCAGTGACGATGCAGGGGTTGAGGTGATCTCTCTTAAGAGAATGATATTCTGCAGTTTACAGCTCTTCTTAGAACCCTGCTCATAATTCTAGCTTTGTGAATGGCCGAATAAAACTTGTTTTGTTGCCCTGGCAAGTGTTTCTTCATACTACCAAGTGCTTATGTTTCCCATGAGAAAATTTCCCATGTTCCCAGAGGAACAGAGAATACAGGATTTGGGGGTGGGGGAAACCCAAACATCTGATCCCTTTCCTTTTTCTCTCTTGCCAGTCATTGAAACCATTATTGTATTTTTTTATGGGCAATATGAAATCTGCCCCAGTTTGTGGGATATGCCTAGAGGAGTATGCCGACGTGTTTGATTGTTAGAGCCTGTACTAAGTTGTCAGTGACAAGGTTATAGGCATATGCCCACAAGATCTCTTCTGTATCAGCCAGGAATACCCAGGAGTGGCTGCACCGCTCTGCCCCAGCTCTCACAGAAACATCCTTCCAAAATACATCATTGCCACCGCTGCTTGCCAGGACATCCTGCTCTTCTATAGGCTTGACACCTTTATAGGGGGCACAGAAAGACCATTGCTATCCCCACTCTGCTTCGCTTACACCGTTGATTTTCTCATGTATCACTCTACCAATGTTGATGGGGCCAAAGCAGCGCCCTCAGCTCATCTGGCAGTAATCCTGCTTGCCATCTGAGACCCAAGCTTCAATATCACAGAATCACAGAATTAACCAGGTTGGAAAAGACCTTTGAGATCATCAAGTCCAGCCTATCACCCAACACCATCTAATCAACTAAACCATGGCACTAAGTGCCTCATCCAGTCTCCTCTTAAACACCTCTGGTGATGGTGACTCCACCACCTCCCTGGGCAGCACATTCCAATGGCCAACCTCTCTATCTGTGAAGAATTTTTTCCTAACATCCAGCCTAAACCTCCCCTGGCACAGCTTGAGACTGTGTGCTCTTGTTGTGGTGCTGGTTGCCTGGGAGAAGAGACCAACCCCCTCCTGGCTACAACCTCCCTTCAGGTAGTTGTAGAGAGTAATAAGGTCTCCCCTGAGCCTCCTCTTCTCCAGGCTAAACAACCCCAAGGGAAGCCAACAGATTTCCCCTACTCATAGCATGCACTGTGGAGTAGTGCCTGCAGTCTTTCAGAGGCAGGTGCTGATAACAGCACCACACCAGTTGCAGTCGTTGAAAGCAGAGCTAATTACAGACAGAAAAAGAAAGAAAGGGGGGGAGGGGGGGAAAGGCTTTGGAAAAAGTAGATATATCTATAAAAATACAAAGAATGGTGTCTGAAGTGGGTCTCTTGATTCTTCCCAGTAGAGGGAGTAGGGAGTTCCCTCCATCTTTACTCATGATGTGTAAATAGGGAACTTAAAATGACAACAAGAGAGAAGAAAAGCCCTTTCACCTCTTTTATTTTGGTATGTATTAGCTTCCTACACAGGGTGGGGCGTTCTTCCAGACTAACTGAAGCTAATTTCTCAGGAAACTGGTTTCACTACTTGGATGTTGTTATGCAACATTATTGGACTGGTATCTGCAGCAAAAATACCCCAGATCATTTGGAAGGGTACTCACACTATCGGATATACTATTTTGAGTTGCATGCTTTTTGCAACCACTCAGCAGAATTGGCAAGCATGATTTATTTTAAAGGGAACCAAGAATAGATCTGCTTTTGTGGCAACTGTGCTACTTGGTGAGGAAGAAGAGGAGGAGAAATTAAAGATGATCCAAGGGCTGGAGGACTTCTGCTTTGAAGATAGGCTGAGTGAGCCGGGGCTGTTCAGCCTATTGAAGACTCCGGGGGGATCTTAGAGCTGCCTTCCAGTACCGGAAGGGATCCTACAGGAAGGCTGCAGGGGGACTTTTCATAAGGGTGTCTAGAGACAGGACTAGGGGTAATGCTTTGAAGCTGAAGGAGAGTAGGTTTAGACTGGATCTTGGGAAGAAGTTCTTCACTACAAGGGTGGTGAGACTCTGGAACACGCTTCCCAGGGAGGTTGTGGCTGCCTCCTCCCTGAGGGAGTTCAAGGCCATGTTGGATGAGGCCATGAGCAGCTGAGTGTAGATGAGAGGCACCCCTGCCCACAGTGGAGACGTTGGGGTAGATGATCTCTGAGGTCCCTTCCAACCTAGAGCATTCTATGGTTCCCAGGCTTCCTGATAAGTGCAGAATGTTTATAATGGTACCATGTCCTAAAGTGCATGAGCTTGGTATTTAACACTGCAGATATTTTCTGCAGTTCTCTAATGATTATCACTGCTCACTGCTCTTCCTTAGTGCTTTCAGCTGGGGTACTTCACATTATATAGAAAGATCCAGTTAGTTTCCAGGTGACACAGTGTGAATACAACTCATGTACAACACCCAGAAGATCACTGGCATAGGATCACCCTAGGACCAGTTTAGTGTTCTCAGCCCCAGGCAGCACACTGCCTCCCAACCTCATCCCCACCTAACAAGTGCAGCCTAATGGTGGTTCCCAATGTATAGCTACAGAGGAGCAATCCCATTCTTCTTTCAGTGATGGACTTGGATAGTCACAAGCCAATGAAAGAAAAATCTCAGCAACATTACCTTCGCTGACTCCCAGTAAATCAAAACCTACTCTGCCAAATATCTGGGGGTTCGTCACTGAAAGGAGAGGGCATCAGCACAGAGTCATAACACCAAAAGGATCACTGGCAGCTGTGTGGAGGCACACTTCCCTTCAGACTGGGACTTTGCTGATGTGAAATCATCAAAATTGGGAAACCTTTCTAAGCTTGTGAATAAGGTTAGAGAGGTTTCCCAATTGTGATCATTTCATATCAGGAAAATCTCAGTAGCAGCATCACAGGAACTGAAATCACAGGAACTCGTGCACTAGGCAGAAATGGTTTCTTTCCAGAGTATTAATCAGGCAGCCTTAAAGAATTTTAAAATAAACCTATTATTAATTTGTGCTGTGGTAAAATTCAGAGCAACACTAATTGCTTAATATTAAAAGCCAAGAAAAGCACAGTGGTTCACATCACTGGGTTTTGTAATTATTATTATTTTTTTCCAAGGAAAAAAAAATATAATGGCATCTTCTGTTTTTATCAGCTTCCCTTTGAAGCTTTTATTAACCTCAGGCAGAAAGGTTCATTGTAGAGTTCGCCTCAGCTGATAGCTCCGAAGCGTGTTGAACACAGTCTGACATGAATATTGGAGTTTGTTACCATCAGAATCATAGAATCACGAAATCATTTAGGTTAGTAAAGACCTTCAAGATCATTGAATCCAAGCATTAATCTTTACCAAGTCCACCATATCCCCAAGTGCCACATCTACAAGGCTTTTAAATGCATCCACAAGGATGGTGACTCAACCACCTCCCTGGGCAGCCTGTTCCAATGCCTGACAATCCTTTCAGTGAAAAAAAAATGTCCTAGTGTCCAGACTAAGCCTGGTGCAGCTTGAGGCCATTACCGTGTTCTATCACATCACTTGGGAGAAGAGACCAATCCCACCTCAGTCCAGCCTCCTTTTAAGGAGTTGTAGAGAGTAATGAGGTCCCTCCTCATGCTCCTCTCTCGCAAACTAAACAACCCCAGGTTTCTCAGCTGCTCCTCACCAGACCTGTCTCCAGACCCTTCACCAGCATCTGGAGCTGCTTCAGCACTTCAGTGTCCTTTTTGGAGTGAGGTGCCCCAAACTGAACCTAATACCCAAGGTATGGCTTCACCAATGCATAGTAGAGAGGGATGCTCACCTCCCTGGTCCTGCTTACCTCAGCTCTTTTAGCTGTTAAAGGGAAACATCATCCCTGCAAGGATGTTATCCTAGGCTGTGACAAGGCCCTTCAGTACACACACAACATGGCAGCACAGTGTCCTACTACTTTTTTGACTTCTCCCTTGGTATTTTGTTTTCAGCAACCCTACACAATCAGAATGGCAGTTTGGCTCTGATATGCCAAACATAATTCCCTTTCTACCTTCCCAGATTAGCTTCCCTGGCTGTGTTTGATTAGGTATAAATTGGCCTTGGAGTATTAATTTCTCCTGGTTAATTATGCTTTGCATGTTATACAGTCAATGCAGCACAGAGACAAACATGAAGAAAATCTTCAAAAACACATCCCACATGAGTCCTAGCTGTTGCTCTGGTCAGGGTCTGGCAGTTTCAAAGAGAAGGCACAGCTTACTGGTAAGGGATTTATCCTATTCTGTTTTGTGGCGTGGTGCTTTGCACTTCTGCCATCCTCCCAGCAAGGTCCAGGAGAGTCTAACCTGGGCAGTCAGTGCATAACCTGTCACCTATTTTAGGTGGCACCAAATTTTGTATCAGTTTTAATCTGGGTTTCTCTGGCTTTTTCCTCTTGACTGCCTCTGGTTTCTTGATAATGCATCTCTTTCCTTGATGGGTTTTCTTCCCTGCAGTTTCATTTCATGGCACTGTTTTGAAACAGATGCTCTGGCTACTTGCACAGTCAGTCCTGCCAGCTTCATGATTCTTCCTTGCTGTTTTTGACTGTAACCCTCAATTTACTAAGGCCTAATTGTAAGAGATAATGGGAAAAAAGACCAAGTAGGCAAAACATAAAATGTAATGTCAGACATTCAGCCCACATTTTCTACAGCATATTTGATTTTTTTCAGTAATAGGAATTTCTGGTTCCGTGCTTTTTATTTTGGATATAATGAAAACAGATTCTTTGCTGTAGCTTAGTCAAAACAAACTGAGCTTTATAGTATATAAGAACCTCTGGGAAGACAATTGGAAAATAGTATTTTGTTCCCTCTCTGCCCTTTAGTAAAGTGTGGTACTTAGTTCAGTGGTATCAGCATGAGTGTTTGAAGTGAGGTGCATAAATCTGTATTTACAGCCACAAGCAGACTGCTGGCTTTATTTGTAAAATGATAAATAAATTATACTTACCATGTCAATATTACTTCAGTGAGGACTGTACAGTGAGCATCTCTAAGTACCCAGCTATTGATGAGGTGTCCCAGTATGTCACAGGCACCTATTTTCAGGCATCCAGATATGACATTTTCGATCTTAATGCTGCTTTTTAATTCACTCAAAAGTCTCCTACAAACACAAGAGAAAATCAAGTAGCTGGGTAGGGCAGTTTAATATTTGAAAACCCCACAGTGTGACCTGATTATTTTTTTATTGTAAGATGCCAGTAAAATGTCAAATGAGGTCTGCTTTCCTAGAAGTGTAGTAGATTAGCAACCTTTTAGCAAAAACTCTCCACTTCTATTTCTCCTTCTGTGAATTCCCTGTGTCTTCTAAGGAGAAGAAGTTAGCTCTCTAGACAACATTGCAGTCAGTGATTTCCAGGAAAACAGAACAGCTATGCCAGAGAACATCTTTGCTCAAGAGTTTACACTGCCCTTTGGAATTTATGGTCCCTAATGTTAATCACTGTTCACTGCATACAAGACCCTTTTTTTGGTCATGAGGACATTCAGTGGCCATAAGGCCCTTACAGACAGGCCACTGGCCTAGAAGAAGTGTATTTAACCATGATGATTAGAGAGAGCATTACTGAAAGATTCAAATGAAGAAACAAAGATAAAACTATGTATTAATTACCCTGAAATTACCTTTTGTGACAATATTTGTGCCAATACAACAAATGAAAGTGAGATGGACTTTCTTAGTGGGAATGTCAAAGTTTAAGGGAGGACGAAAGCACAAAGTTGTTCTACTGAAGGTCTGTTGAGGTCCAAAGAGTGACCTGAGTACTATCAGGAATATTTGTTAGGACAACAGAGGTGTCATTTGTTAGGACAAACCAGAGGTGTCATATATGGCCTTGCACTTTGGCTGTGAACATGGTTGCTGTGGTGAAGTAAAGCCACAGACAGCCCCCAAGTTCACATATTCAAGAATTCCTACAGAAGTGTGAACGGGAAGATTATGCTTCCTGATATGAACATTCCTGTGAAATAATGTACATGCTTGTGAACTCTCCTTTGTAACCCTCAGTATGTCCAGCTCCTGTAGGTTTCATTCAGATGGGCCAATTTTTCAGCAAGTCTGGAGAGATTTGAGGCTGTAAGACCTTCATACTCTAAGGTTATGTATGTGGAAAGAATTCAGGTAGAATGAATAATTAAGACAGGTTGGATGGTTTTGACCTCAAACTGTGACCATTTGTTTGGGTTTTTTTATTTGGGTGGGTTTGAGATTTCATTCAAAGCTGAAACTCATGACAAAACTGTAGGGTCCTGGTTTGTGTTTTCTTCACCTTGGGCTCGTTGTGTTAGTATGTCAGATGATAAAGTAGTCTGAACAAGTTTGCCTCTGCAGACTCCTGGAACATTTCTTGATGATTGCCAAGTTCCAAAGAAGAGCATTGCCAGCCAGCCATGCCACAGTGAAAGTACAGGAGCCCCTTTTGTGATGACCAATCCATTGGGCAGGCTATGCTGTTTATTGGCACAGAAAGTGACTCCAAGAAACGGCAAGAAATGGAATAACCCAGGCTGGAGAGGATAAATCAGTATGCATCAAAACCAAAGAAAGTTTATAGTTTACAAAAGCTTACAGTTTAAATGCAGTATTTTGCTTAACTTTCCTGCAAAATGTGTATTCCTGTGAGAGGGAGCAGATTAAAGAGTCTGTTGGTGGGTGTAGACTGCAAAACCATAGAATCATAGAATCAAAAAGGTTGGAAAAGACCTCAGAGATCATGAAGTCCAACCTGTCATCTAAGACCTCATGACTACTAAACCATGGCACCAAGTACCACATCCAATCCCCTCCTGAACACCTCCAGGGATGGTGACTCCACCACCTCCCTGGGCAGCACATTCCAATGGCTAACAACTCTCTCAGTGAAGAACTTTCTCCTCACCTCTAGCCTAAACTTCCCCTGGCACAGCTTGAGACTGTGTCCTCTTGTTCTGGTGGTGCTTGCCTGGGAGAAGAGACCAACCCCCTCCTGGCTAGAACCATCTTTCAGGTACTTTTAGACAGCAATAAGTTCTTCCCTGAGCCTCTTCCAGGTTAAAAATCAACCTGACTACCTCACAAATACCACATCCTTACAGCTGAGGTGGGTTGGTCAAAGGTAGGTCTACAAGCCATGAAGTAAAACTGGTGTTGAGCACTTTGCTGAGAAGAGTTCACAGTTTGTCATGTTATTCATGCCATTGCAAATCATTGCCGTTTTAGATGGACTCTATTTTACTTTGAAGTCTTAAACTACAGGAAACATCACATCAGTTATGTATGCCTGGATTTCACATGTAAATGGCCTTTTTAATACCTGCAGGCCTGCTATTTTGATAGAGGCTGTAAAACACACATGCAACATGGAATATGAAAAGAGGAAAACATAAATGTCACACGATTGTACTCTGCACTCTCGCTGACATTTCAGCTTTCCTCGGAACACCCGCAATCAAACAGCCGAAGTTTCCTTTGGCGCCTCACAAAGGGTTAAGGCAGCTTGTTTGGCATTAGATATTTGTATAATGAGCTTTTACTGAAGTAATTAAAATTTGTTTATAATTAATACAGATGAATTGGTTTCTGCACAATAATAGTTAGGAGATTAACAAAGGCCACATTTTGGCAACAGGACTACATTCTTTTCCAAGTGCTGTGGGACTTTATCCAATGAATGTCTGTCCAATCCGGCTGATTCTTCAGAGATGCCATATGGCACTGCTATGCATTACAATTTTTTTTCTAAAAGGCAGCCATATGACATAACTGATCTTCAAAACGTTGTCAGAAGGCATTACCTAGGTAGGCTGCGAGCTGCTTTCCAAAAACTTAGCAAGCACAGGGGCTATTAATTATGAGCAAAAGAAATGTGCACACACACGCTGGAAAGTTGGCATCCTTTCCTCTCGAGTCACAGCTGAGCATCTCTTAAAATGCTCCAGCTCAGAAAGTGAAGAAGGTTTTGTTAGTTGTTTGTTTGTTTGTTTGTTTTAGCTTTACACATCTTCCTCTAAAACATTAATGCAGTGATTTCACAATCAGCTTCTCTCAGAAGTGTCAGCACATCTGACCCCCAGTGCCCATGAGTGGCTTATTTTACCAGCAGAATGTACTCTTAGACTAACCCCGCTGCTTTCGCTAGCACATTTTCTTAGATCAAGAAATTGTTACCTTTCCACACCCTCACATATGTCCTCTGAAATCCAAATGGTCCCTGAAGCCAACTATGTCATTTGTTGGGGCTATTCGGTCTGGAGAAGAGAAGGCTCTAAGGAGACCTTATTATAGCCCTCCAGTATCCTAAGGGGGCTACAAGAAAGCTGGGGAGGGACTTTTTAGTGTGTCAGGGAGTGATAGGACTGGGGGGAATGGAACAAAACTAAAATGGGCAGATTCAAATTCACCTTATATGAATGTGGTGAGACACTGGCACAGGTTGCCCAGGGAGGTGGTGGCAGCCTCATCCCTGGAGGTGTTTGCAGCCAGGCTGGATGTGGCTGTGAGCAACCTGCTGTAGTGTGAGGGGTCCCTGCCCGTGGCAGGGGGGTTGGGACTGACTGATCCTTGAGGTCCCTTCCAACCCTAACAATTCTATGATTCTATGTTATATCATTTGCTTTCATGGGGAAAGGGACTAAGGGTCCCTGTTTCTTCAGCATTTGGCATAAATGTTGCCATGAATGACACCTGAAAACCTTAATTGTACTTCTTCTTGCACTGTGCAAGCTGTAGTATCACTATGGGTGGGTCTTGTTCTTTTCTATTCTCTTTATTAGCCCAGTAGGCATAACCATGTTCATTCTTCTCTGTAAAAGCTCCCAAATGTTTCAGCTTACCCTGTTAAGGATCTAGCAAAGTGACTCTCCTAAAACCTACCCCAAGGACCATTGTAGTCATTCTCAGCTCAGAAAATGTCTACAAAACTGGAAACATGCTCTGGCTTTGTCTGCAGTGTGACCCTGTTGTGGCTCCTATTTTGAAACAGCTCTTCCAAACTACTTTTCCATGTGGACAAAGGTTTTTTGTCTAAAGAGGAAGTATTGTTCCATGCATTTAGGAGCTGGAAAAGCACATAGACCTCTTTTAGCCATGTGTGCAGTCCCCCTCTTCCCAAACATTAAGGCATTTGGGGCATGTCTGCAGTTAAATTTGCTGTGTGCCTTGGTTGGTGTTTCCTAAAAATGTGAAATGATCTGGAACAGCTACTGACTGCTCTGAATGGACATGCTGCATCACTGTTGCCCACACTGCTGTGTAACTTCAGCTTAAGATGGTGATATTTTGGTGGAAATACTCTGAACACCAATTATAGATCCCATAGTACAGCTGTGGGATCCTCAGCTGATGTGATGCAGTTCATCTTAATTCCCACTGTAGGAATCAAATAGCTGATGGCAAAAATTAGGATCAAATTCAATTGTTATTCTGGTTACTCTCTCCTAATGTTCTTCAGATATTGTCTGGCCAAGTGGACTAGCACATTATTCTTTTCCTGATCAGCAAAAATAGGCTTCTGCAAGGATATGAAAAAGTTACTTAGAAGAAAAAAGAAATTGCAGAGCTCAAGGCAGGATCTCAAAAAGTTCAAGCTGATGTCAAAAATCCCCCTGACAGAGCTTGTTTTGTGGTGGCTTTATACTTTGTGCATCATTCAGTGGCAAAGGATGCTGTGATTGGTGCTGCAGACCTGATAACAGAAGCACTCAGTGCTTTTCTCCAGACTCCTGGAGCAGTGATGTCTCTCACATGAAAACTCTCTGTATTGCTACAGCCACCTGAGAGCTTGATATTTCTTATAGCTCAGTATGTAGGGAAGGAGTTCAATGCTGGTAGAACAGCTTGTGACACTGCTGTAAAGGATTTAGCAAGACAATGCTGGATCAAAAGACAGGGTACCACACAAAGGAATCTTAATAACAATATTTCATTATTTGGTTGTCTAAAATGTTCAATGGCAGTGCATGAGATACCTTTCCTCTTTGTGGTGTTTGAAAGGCAGGCTAATGACTGCCTGGAGTGACCAACCATATTGATAGGCACTGCTCTGAAGTTCATCACTTTTAATTTATGGGACATTCTGTGCAATGAGAAATGGAAATTTTGTTCCCCTGGTCTGTATGGGCATTGCTATTCACTCAGCCTTTAGAAAGGGTGCAGCTTCCCTAGAGAAGATCTTCTTGTTCACCTCAATGGATAACAAAACTATTTCATTCACCTTGACTACCTGTAGAAAAATGTAAGGTACATTTTGGAGACTAGTGGGAAAAGACTGACTTTTAACTTTGAGTTTTCTGGCCTCAGAGCAGATACCTGCTCCAGGCAGCTACGACTCAGAAACCTGATTCAGGCATTTACCAGGACTGAGGATGAAAGCTGTTGATGTAGAATCATACAATGGTTTGTGGCGGAAGGGACCTCCAAAAGTCATCTAATCCAACCCCCTCACACTTAGCAGGGACATTCACCATCAGGTCACGTTGTTCAGAGCCTTGTTGAGCCTGACCTTGATTAGCTCCAGGGATGGGGCCTCAACTACCTCCCTGGGCAACCTGTTCAGTGTTCCACCACCCTTATGGAAAAGAATTTGCTCCTAACATCTAATCTAAATCAGCTTTCTCTAGTTTGAAGCCATTGCCCCTTGTCCTGTCCCTGCAAACCTTTGTAAACAGTCCCTCTCCAGCCTTCTTCTAGCCCCCTTCAGGTACTGAAAGGCAGACATTAGGTGTCCCTGGAGCCTTCTCCTCTCCAAGCTGAACACCCCCAGCTCCCTCAGCCTGTCCTTGTAGCAGAGGTGTCCCAGCCCCCTGATCATTTTCATGGCCCTCCTCTGGACCTACCTCATCAGGTTGGTGTTGTTCCTGTGTTGAGGGCACCAGAGCTGGCTGCAGTACTCCAGGTGAGGTCTCACCAGAGCAGAGTGGCAGAATCACATCTCTCCGTCTGCTGGCAGCGCTTCTGGGGGTTGCTTAGCCTGGAGAAGAGGAGGCTCGGGGGAGACCTTCTTGCTCTCTACAGCTCCCTGAAGGGAGGTTGTAGCCAGGTGGGGGTTGGTCTCTTCTCCCAGGCAAGCAGCACCAGACCAAGAGGACACAATCTCAAGCTGTGCCAGGGGAGGTTTAGGCTGGATGTTAGGAAGAAGTTCTTCCCAGAGATTGGCCATTGGGATGTGCTGCCCAGGGAGGTGGTGGAGTCACCATCATTGGAGGAGACTTGATGGGGTGCTTGGTGCCATGGCTTAGTTGTTTAGGTGGGTTGGATTGGTTGAGGGGTTGGACGTGATGATCTTGAAGGTTTCTTCCAACCTGGTTCTTTTTTGTTTATTATTATTATTATTATTATTATTATTAGCCATGGTTTAGTTGATCAGATGATGTTGGATGATAGGTTGGACTTGATGACCTCCAAGGTCTTTTCCAACCAGGTGAATTCTGTATTCTGTATGAGAAGAACAAGAGTGTTTTGTTGCTAAAGCTAAAAACTTACATATGTTCTCTGCATTGTGGCTGCTGCTAAAAGGGTTTATACCTTTTGACAGTGTTAGAATTGAGGAGAATTTGCTCTGCCCAGGATTTTCTTGGTGATTTTGTGACACAGCCTTCTCACACAGGGATTTCTTTAGGGGTGAAGTCGTGAATGGTGTGTTTAAGAATGCATATGCTTCAGAGATAAAAGCCTGAAGGGGACATGCAGATGACAGCAGAGAAGAGAGAGCCCACAGCTGCCATGGTCTCAAGAGTGTGTGGTTATCCAGCCCAGCCGCTTTGCCTGTAAGAATGGGCAAGCTTTGCTGTCTTGGCTCGTTTGCTCCTTGCCCTGCTCGGTGAGCTCTGCTTAAGTGTTCTTCTGAATTGAGACACATCATGGGTTTTAAACAAAGAGTTGTTACAACACACACACACAAATAGTGGCTGCAACAGCTGTTGCATAAGTGTTAAAGGTTTACCACGAAAGCAGGAATTAAGGCAGATTTATGAATTTGTTATTTTTAACATCTCTTTGGGATAAAAACATGTTTAGAATACATGCAGTAAAACTCCTTATGAAAAGTTGTTAACTTGACATGTAGAAGACACAATCTCCAAAGTTTAATAACTTATTTTTCATAATACAAAAAAAAAGGGGGGGGGGGGGGGGGTGTGCAATTAGAATACATTATGAACTAATGTCAAACCATCTCCTTGAGCTGAAGAGATGCTGATTTATAGACATTTGAAACATGTCTTGAACTGATAAACATTTTCCATTTATACAATTGAAAGGCATTTAAAACAACCAAGCCATATCATTCTTAACTTCAAAAAACCCCCCACCCCCCACCCCCTACCCCCCCTTGGTGCCAAGTTTCATCTTGGAGGAAACTTTTACAGCTGATTTAAAACACTGTAAAAGAGGATTTATAATGGAAATCTCTACCCTTCTATAACAGCATTAGCGGGTGCCAGCCTCTAACAAAAGTCCATACTCTGCCATGATGTACTGAAAGCAATGTGAATAGAATGCCATCATTTGAAGTGAGAGGAAATGGAATTCAATTCATCTACCTTAATAGAATAGTCTTATACTTAAGAGATAATGTCAGCAGAATAGAACATTGTCACAGGAAAATGAACTGCTGCTGCTACATGAACACCAGGGCAAAGCTGAGGTACTTAAAATAATTCTAAGAGTAAGCTGAGGGTTACTTTTGAGACAGAATATTCTGATCTTGTGACAGAGTTCTGCTGTGCAGATATCTTGTTTATTCTGCAGTGCAGCAGAACTGCAGGACCAAAGATGCTTCCTGTGGGGGCTTGTGAGGTCCCCATATTCCCTACCCATTCCAGCTGTTTGCTCTCTCTCCAGTTGTGGTGTGCTCTGCTTTCTTGACAGGTTAGTTGGAGATCAGTGTATTGGCCTGGGTTATAAAGTGCCTCTATCCTGAATCACAGAATCATAGAATTGTAGAATTGTTAGGACTGGAAGGGACCTCAAGGATCACCAAGTTCCATCCCCCCCTGCCATGGGCACGGGCACCTCACACTAGATCAGGTTGCTCAGAGCCACATCCAGTCTGGCCTTAAAAACCTCCAAGGATGAGGCCTCCACCACTTCCCTGGGCAACCTCACCACCCACATATGAGGTGAAGAATTTCTTCCTAACATCCAATCTGATTCTACCCATTTCTATTTTTGCCCCATTCCCCTGGGTCCTATCATTACCTGACACCCTAAAAATGTGGAGTTTTTTTAAGAGAAATACTTCTGTATTGCAGGTTTACAGGCCTGGCTCCTACCACAGCCTCTAAAAATACTATGGTGACACAACTGCTGAGGCAGCTCACTGTGGGACAGTGAAAAGAGAGAGTGACACAAAAGCCTTCAGCCGTTAGCATTGTCTCCAAAGTCAGCAGTGACACAGTGACAGCCCCCTGACAGATGCAGACAGGATCACCTTGCCTGGCAGGGTCTCTTGTGGCAACGATGCTTTCTTCGGTTGCTGACCTCCTGTTTGGGTTTGCACACAGGAATACTCTGAAAGGCAGTGCTGGAAGAAGTCCAAAGTTTGTTTCCTCTGCTCCTCTTCATACAAGAGTCAAGCACTGAAAGCCAGGTGCAAAACTTTTCAGCCAGGTGTTGAATTCTGTCTCGGGACATTTAATCAAAGTCTGGATGCTGGGATTTGGGGATATACAAATGATGTTGGTGTGATTTCAATTCTACCCCTGATTGCCACTGTGCTGTCCCACAGAAGCTTTCCATGCCTGCCTTCTCTGCATTTACACCACCGTTCTACTCCGGTTTGAGCTTTTTGCATACTAGCCAACCTGGGAAACAAAGACTCTTAACCTTGTTAGCTCAAATATTGAACATGCTATTTATAAGCCACCAGGCTGTTTTAAATGGTGTGTCCTGGGGTTATTCAGTCCCCTTTTGCACCTCAACATTCATTACACTGCTCTGGTTCTTTCCCTGGGCATGGACTGGTGAGGCATTCCCCTGAAATGAATGAGTCTTAACACACATAAGGGTAACAAAATTCAGCCAGTGCTGATTAACCTGAATGAAGCCAATATTGTACTGCAGATTCTGTTCACTTTAAGGTCAGAAAGGACTATCATGATAATCCAATCTAGTTTCTTGCATTACACAGGCCACAGGATTTCACTAAATGATTGCTGCATGTAGTTCAATAACTTGTAACTGAGCCAGACTACTTAATTTCTCTTAAGATATGCAGACCAAGTTCCACATGGTGGAGACTTACCACGTACCTGAGAAGTTTCTGCCAGTATTTAATTAAACATAAGGAAAACTAAACTCAAGCAAAATGATCATTTCTAAACTGGTATATAGGTATTCCTGAGATTTTTGCCTTCAACATTCTGAACTCTGACAAACATTACTTCTTTCTGTAATAAGTTTGAATACAATGGTAGGGAAAACCTTCATTAGTCTGTAATAACTCAAAATTAGTTGAGTATAAAATACTCCAACATGTTTTCCCCTGCCATGCTGTTAAAAACAAATTGAAAGTCAGTGTATATTTAGCCACCTAAGAACAAAGGGTTTTATGTCTCAACAACTGCAGCAATTTACAAACATCTGCAAATAGCCTGTTGTTTCATTTTCCATGATTCCTGGCCCTGCTTAAGAGAGGAAAAGCAACAAAGCACACTTAAATTGACCACAACATGAAGCAGTGTATTGGAGTTTGTGTTTCTGAAGAATGTTCTTAGATGTACTTGCAAGAGCGGAGCCCCAGACTCCTCTGTGCCAGGGCACAGAGCACCAGGTTTTGCTTCCCATGAACTGGACTTCTGTGTTCCAGTTTCTCCCTTCCAGAGGTCTTTTCCTAGTAAGCTTCTTGGGTAGTTTGCAAAAGCTTTCTCTCATTTCTGTCATTAAGGGCTGTGGTCAGTAGGTCAAGAGAGGTTCTCCTCCCTCTCTACTCTGCCCTGGTGAGGCCACATCTGGAATATTGTGTCCAGTTCTGGGCCCCTCAGTTCAAGAAGGACTTCAGGGAACTGCTAGAAAGAATCCAGCACATGGAAATGATGAAGGCAGTGGAACATCTTCCTTATGAGGATAGCCTGAGGGAGCTGAGGGCTCTGCAGCTTGGAGAGGAGGAGCCTGAGAGGTGACCTCATTCATGTTGATAAAGATGTGCAGGGTGAGTACCAAGAGAATGGAGCCAGGCTCTGCTAGGCGATGCCCAATGACAGCACAAGGGGTAAGAGGTGGAATCTGAGACATAGGAAGTTCCATGGAACCAGAAGGAAGAGTTATTTCAGTGTGAGGGTGACAGAGCCCTGGAACAGGCTGTCCAGAGGCGTTGTGGAGTCTCCCTCTCTGGAGATACTCAAGACCTGCCTGGATGTGTTCCTGTGTGATATGCCCTAGGTGACCCTGCTCTGGCAGCGGGTTTGGACTGGATGATCTCTTGAGGTCCCTTCCAACCCCTAACATTCTGTGAGTCTGTGATTTCCTCCAGAGAAGTAACTCTGAAGCTGCTAGACCTGGAGCAGCCAGTCTGGACTACAATGACAGGATCATTGCTCTAATAAGTAAAACAGTAACAGAGAAAATGGCCCAAGTTCTTCTTTGCACAGATGCTATTTCATGTGAGCCCATTTCCATTAGAGTGATCAAAATTAGCATCAGTACAAGAAGAATTAAGCCTCAGGTGCTAAGCAGCTGAGATTAAAAGGCAAATATGCCAAGTAACTAACCAAGCAACAGCAGTTGAAGATCAGAGATTGACACTTACATTTCCTGTCTTCTCCCCCTCCCAGTAATTATTAATGCAGGCAGATAAAGGCGGGTCAAGCCACAACATTTTGGGTAACCATAGTTAGCCAGTTTTAGTCACCTGGTCAATAAAACCTACAACACCTTTGTTAGCCTGCAGTCCATTCAAGGACCATGGGTGCAAATATAAATTCCTTTTCCTTCTGTATGAGTAGCAGATGAGTGGGCTAGGACTTTTTTTGGCTGGATAAAAAAGGAGTTACTGAAGAGAAATTTGATGCGCTCCTCCAAAATTATGAGGAGTACATTGTGAGGGACAGCAATCATATACACAATACAGAATAAACCAGGTTGGAAAAGACCTTCGAGATCATTAAGTCTAGCCTGTGACCCAGCACCATCTAATCAACTAAACCATGGCACCAAGTGCTTCATCCAGTTTCTTCCTAAACACCTCCAGTGATGGTGACTCCACCACCTCCCTACATTCCAATGGCCAATCTCTCCTTCTGGGAAGAATTTCTTCCTAACATCCAGCCTAAACCTCCCCTGGTGCAGCTTGAGACTGTGTCCTCTCCTCCTGTCACTATTGCCTGGGAGAAGAGACCAACCCCCACCTGGCTACAACCTCCCTTCAGGGAGTTGCAGAGAGCAAGAAGGTCTCCCCTGAGCCTCCTCTTCTCCAGGCTAAGCAACCCCAGCTCCCTCAGCCTCTCCTCACAGGGCTGTGCCTCAGACCCCTCCTCAGCCTTGAAACAGCAGGTTCAAAGCAGCACGTGGAGTTTCATACAATTTTGTGCCTCAGTTGTAGAATTCCAGAGTACAGAATTAATGTGAAAACTTCACATGTATCCATGTCTCATGCATTAAAAAGTGATTTAAAAATGGAAAAACATCAGAGTAGAAAACATAAGGGCTATGCAATTAAAGTGCTCTAGCTGCAGCTCAAAATGACCTTGAAATACAGATTTTTGGAGGCCAGGAACATACTCTGGGAAGATATCACTACATTTGTCATGTTAGGCTTTTTTTTTCTTCTTGCTGCTTCTTCCTCTTCTTGCTTACTCTCAAGGTCGGATGGACTGGGGGAAGATGGACAGGCTAAGATGACTACTGAGTAAGATGGTCTTTTATTCCAAACTGATGAAGCTATTGTTATTTTCTCTATTCAGACCTGAATTGTTCCATCTGGTCCTCAATGCAGTGCATTTCCGGGTAAATCAAAGTTATAAAGAACATAAAAGTAGTCGAATTTAAATGCTCTGTCTGATTATATTGCACAGGACTTAGGGATGATGTTTTGTTTTGTTTTGAGTTTGTGGGGCTTTTTTTCGGATGTGTGGTTCAATCTCGGTGGAGCCTTTCAGAACCGCTATCAAAGTGAGAATTGCCATAAATACATCACCAGACGTAAAACAATTGGCCCACAATCAGCTGTCAAAAGACTTGAAATTAAGGATAGATCATATCTTCCTTTATCTGAGAAACCTTCTAGAGACAGGCAATTACTAGTCTAACAGGACAAGAACAGTTACAAAGTTAATTACCTGTGATTATCTTACAAAAGGTGGTGATTATATAGCTGAATGACAAAAGAAGAGTGTTCAGGAAGACAAAAACACACGGTGCCATAAACTGATAAAAACAGGGCCACCCATTGTTAAATTAGAAATAGCCCATTTTAGTTTATGTTTCTGTTACAATAACACCTTCCCCATCCTCCCAAACCTCCCAGCTCTCTCTCAAAGGCAACTCTGGTGTGAGAGCTACCCATTCTTCCCTTCCTTAAAGCTCTTTTTGTCTCTCCAGTTTCACCGTGACTTTTAAACGCCGTTAAAATCACAGCAGACGCACGGAACGGGGAGGAAGTCTGAATCCTTTCCCCAGTCCTAGCCCTGCAATGGCTGTGGTGCCAGCGGTGGAAATATCAGTGCCGCAAATTTGCTGGAGGATTTGCTTCCCCTCAAAAATCTCAAACCAAAACCAAACAAAAATCCCAAACCCCCACACTCAACAAAACCAGCGTGGAATCACAATCATGGGAGCAGGTAAAATCTGCCAACGGGAAATTTGTCTTATGCAAGAGCTCACCCTTCCTTCGACAAAGCTCCTCTGAACTGGCTATTACTGAAACTCGGTGGGATGATTCCCGTGACTGGAATGTAGGGATGGATGAGAACAAGCTGTTTAGGAAGGACAGGCAGGGGAGGAGGTGTTGCTCTCTTTATCAGTGACCAGCTGGAATCAGTGGAGCTCCACCCAGGCAAGGATGATGAGCTGGTTGAGAGCATATAGGTGAAGATTAAGGGGAAGCCAGGGGAAGGTGGTGTTGCTGTAAGGGTCTGCTACAGGCCACCTGACCAGCAGAACCAAGCAGATGAGGCACTCCACAGGCAAATAGAAGTGGCTTCATGTTCACAGGCCCTGGCCCTTGTGGGGGATTTCAACCACCCTGACATCTGCTGGAGGGACAACACAGCTAGGTATCAGCATTCCAGGAACATCCTGGAATGCATAGATGACAACTCTGAGGCTCTGAGCAACCTGATGTAGTGTGGGGCGTCCCTGCCCATGGCAGGGGTGTTGGAACTGGATGATCCTTGAGGTCCCTTCCATCCCTAACAATTCTGTGATTCTATGAGGTCTCACAATTGTTTTGCTTTCTGTGGCATTTGTCTTCTGAGATTCAAGGAGGACCTCAGGGAACTACTTGAAAGTCCAGCAAAAATTAGAGAGCCACAAGAAGGATGATGGGAGTGGAACTTCTCCTTTATGAGGAAAAGCTGAGGGAGCTGGGGCTCTTTAGCTTGGAGAAGAGGAGCTTGAGGGGTGACTTCCTTCATGTTCATAAAGACGTGCAGGGCAGTGTTGGAAGGACAGAGCCAGGCTCTGCTCCATGATGTCCAACAGTGTGACAAGAGGCAATGGGTGCAAGCTGGAGCAGAGGAAGTTCCATGTGAACATAAGGAAAAACATTCACTGTAAGGGTGAGAGAGCCCTGGAAAAGGCTGTCCAGAGAGGTTGTGGAGTCTTCTTCTCTGGAAACATTCAAAAGCTGTCTGGATGTGCTCCTGTGTGACTTGCTCTATGTGATCCTTCACTGGCAGGGACGTTGGAATTCATCATCTCTAGAGGTCCCTTCTAACTCCTACCATTCTGAGATTCTGTGGTTCTGTTTCTGTGATTTTTTTTTGTTTCAGACCAGAAATCAGTTTTCTTCTCAATGTTTAGCATTTAGGTAATCAGAGGTTCATGTGTTGGAGGTGTTAGCTGGCTGCCTAATGGGAAAAATTATTCATAGACGTCTTAGGTGAGTCAGAGCATTCACACACTGTGTTAGCACTCCTCTGGGCTTCCTTAACACTTGTGTGAACAAAGGGTTTATTATACAATTATTAATAGGATTCGAAATTCTGTAATTTGATGGTCTTCAAGGCATCCTTGAGAGCAGTGGAGGTCGTTTTCCTCACATTCAAGTACAAAAAGTTTCGTGAGTGTGTTTAAATACAACCAACACATTAAAGTGACTCTTGGGCCTGAGACTTGAAAACATTCCAGCCACAGTCTGGGCACAGGGAATTAACTAAGGCACTATAATTAGGCTGTGCTGTTCAAGATGGGACTACATAAGTGCCCTGACTGCAGCTGTTTTTGAAAGCCTGTGATGGGGAAAAAAAATTAAAATACAATTCTAGCTCTAAAATAAGTGTCAGAGCTTTACAGTTTTCTATCAGTCTGAGGGACTGCTCATCATGGAGGTAAATCCTCCCTCTTCTAGTCCAGTTTCCAGAGCTTACAGATCTTTCTGTTGAAGGTGGTGGCTGCATTACCCCTCAGTAAAGACAACGTGCACAGCTCTCAACTCTTGAAGGTAAATGCCCTACAAATCTTTATAGTTGTGCCAGTCTGCCTGCTGTCCCCTCTCTGCCATGCTGGTGTGCCCGAGACATTTTATTCCAGAAAATGATGACCCCAACAAATTCTTAGGAAAATGAGTCCACTGAGGACTAGTAGATGTGAAGTTCAGCTTCTGGCCCAGTTCCTCCCAAAAGGTTACACTCTGGAGATGGGGAGCACCCAATGTGTGGTGAAGGAAGCGTCACTTCACTCTCTCTGCTCCTCCACTCTTGCCCTGAGCACTCGGGCTGGCCTCTGCCCAGCATCCCACTTTTCTGGCAGGAAACCGAAGGGATGCAATGGGGGAGCTGCCTAAGCATCCAGGAAAAGAGTACGAGCTGAGGCAAGACTGCCTCCAGCCCTGATGCGCTGTCTTCCTGCTGATTTCAGTGGGTGTTGGATGCATGTCTTTGAAGGGCAGATTTACCTCCAGCTTATTAAGCATGATAAGTCATAGATTTGCTGGGAGCAGGAGCAGAAGCCCTCCCGCATCTGTTAGCACATTATTAGCACAGCTTGTTACGGGGCCTCACGTGATGCAGCCCTGGTCGCAGGACGCAATTATGGATGGATTCCTGCTCTGCCTCCCCTCCTGACTCAGCAGCACAGCTGGAGCCAGCCATAGTCACATTGCAGGAGGTGAAAGGTACTCTGAATTATAGATTGCCTTTGACCTTTTTTGGTTTAAATTAAGGATAACATCCAGGAAAGTGCCTCCAGCCAGGACACTGCTTAAACATATGCTTTCCTTCCACCGGGGGCTGGTGCTCATCAATGGAGATGAAACACTTGCTTACAGTACAGTGTGTGCAGAGATGCTGCCCTAATGATGATTAAATACCTTCCAAAGAGCAGCGTAAATGATGATTTCCTATAAAAAATGGCAACCAGCATTCCTCCTGAAATCCAGAAACCCCCTCAAACCTCGGGAAATGTTCACTTAAAATTCAGAGCAGATGTTGAATTTCAGCCATAGCCCAGAGATGCATGAAAGGGGAGTGCTATGAAGATGACACATCTTTTAAAAGATAAAAGAAACAAAGGCTGTTAATGAAGAAAATCAAAACTAGGCACGAGTACGCCATCAGACAGGGATATCTAGCCGAACAGACAGACTCCCTTACCAACCCACTAAGAAGGAATTAAGGTCAACTCAGTGTCTTTTCATCAGAGTGTTTTCTATGATAACTTTGTAAGTGCTCTTAATATATAACAAATAATCTCAGGGCAAAGATCTGTTTGAAGGAGATATGATTGATCACCTATCATCCCTAATTCACTGTTTATACTCGTAGTGAGCCTATTGGGAAAATACCTCATTCATCAGGGTATTAGTGAATTCAACAAACGTATGGCACTTTCATTTTAACAAACTAAAGGAGAAAAGCTAAATGGGGGGAAATTGACAACCATCTCTGATTCTATGATAATGCAATTAGGCTGCTCCTCTCCCGAGCTTTTGCTAATTCACAAACCAGCTTCAGTCGGCAGGTCATAAATACATGATCATTTTTCACACTTTGAAAAGTAATGATGCCTTGACACAAATCAATAAATCTTGGTGAAGTCATTTATACTTTTGTGTTTTGCATACAGATCGATTTTAAAACAACTGTTTATTAATTTTGACTTTTACATAGTCTTTGTTTACAAAGAGCTACTCTTGCAGAGGCATTTGTGCTGCTCGTGTACCTAAACCTCAACCTGAAATCGCTGCCCGTTTTTAGGATCAGGCCTTCTGGCTCTTAATCGCTCTTCTGCCTGATGCAGATTTGAAAAAAGGGAGGGTGAGAGGGGAATGAGGCCAAAGAACATTCCATTTATTTGTCCTTTTTGATTTGGTTTGGACTTCATCTGAAAAAGTGTTGTGCATTTCCCTGTAAATATTGACATTCCCGCTGTTAATTTATGCAAGTTCCCACCCTGTGTGTTCTGTCTTCTGTCACAGTATCACAGTATCACCAAGGTTGGAAGAGACCTCAAAGATCATCGAGTCCAACTTGTCACCACAGACCTCATGACTAAACCATGGCACCAAGTGCCACATCCAATCCCCTCTTGAACACCTCCAGGGATGGGGACTCCACCACCTCCCTGGGCAGCACATTCCAATGACAAATGACTCTCTCTGGGAAGAACTTTCTCCTCACCTCCAGCCTAAACTTCCCCTGGCACAGCTTGAAACTGTGTCTTCTTGTTCTGGTGCTGGTTGCCTGGGAGAAGAGACCAACCCCTTCCTGGCTACAACCATCTTTCAAGTAGTTGTAGAGAGCAATGAGGTCTCCCCTGATCCTTCTCTTCTCCAGGCTAAACAATCCCAGCTCCCTCAGCCTCTCCTCACAGGGCTGTCCTCAAGGCCTCTCCCCAGCGTCATTGCCCTTCTCTAGACACGTTCAAGTGTCTCAATGTCCTTCCTAAACTGAGGGGCCCAGAACTGGACACAGGACTCAAGGTGCGGCCTAACCAATGCAGAGTCCAGGGGCACAATGACCTCCCTGCTCCTGCTGGCCACACTATTCCTAATGCAGGCCAGGATGCCGTTGGCCTTCTTGTCTTCTTCTCCTGGAAAGGACAAGTGTTAGGTTTGCCATTATGCACTAAGTTGCTATGAGGAAGAAAAGGAGAGAAATAATACAAGAAGGAGGGCTTTCAGAGCATCCAAACTTGCCCTCTGCTCTTAGGAGAGATACAGGAAGAACCACAGCCCATGGCAGCCCAACCACTGAACCCTGCCATGTGTCTCATTTAGTTGAAATTTAAAATCCTGATGATCTTTGTAACACCAAGTCTGTCTTCTTAGATGATTCCCACATATTATGTGTTTAAGGGAAACACAATAAAGCCTTTACTGTTTGTCTGTGCCAACATCACAGGATAATAGAATGGCTTAGGTTGGAGGAGACCTTAGAGACCATCTACTCCAACCTCTCCACCATGGGCAGGGATGTATCTCAACTAGACTCAGCTGCTCAAGACCTCATTTAACCGGGCCTTGAATACCCCCAGGGAGGAAGCATCCACAACCTTTTCCAGACTCTCACCACCCTTGTACTGAAGAACTTTCCTAAAATTCAGTCTAATCCTACTCTCCTTTGGCATCAAAGCATTCCCCTGAGTCCTGTCTCTAGACACCCTTATGAAAAGTTCCTCTGCAGCCTTCCTGTAGGATCCCTTCAGGTATTGGAAGGCAGCTATAACATCTCCCTGGAGTCTTCTCTTCTCTATGTTGAACGACCCCAGCTCCCTCAGCCTATCCTCATAGCAGAGGTGCTCCAGCTCTTGGATCATCTTTTTGGCCTCCTTCTACATCCTTCTTATGGTGAGGACTCCAGCACCAGATGTGGTATTTTAGGTGTGATTCTCACAAGAGCAGAGTAAGAGAGGAAAATGCACATCGCTGCTCTGTGACAGAGGAGAGTTATCTCTTTCTGCCTCCTAAGTTTTGTGGCTAATAACTGAATAAAGCCCAAATATGTTCCTTATGTTGGATGATGGAATTTTACCTGAGGCAGACCTATGCAAAGATAAGCAATAAAATTGAAATGCTAGCCACTGATTCTGTGATAAAGCTGCTTTGTGCAACTTAGCCAAACATAAATCACCTCCTACAATCTCTGTCTGCATCCGGGAGCATACAAATTCACAAATAAGCACTATGGCACACAAAGGAATGATGCTGAATGATCCACAGTAAATGCAAAGATGTGCAGGCTGATAAATACTTCAGGTAGCTGCTGATGTTTGCCTTGCTATTAAAATATCTACACGTCGCCAATTTGCAGCAGTTATCCTGTACGGAATGGAAGGTTTTACTTTTCAGACCTGAAATGCTTGACAATTTTGCAGCATGCAAAGAGAAATGACACTGAATCACGAGTGTACCTGCTGGGCTGTCATTTTCATTAGGATATCTCTTTTGTTTAGTTTATTCACTGCTGCTTGTTCTTTAAGAAAGTGGTTTTCTAATAGGGACAGACAAAAACCCCACACGTACCAAGGGACCGAGGAGAAAAATGCGTTTTTAAGTTGAGAACAAAGCCCAAATGGCACTTTGGATTGTTCACAGCTCCAGTTAAGTCATTCTGAAATGCTGATTAAAATAGACATTGTACTGAAAATTGGTTTTTATAAGTCTCTCTGTATTCTGCCCTGTCTGCATTATTTGATCTCTGTAACCACAGGTAGCCAGCTCGCCATTCCCTGTGCAACTTAGCCAGGGGCATGGCAGAAAAATCTAACAATGCATTACAGCCCAGGCAACCAGCACCAGAACAAGAGGACACAGTCCCAAGCTGCACCAGGGGAATTTAGGCTGGATGTTAGGAAGAAGTTCTTCCCAGAAAGAGAGATTGGCCATTGGAATGTGCTGCCCAGGGAGGTGGTGGAGTCACCATCACTGGAGGTGTTTAGAAAGAGACTGGATGGGTCACTTGGTGCCATGGTTTAGTTGATTAGATGGTGTTGGGTGATAGGTTGGACTTGATGACCTCGAAGGTCTTTTCCAACCTGGTTAATTCTATTCTATTCTATTCTATTCTATTCTATTCTATTCTATTCTATTCTATTCTATTCCATTCCATTCTATTCCATTCTATGCTATGCTATTCTATGCTATGCTATGCTATGCTCTGCTCTGCTCTGCTCTGCTCTGCTCTGCTATGCTATGCTATGCTATTTTCACCCTTATGTAATAAAGTAATAATATTTTAAATAAAGATGGGATGTATTTTCAGCTTTTTTTAAAAATGAGCATTAAATGGAATGGTTCTTCAGTAGCCATTTTGAACGCTGATAGTTTTCAGTCACGTACCCTGCAATGTGTGTTTTAATAAAGTACTGGAGGCTGGGCTCTGAAGCTGATGGCAATTAGTCTGGCTTTGCTGCAGTTAGAGGGAATTCCTCATGTGCTTTAAGTGTAGGTGATTTCCTGAATCAGTGCCAGGTGAGAATCTAACCTATGTCCCCCTGGTGTGTGCTGCTCAGCCCCACGGTTTCTGGATTTCAAGGGAGCGAGAAAAAGTGCCTCAGTAATTGTGTCGCTGGCCTGCGCGCCGGAGTCGTTTGTAACACATCCCCTCAGCATCTATAACTGCATCATCTTCTGTCAACTTAACCTGGTTTCCAGCCCTGCTGAAGGTGTAGTATGCGTTTTGTGAGGGTTCTTACAAGGAAAATATTTGGATTAATGATATAATTTAGTGGCAATTTAGTGACAGTAGGACTCAGTAGAGTGACAATGGGATTGAAAAAGTAAACCAGTGGGATATACTTGATTGTGGCTGTTGGGCCAGCAGCAGGGAAGCTGCAGGGGTCACACTGATTGGCATTGTCACTTTCCCCATTCATCAAGCAAGGCCAGACTTCCCAAATCATTTACCAGATGGGGCAGCTCGTCAGTTTAAACACCTGATATGAAGCCATCCGTCATCTGATAACATGATCGTTGGGCTGCAGCTGGCTCGGTGCTCTGCAGCCTGAGTGCACATGTGATGGACTGGAGCCAGGGAAGCAGGCTTAGCAGTGCTGCACTCCCCTGATAGGATTTGCAGCCCTCCACTGGACCATGGAACAGGTGGAGACAGAGAGAGAATGAAAAAATTACCATGTGTTGCAGGGATTAGAGAGCACACACTTACCACTCCACTTGAATACCAATCAAAGGACAACCTTGAGCCATACAAATTTAAGCCCATCCATGATGTAATATGGAGAATATAGGTTCTTGCATATGCTGATACAACTTCATTTTCATATAGGGGTTTGGACTGATGTCTGGCAACACTGTAATTTGCTTTTTGTTTCCTATTGTGTCAAGAGACAACAGATATTGAGAAACGAAGGTGTTTGGGCTTTTCCTTTTTCTTGAATTCCTCTTTTCCTTTTTGTTTAGTTTCTCTTTTCCCATTCAAAGGACATCTTAAATTGTGTCTTACCAAAAGGGAGGAAAAATACCCCAGTACATTTCTAGGAACTGACCCCAGATCCTATCAGTTTTGCTCAGAAAGACAAAAGCCTGCCAGAATGGAGAGGAAGTGTTATGAATTAAAAACGTGATGATGTTCACTGAAAGCCAGTCTGACTGCCAGATTCCCTCAGTTATTGATATGCTCAGATAGCCCTGATTTCAGATATGCTCAGATATCCCTGATTTCAAAGGACTTAGGTGACTAAATGGCTCTGAGGACCTGTCTTTTAGTGGTTTCTCTGGAGCCATACCTCAGGTCCCTTCTCAGTCAGCAGATACCATGGCTTTGATCTCAGATAAATCCCTCCTGGAAAAACCACTATGTGGGCGATCCTGTGCTGCAGTGTCAGCAAGTACATGAAATGGCTTTCATGCACACAGACACCTTCCAGAAAGGGATCTGGTTTTCTGCCCCACGTTATGTTCACCAGCTTCCCCACGGATTTCAACTTGGCAAGGGTTCATTGCAGAACTGTGTACCCGTTGATCTCATTTTGGTACACACATCCTGGGTTCACACCTCTTCCTCAGAGCACATCCCTTCTCATCTCAGTTTGCTCTTTGCTGAGTGTGGAGGACCAGAAGCAGCATTCTGGCGGACAGTGTTTCCATGGAGGAACTGGCACCCTCCTGCAACAAGCTGTGAGCTGAACTGGGCTCCATCCCTGCAAGGCAGCTCTCTCCCTCCATACTTTGAATTACAACAGTAGAGCAGCTTTGCCTTTCCTTTAAAGACTGGTGTGTTTAACTGCTTCTCAGTCCTCAGGACCCAGTGCTACTCTAAGCCACACTCTGCAGGAGTGAAGACTCAGGAACATGCTCATGGTGTTGGCGCTGCGCTTGGTTATTCCAGGATGGAGACAAGAGGGAACTTGCCCTGCTGTAGGACACATATGAGTCAAGGATGGGATGCAATGTGGATATTCTCAGTGTGCATTGCCCTTTTCCTGTGAAGACAATTGCTTGTGCAAAATTCTTCCCTTCATTGTGTTTTTACCTTCCTGAAAATTGTTGCCTTTGAAGACCTGCTTTTGGGTGGAGATTTATTCCTTTCACTTCTTACCAGGCATTAAGGGATACCCTTGGTTTTGGGGTTTAATTATTCCTTTCTTTTTATTATTTCATGTTGGGCTTTGCTACAGTTCTGTGAAATTAGCTAAATACAACTTTAAAAATTTTTTTTTTGGTTGTTATTTTCCAGAGAGAGGCCAAGGAGACTTAACCACTTCACTTCTTAAGAGGTTTCATGTCCCCTTGGGAATGAAGCTGCAGTTACAGTGTGAAATGATTGACTCCTTTGTGGGAAGAAGAAAATGTTTTGTCAAAAATTCATTACCCAGCTGTAGACACTTGGAAGCATCAGAGATGCTACAATTGATATTTGTCATTGATGGTACAAACTGTAAGTTATTGGTAGCAGAGCATGGTAAAAGGTTGTCATTTGTTTATTTTCTGTTTCAATTAATGCATTCTTCTCTGATTTAGAATAGAATAGAACAGAATAAACCAGGTTGGAAGAGACCTTTGAGATCATTGTGTCCAACCTATTATCCAACCCACCTAATCAACTAAACCATGCAACCAAGCACCCTATCAAGTCTCCTCCTGAACACCTCCAATGATGGTGACTCCACCATCTCCCTGGGCAGCACATTCCAGTGGGCAATCACTCTCTCTGTGTAGAACATCTTCCTAACCTCCAGCCTAAACCTCCCCTGGCACATCTTGAGACTGTGACCTCTTGATAGTAGGGGAAGTGTTTGGGGAGATAAGGAGAGCTTAAAAGACACATGTGTGTCCAGTTCTGGGCCCCTTAATTTAAGGAGGACATTGAGACACTTGAACATGTCCAGAGAAGGGCAACAAGGCTGGGGAGAGGTCTGCAGCACAGCCCTCTGAGGAGAGACTGAGGGAACTGGGGCTGCTTAGCCTGGATAAGAAGAGGCTCAGGGGAGATCTTCTTGCTCTCTACATCTACTTGAAGGGAGGTTGTAGCTGGGTGGGGGTTGGTCTCTTCTCCCAGACAAGCAGCACCAGAACAAGAGGACACAGTCTCAAGCTGTGCCAGGGGAAGTTTAGGCTGGAGGTGAGGAGAAAGTTCTTCCCAGAAAGAGAGATTGGCCATTGGAATGAGCTGCCCAGGGAGGTGGTGGAGTCACTGTCCCTGGAGGTGTTCAGAAAAGGATTGGATGTGGCACTTGGAGCCATGGTTTAGTTAGTCACGAGGTGTTGGGTGATAGGTTGGACTTGATGATCTCTGAGGTCTTCCAACCTTATTGATCCTATGAAAATTTTATTGAGTGACAGAGCGTTAGAAAGGTGAAAACTCATAAAACGAGCACAGGAAATCAGTCAGTTTTGAGAATCACTCAGACATCTGCAGACATACAGAGAGATCCAGCAGAAACAGCAGAAAAGTTCAGCAGAATGAATTACTGGTTAAAAAAAAAAAAATGTATAAAAATTCCCCCCTGGCTCATTAGCACAAATGATTCATGATATTTTAGAGATGAAACAAAAAGGTTTACGCTGGCAATACACCTTCAGATCTGCTTCTTTTGCCAACTGCTTTTATCTATCTATAGAATAATAATTAGCAACTTCAAACAAATAACTGGGCTATTTTATGAGAGGAAACATGACTTTATTCCCAGCAAAAAGATAGGGAAGCTGAGGCAGATGAAGTCAGTTGCTATCCCTGTGAGGATTAAATCAGCTGATGCTCAGAACTCAGGTTTGGTTTCAAGCTGTAGGAGAAGTGGGTTTTCTTTTCTTCTTCTTGTAGTTGTTGGGGCTTTGTTTTGCTTTGTTTGTTTTGTTTTGCTTTGATTTGGTGTTGTTTGGGGGGGGGGGGGGTTGTGGTGTTTCTTTTTGTGGAGTTAGGTTTTGTTGTTGTTTTGTTTCATTTTTGCCTTGCTGGTTTTATTTTTTTCTCCCGTTTAATATAGCAGCTAAATAATACCCACAGGCGAATTACTTACAGATGACTTGTAAAGAAAACTTAACCTGCTGATAATAGGAATAACATGGGCTGTTGTAGGCGTCGTGGTGTGTGGAAATACAGAGCAGGGAAATGAGATGTAAGTGACAAAACATGGTAGATGGTGACAGAGGGTTGTTTTTCCATCTAAATTTGTACATGCATTTAAGGGAGCATCATCTTAGGTTTTTCATTTAATATGCAGGTACCTTTGAGGTGCTTTGTTTGTCTAGGGATGTTTGTTATGCTTATTTAGAAGCAAACAGCTGAATTAATTCAGTTTCGGTTTTGTTTATTTTAATTCGTAGATGATAAACAAATGAATCTCCCAAACACCACCAGAGATGGAATTGGATACCCAAATTGGATACCCAGTCGAAACAGGGAAAACATGGAATCATAGAATGGTCTGGGTTGGAAGGGACCTCCAAAGGTCATCTAGTCCAACCCCCTCTGCAGTAAACAGGGACATCCTCAACTACATCAGGTTGCCCAGAGCCCTTGTAGCTAGCTGCCTCTAAGCCCAAGACATCCCAGGTTTTCAAATGCATTGCTCATATCCTTTGGGTCTTCAACCACCTCTCACTGAAATGAATGGGAGCTTTCTGCCCTGGATGCTGAAGATGAACAACACCCCAGAGAAATGTAATAGTAATATCTACTAGTAATAGCAGTTGTCAGGGATGTACAGAAGGCATTGCAGAAGGTGCCCAGAACACTTAAATACATATATTTACATCTCTTCTCTGCATCTGTAACACAGAAGTAACATTTCTGTCTTGCTGATAGCCTTGGTGCCAAAATGTCACATTCTCTTTTTATTCTTACTTTTACAGTTAAAAAAAAAAAACCAAACCCACAAACAAAAGAAAGACAAAGAAAAACAAAACAAAAAAACCCCAACAAAACCCTGTTCCAATCCTCATATGTAAATTCTATAAGCTTTACTGTTCTCCTCAGGTGTGCATGCCAAGTTTTCATTATGAAGGCTCCCTGCTGTGAAAAAAAGGTACATTTTCACTTTCATGTGTCTGTTCCTTTGTGCTTGAAAGGCTTGAAACATTAATGAGTAAACTAAACTAAAACTGTACAGTCATTCCTGCAGGAAATTGAGTAAGTTTCTGATTCTGAGGGGAAGAAACCCAACTAGGTCTGTAAAATAGTGTGATTTTTTTGACACTGTGAAGTCAGCTGTCACGAAGGAGTTACCTGTGCTATTTTTATTCATGTTAATGGCATTTTTATGCCCTGGTGTTTTATTTTGAAGATTTTATCTCACTGAACCAGAAGAATTGGGGGTTGGGGGGGAAGAAGAGCATGGGAAAGAAATAGAATTTCTTCAACAGTTCAGATCATCTGTGCTTGAAGACTGATATCCATAATGACTTTTTCCTTTCTCAAACCATGTGCTGGTCTCAAACCATTTGATGATGACCATTGAGTCATGATATCATCCTGCTTTTACTTACATTATCAGATACAACATTAAAGGCAAGGTATGAACTATGATATCTTTGATAAACCATAGAATCATAGAATTGTTAGGGTTGGAAGGGACCTCAAGGATCAGCCAGTTCCAACCTCCCTGCCTTGGGCAGGGACACCTCACACTACAGAAGGTTGCTCATAGCCACATCCAGCTTGGCTGCAAACACCTCCAGGCAGGAGGCTTCCACCACCTCCCTGGTCAACCTGTGCCAGTCTCTCACCACCCTCATGGGGAAGAACTTCTTCCTAACATCCAATCTGAATCTACCCATTTCTAGTTTTGTTCCATTTCCCCCAGTCCTATCACTCCCTGGCAGCCTCAGAAGTCCCTCCCCAGCTTTCTTGTAGCCCTCTTCAGATACTGGAAGGCCACAATAAGGTCTCCTCAGAGCCTTCTCTTCTCCAGACTGCACAACCCCAGCTCTCTCAGTCTGTCTCCATAGCAGAGCAGCTCCAGCCCTCTGATCATCCTCGTGGCCCTTCTCTGGACACCTTCCAGCACCTCCAGATCCTTCCTGTAATAGAGGCTCCAGAACTGGACACAGTGCTCCAGGTATGGTCTCAGCAGAGTAGAGTAGAGGGGGAGAATCCTCTCCCTTGACCATCATTATTTATGGCTATAAACTGCTGTACAATGGGTTTGCTAGTGCCAACATTTCTTTGAGTCCAGTCTATCCATAAATATTTATATATATATATATAGATTAAATGTAATGCTTGGTTACTCAATTAAATATTAATGGTTTCAGTTAATAAAAAGATAAAAATAATTTATCCTCTAAGTAGAATGTTGATGTGACAGAGCTGATTGGTAACCTACAGTAAACCAAATGTCATTGATGATGGTGTAGTGGTTAATTTAAAAAAGCACAAGAGCTACCTCATCCTAGAAAAATGGGGTTTATTTGTCAAGGAAATTCCTTTGACATGAGCAGCCAATGTCAAAAGAGAAACCTTTCAGCTCTTCTGGAATGCATAAACCTTTATTTTTCAATCTAGAACAACTGTTTTCCAGCTAGCTTGAGACTTTTGGTGTTCTGAGAGGCAGGCAGAGGTTTAAGCAGGAATTCACTGTAGACAGTTTGGTCCCACCAAGTGTATCACAGCAGAGAATCATGGATTTATTCCAAAGCATAACCCTGGGGACCCAGAGTCTTCACTCAGAGTAAGGATGAGCTCTTGCCTAGAAGGGCAAAGTAAGAAAAAAAAAAAGGAAAAAGAAAAAGAAAAGGGAAAGAAAACAAAACAAGAAAAAAAAAGAGAAAGAAAAAAAAAAGAAAGAAAAAAAAAGGAAATTTTAAAGAGGGAAAAATAAAAGAGAGGGGAAAAAAAGAGGTGGCTGCATCTAAAAGGTGAGTCAAGGTTCTTAGATATTAGTGAAAATAGGGTTTATTAATTTTTCTTAGAAAAGTCAAGAAAATATGTAATATTCAGGACATACTAGGAAGCCAGGCACCATTTGGTGGTGTTCTGGCTGGTTTTGTTAGCTAGACCTGTAAGCAGAAGTAGAAGGAATTAGTTCGGGACCTGCTGAGCCACTTGGACACCCACAAGTCCATGGGACCGGATGGGATCCATCCTAGGGTGCTGAGAGAGCTGGCAGATGAGCTGCCAAGCCGCTCTCCATCATTTTCCTCCAGTCCTGGCTCACTGGAGAGGTCCCAGATGACTGAAACTGGCCAAGGTGGTCCCCATCCACAAGAAGGGACGGATGGAGGAACCTGGAAACTACAGACCAGTCAGCCTGACCTCAGTGCCAGGGAAAGTGATGGAGCAGATTATCCTGGTGGCAATAACTGCGCACCTGAAGGATGGCCAAGGGCTCAGGCCCAGCCAGCATGGATTTAGGAAGGGCAGGTCCTGCCTCTCCAACCTGATCTCCTTCTATGATCAGGTGACCCCTCTGGTGGATGTGGGGAGGCTGTGGATGTGGTCTATCTGGACTTCAGCAAGGCCTTTGACACCGTCCCCCACAGTAAACTGCTGACTAAGCTGTCAGCTCGTGGTTTGGACAGCAGCACTCTGTGCTGGGTTAGGAACTGGCTGGAGGCTGAGCCCAGAGAGTGGTGGTGAATGGTGCCACATCCGGCTGGCGGCCAGGCACCAGTGGCGTCCCCCAGGGATCAGTGCTGGGCCCCATCCTCTTTAACATCTTCATTGATGATCTGGATGAGGGGGTTGAGTCAGTCATCAGCAAGTTTGCAGATGACACCAAGTTGGGAACAGATGTTAGTCAGTTAGAGGGTAGAAAGGCTCTGCAGAGGGACCTTGACCGACTGGACAGATGGGCAGAGGCCAATGGGATGGCATTTAATAAGTCCAAGTGCCGGGTGCTGCACTTTGGCCACGGCAACCCCATGCAGAGCTACAGGCTGGGGTCAGAGTGGCTGAGAGCTGCCAAACAGAGAGGGACCTGGGGGTGCTGATTGACACCCGCCTAAACATGAGCCAGCAGTGTGCCCAGGTGCCCAAGAGGGCCAATGGCATCCTGGCCTGTATTAGGAATAGTGTGGCCAGCAAGAGCGGGGAGGTCATTGTGCCTTGTACTCTGCATTGGTTAGGTCACACCTTGAGTCCTGTGTCCAGTTCTGGGCCCCTCAGTTTAAGAAGGACATCGAGACACTTGAAGGTGTCCAGAGAAAGGCAACAAGGCTGGGGAGAGGCCATTAGCACAGCCCTGTGAGGAGAGGCTGAGGGAGCTGGGGTTGTTTAGCCTGGAGAAGAGAAGGATCAGAGGTGACCTCATTGCCCTCTACAACTACCTGAAAGGTGGTTGTAGACAGGAGGGGGTTGGTCTCTTCTCCCAGGCAACCAGCACCAGAACAAGGGGACACAGACTCGAGGTGACGAAAAATTTCCTCACTGAGCGAATTGTTCGCCATTGGGATGTGCTGCCCAGGGAGGTGGTGGAGTCGCCGTCCCTGGAGGTGTTCAAGGGGAGATTGGATGTGGCACTTGGTGCCATGGTCTAGTTGTGAGGTCTGTTAGAACAGGTTGGACTTGATGATCCTTGGGTCTCTTCCAACCTTAGTTACTGTGATACTGTGAAGAATAGTTTTGGGTTTGTTTGTTTGTTTGCTTGCTTGTTTGTTTCTCTTTTATTTGGTTTATTTTGGCTTGGGTGGTGGTGGTTTGGGGTTTTGCTTTGTTTTGGCTTGGGTGGTGGTGGTTTGGGATTTTGGTTTGTTTTGGCTTGGGTGGTGGTGGTTTGGTTTTGTGGTTTGTTTGGGGTTTTGTTTTTGTTTTCTTGTTTGTTTGTTTTTTTCCCTTTGTTTTTGAAGGGCGTGGTGATTATTGAGCAAAATGGAATGGTAAAGACCTGTGAGGTACCAAGGTGCCCTGACACCCACACGCTGCTTAGTCTATACAAGAGCTGGTGGCTCACACCCAGCCTTTGGACACAGCCACAGCCTTAGGCCAACAGTTGCTAGTGCCCAGCATTACCTGAGGGGCAGTGGCAGAACCTGTTTTACCTTAGCATCCTGGTCTCAGCCAGATAGGACACAAAGTACTGTTTACCTCTCCCTTCCTTTCCCTTACATAGGCAAATATCTTTCATGGGGGATGGGAGACCAGATGCAGCTTTCCTGCCAGGCTTTGTAATGCACATAAGTTTCCTAATTTCTGTGTGCCTCATGCAGTGGTTCTGAGTGGAGGCACCTGGTGAGGGACTGTGGCAGTTTTAGGCTATGCCTTCTAAATTTTTCACAGATCTTGAGCAGAAAAGTAGTAAAATGTGAATAAATCACTATAGGGTGTGGAAAGGAAAATGAAGATAATCCTTAACTATGCCATTGGAGAGATATCTACCATAAGACTGATTGTACCAAAATAATTTCCCTCCTTTTCTTGCTTCTTTGCTCTGGAGAGATACTAACTTGCTTCTACTTGGTTCCTTTCTCCCTTCTTTTGTACAGGGAGTTGGGGAGGGAGGGGCAGAAAAGTAGAAGCTAATAGCTTCCCCTGGTCTCGGACCAGGGGGGTCCTTGTGCTGTTTATTAAATGTAAATACCAGTAAATATTGTAACTCCTGTAGATTTTGTACACATTCATTGCATTCCATTGCAGGTTGTAGTTTTGCCTGTCAATACAGCTTCCATTTGCTTCCAGCTGAGCAGGGCTGGCAAAGTTAATGGGGGGGGGGGGGGGGGGGGGGGGAGTTTCAGCCTACCACAGGGACACACCTTGATCTCTTTGATACCACTGTTGTCTATGGTGTGGCAGAATCACAGCTGCTAAATGCTGTAGTACTACAACTGATGATCTCAAAGTGCTTGACAAACGTTGTTGAATTACTCTCTGTACCACCCTAACACAGCTAAGTTTGATTTTCCACGTTTCACAGATGGAGAAAGTGAAATGTAAGGATGTTGTGACTTGACCAGAAACCAAATAAGTCCAGGCACTTGGAACTATAGAACCTCATGCAGGAAAGCACTGGAGCAGATGCTCAACTTCAAGTACTGAAACATTCAATTCAAAACAAACACTTTCAACAGAAGGGCAAAATACTTCATGGGAAATCCTCCAGCCAGCCCATTCTTCAGCTACTACAAATACAGGAATATTAGCCCTTACCAGCCAGCTAACAGCTTGCAGATAGCTCCTGAAATACCATACAAAAATGTTGCACTCTCACTTACCCCAGATAGTGTTGATGCAAGCTCTGAAGCACTGCTGGAACTGGTGTGGTGGGAAAAAGGGATGCATGCTGCAAGGAGGATGAAAGCCTACAGAATAAAAAAAATGGGGGATACAGTCAAGTGTTCTGTTACTGAGGGAGCTCTGCCTGCTTGTGTGGGCTTCTTTGGTGGCAGACAGCAGTTTTATCAGCACTCAAGGTTCAGCTGGGATAAGCATTCTGACTTTATCAAAATCTGGATGGCAAATCTCCTCAGGAGAGGTGTTCATCAGATCTGTGGTAAATTATAGCAGGGGCTGGACAGAAATACCTGAGATTATCCTCCTGTTATTCTCTGCCTTTGGCAAGAGATGCTAAAGAATAGTTTAATAAACATAATTCACATTTAATAAACATAATTCAGCCTTCTCAGTATTTAAGTTTCAGTTCAAGCGGTGTTTGATCATCCTGTTTGAACCTTGCTGTAGCTCCAAACCTTTCCTCAGTAAATATAGAATCACAGAATAGTTTCAGCTGGGAGAGACCTCTAAGATCATGGAGTCTAACCATCAGCCTAACACCACCACAGCCATTAATATCTCAGTGCCTAACACCACCACAGCCATTAATATCTCAGTGCCACATTTATCATTTAACATTTGTGAATCTGAACAACCTTGATGTCGAATCCTTACCCCTAGCATTCACTTCATGAAGCACATTCCTCTGTAACTTCCTAAGTCTTGGTTCATCCCTTCCAGCAGAACTATGGAAAAGCAGATACCCTGTTTTGACCATAAAATTTGCACTGCTCTAGAGCAGCTTCCTTCCAGAGCCCACCCCCACAATTTTTCATCTCTGGTGGGCTCTAGTGGTGTTTTTCAGGGGAGACCCCACCACGGTGTATTCACATGGGATGACAGGAAGCTGTGAGAACTGTGGCCAGTTTGCACCACTTCCGCTTCTCTTCAATTCCTTTCTCTACTGTGGCAGTTAGGGTCTCAATCCACAGAGACAGGGGGCTGCATAAACAACAGCCAAATCTGGCTGATGCCATACTCCTGGAAGCACATATTCCTTGGATTTGCACATGAATCTTGGCACTATTCAGAGCACACCCAGGGAAGCAGGCTGAAGCAGTGGGTGTTGGTGGGGGGAAAGGAAGATCTATTCTGTGTACAATGAATGGGTTTGGCCATTTCTTTTTATACTGCTTACTAAGTACTTCATAATTTACCTCAACTGTTTAACATATTTTTTATTTGGGCACTCTGTGATGGCCTCCTGAGTCTATCAGTTACTTGATAGCAACAGAGATTACTGGGCCTGTGAAGCATTAAGATCCACAACAACCTCTTACTCCCTGTGTTTTGGTGTCTGTCCCTGCAAGAGCAGGTCCCATGGTGTGGGAGTCTCAAAGCTTTGCTGTGGGAATACCTTAGAAGGGAGAATGAACCTGACAGTGCTAAGACCACATGGTGCAAAAAGTGTGTCACTTGGTCAATCTAAATAAGTAATAGGTATTTTAAACCTATAAATAAAAAACATCCTGTCTGCCAAAATGTAGCATGGAAAATGATCCTCACTACACATTGTCTGCATTGAGTATAAGGGATTAAAGGACCCCCAAACCTGAATAAAAAGTATCTGATACCCCCTACCCAAAATAATGCCCCTTTGATACCTCTCCTGAGGCTTTAGAATTAATAGGCTGCTTCCATCAAAATAATATTTTCTCTTTAGAAATGTATTTTTAAGTAACACATGTGGTATTTCCTATGATTTTGAGGTATATTGGAAAACACTGACGAGTGCTAGATAGTTATTATCTAGGTGATAAAGTAATGCTAGGAGTGAAATGCTATTAATACAATGCAGTCTGCATTCTAACAATACGTCTATTGAGGTATGGGACTAATTTGCAGTAGCTGAACACAGTATTTGATGAAGTTGATGAAGTTGCAGTCTTTCCTTAGAAAGAATTCAGGCAATATGAGCTAAAAAACACTTTCTCTGCACTTACTTTAGAAAAGAAGGGTAAAGTGTTAACCTCTTCAACCTGCATGTGTAAAAAGTGTGTTCTCCTGTCATGAAGTCATCTCATCCTAGTTCTGTTCATGTGAGAGACGAGCACAGGAACATACACAATGTACTTTATTCAGTCAGACAACTGGATTCTTCTTCCTTACTACCAGCTGAAAAGTGAGTCTAATTTGCTGATGAATACAATTAGAAGCCAATGATCCATTACATTAACTTTAATGAGCTGCAGCAGGTCACTCGGTTATGGATGGCACCACGCAAAGGTTACAGTTCAGGGCCATACTAAATTTCTGACAGTCATCCATGAAGCTTTTATGCAGTAGAGACAACAAAGACACACTTACCAAGTCCTGGTCACAGAAGTGACTAGATTTCATAGCCCACTGCTCTCTGCTGCAGCTTTAGTTCTACAGTTTAGTGATTCATAATTAGCTCTTCCGTAACTGGCAGCCACATAATAAAGGGCATCACGTAGTGGTCTTGTAGAACCAGGGTGCAAGAGCAGCTTTTCACATCTAGCATATTTTCTCAGATAAGGTTCAAAGAACTCATTCCAAATTTACATTTACTTCCCAAGCACTGGAAAAAAACAATTAATTAGGAATGATACAGTAATAGAGCCCAGGGCAGTGAGAGGGAGCAATACCTGCACTCTCCAAAGGAGCTTGGCTCGCAGAAGCAATCCTTACATCAAAATAGTAATACTGATAAATTAATATCGATAAACTCTGAAGTGTAAAGATGGTTGAGCGATTATGAATGACTATCTAATATCATCAGATAGATCTAATATTATTAGATAGTGATGTCACTGCTTCTGCTGTTTTGGTTTTTTTTTCTGACTGAAGTCTTGAACCTGTAGAATTGTATCACTGGAAGAAGACAACTCCATAATGATAGACCCTTCAATCCAGATATGCTAGATACTCACTTTTTTGTGGAGTTTACAATTACAGTTATCAGAAACCATCTTAGGGACCCCTTCTGAGGTGTCAGAGGTTATCACCCAAAGGCGCTGCAGTCTCACCTGACCTGATCCAGCTGAACATGGGAACCTCCTGTCAGCGGTTGAGGGCTACATAGCCACCTGGCCTGGGATCACAGCTGGCAGCTGGAGCTGATCCGAGCTGGGCTGGCTGAGTACTCACTTCGGGTAGGGCAAACTCAGGCAATTCATTCTGCTGATTGCCTCCAGCAGAAAGGAGGAAGCAGGCAACTGGCATCTGTTAGCTACCACAGCTGTTTCTGACCACCGGTTGAGCTGCAACCTTACACTAGCCTGGGGATTTCTCATGCAGGTAACTAGGTTGCACTAAATGCATGAATCTCTAGAAGGATTGCAGCTGTGTGCACATTTTTGGTCAATACTCACTCGTACTTTGCTGGTTCTCCTTTACTTCGAAAAGGCCACATTTAACGGAGGACAAACCATTTTTAGACCGTGATGAACTGCTTAATTTGACTGCTTGTTACTCTTATTTTCGATTTGTATTTCATCACCTAGGTCATGCACCTTGAGTGGACAACAAACACTTCAAAAAGGGGAATAATGGTAGAGAAGCACAAATAACCAACGGTGAATAAGGAACACCCTTGTTCACACACAAATGCCCTTGTTTGCACATGAATATGGGGTTTTGTATGAAAAAGACCCATTCTCCAAACATCCATGTGAAGAGAAACCCATTCAGCACGAATGTTTGTGAACGCTGAATAACAAGTGGATGAACAAGCCTGAATCAAACAGCCGTTCAGACTTTGAACCAGTGTTCCCAAACACTGTTTTGCATTATTCACCCCGTCCTGTGAACAGCCATCTGTTCAATAACTGATAATGGAGATGGAAGTTGGGTTGTTGGCTAGATATGGCTCATCAGGGAGACAATGGCTATCTATTTGCAGGGTTTCTTCTTAGCCTGTTGCAGGCATAGCCTCTGTTCCTGTTGACCTGTGGTATCGGGTTTTTCTCCTCCCTCTGCTGCCAACATGTGGCTTTGCTTAATGCATGACTTGAACTAAACTTGTATATGCAACTATAGATAGACATGAACCTACAGGCACAGGTATACAACTACTGTTGCTGGTATTTACTTAGCATTTAAAATAGATGCCAAAGTCTGGCACGTATCTTCAGAGAGCTTGGCATACCTTGAAGACCTCTGCAAAGTTAATTACCTGTGCAGTTTAAAAAGCTGATTTAGATTTAAAATCGAATAGATTAACTATTTTATTTTTTTTGTTAAGGAGCCATATTCATCTGCATATAGCAGAAAATAATCTTCACTTTCCTTAGGCTTTGATAACTGCAGTGACAAACCCAGTAATTTTCAGATATCAGGACAGACTTTGTAACAGAAGTTTTTGCATCCTGTTTCTCAGCCAGCTCCTCCTCACTAGCATGAACTCTTGCTATCCAAGAGGTGATAACTTTGCTCCACGTTTTAAAAATTGCTTTTATGTGAGAATGATTGAATGCAGACAACTTGTCTGGATCGGTTGGTGCAGTATATTTATTCCAGGTATTTCAATGAGTAACGAGCTTGTTTAAATCTACAGGGATGTTGTAATTGCTTTTGTTCTTCCTATGACAGGTTGGTAGCTGTATTTCTGTGCAACTGATTTAGTATAATTTATCTTAAAGCCTGAAATCTTTCCAAGTGCTTCTACTGCTATTCTAACCCCTAGATGAAATATTTCTCTCAGATTAGAAAGCATCAAAATAACGTCTACACAAAGTACCAACTTGTATTTTTTTATTTCTGACCTCAGCTTCCTGCAGTTTTACCAGGATCCTTCATCATTCTTGGGAAAGTTATTGCTGTTGCCAGGCAAGTACCAAAGGTAGAAAATCTGGCATCTTTGTCCAGCAATTAAAGACATTCTAAACACGAGGTTGGCATAAATTGATAGCTGCACCTAGCTCCCAAACAGCAGTTCTCTAATGGTTAGTTTCTTCACTTTCTCAACACAGTTCTAGGCTTCCTTTGAATATTTGCTCATGTTTTTAAAAACTGGGGGATCAGCACTCTGTGCACAAACTTTTTTTCCCCCTCGATGTTGCAGTGCTACTTGAAAAAGCAGCTACTCCAATTCTCATCTGTCCGTTACAACTTGAGCGTGCATGCACTCACCATCACACCTCAAATAGAAACAGCATGAACCACTGATTAAGAATTTAGATTAAAAAATCCAAACCCCTCCCCCCCAAAAAACCCCCACAACTAAACCCACAAAACACCCAAAACCAAACCAAACCCAAACCCCCCAAACAAAACAAAACTCAAATCCATGAGTTTTAGCCCTTTCTAACTCTAAATACTTGCATACAGCATACATTAAAAATGCACGTGCAGATTTTCTTCACTTATTGAGGTAGTTTTAGGCTATGCCTTTAAACTTTTGTTACAGATTCCGAGCAGAAAAGTAGAAAAATGTAGCAAAATGTTAAAGGCACAGCTTTCATTTGCTTCCAGCTGAGCTGCTCTGGCAAAGTTAATGTTGGGGGGAAATTTCCACCCACCACATTTCGTTTTATTTGATTGTAGCCATAATTTTAATAACAAATTAACAGAATTGAGTTAAGATGAGAGTTGTGGGGTGGGTTATTTTCTAATGTTGCAGACTAAATCGTTTACAAACCCCAGCGTGTTAAGAGTGCAATAATTCTATATGACAATAGTTTTGCAGTGGACTTGAGTAAGTAAGTGATGATCACCATGCCTTTTAGAATTGACCTTGCAGAGTGGCATGGGTCGAGTTGAATCTGCTGCTAGGCTGTGTTAAGCCACTACACAGAGGAAGAAGAGATAGGTGCAACTGCAGCCAGCCCTAAAGTAGTTAATCAGCTGATGGGAAGAGGAAATCGCTTCATTTAGAAAAGCAAACAATATGCAAAGCTAGTGGCAGGAACTATTCCGGCTGATGGGCGAAGAAGGGAGACTGAAGCAGCACCGATCACAAGGAGATTCCGTTTGCAGTAGCCTGTTTTGAGAAACAATTCTTATCACCGTTTGAAGAAATACTTAACAGTTTTGATGGCTAAAAGCCTTCGTGGCACTCAGCTATTGAAAAGCGTGGTGTTGATCGACTTATAGCTTTCAAACCTGAAAACTTGTCACAGAAACAACCCTACCCCATGAAAATATGCTTTTTTACTCAGTCGGTGACGTTTTTTGTATGTGTATGGGTTTTGTTTGTTTTTCCTTTTTAGTTGTATTTTTACTATTTATTTCCCCAACTTTCTAAGGCTCAAAATGTTTTGTCAAGAACACGATGTAGCTGCCACCCATTGCCACGAGGCTGTAAGGGATCAGTGGTACCAGCATCTGCTCTCTCTGCAATAAACTCGGCTTTACTGACAGCATTAATTCATTATTTCACCAACTTTTAAGCAGCTGCCTGTTTCTGTGGTTTTGCTCAAGGGCCACAGCTCCTTTCTGGAACACGTTTCTGGCCTTTTCCAGACCCAGTGCTAGGCTAACAGAGTTGCCTCTGATTACAGCCTTGGCTGCTCTCCAGCTCATACCTCGGAGTCCATTATAGGGCTGTCTGAACCCCGTGGAGCTCGGTTCACAAAGGGGCTTGTGAATGGAAGCGTGCGGCTTTGGGGCTGGCAGTAAAACACCAGAGCCAGCTGCCCTTGGTGGCTTGTCCCACCCTCTGCAGGTCTTCATCGCTCCCCCAGGACCACCCACGGCATCTTCCTCCTCGTCTGCACCTTCCTGCTGGAATGGGGAAAAAGAAAAGAGCAACTGTGTTTTCTGGGGCTTAAAGCTCCCTGGTTGGCACCAGCTGTCACAGGACGTTTTGTATAGCATTTACCAGGTGTTTGCTCTGGGGGTTGCTTTGCTAAGGTGAAGAAGTGAGAAAACAATGCTCCCCACCCCCAAATTCCCCTTGATGCAAGGAGTTTCTGTCACCATAGTGCATAGTTGCTTTGTGTTTTAACTCAGGAAAGTTGGTCTAATTGAAGCCCTAAACCTAAACCAAGTAGAGGCAAACTTTACAGCCATTTGGTTCTAGGATCTATCATCTTAACCATTTAGCATTTGTTTTATCAGGACCACTAGAAGTTATTAGTATATGCTATAATTATGGTAATAATACTGACTAACTCATAAAATCATAGAATGGTTTGAGTTGGAAAGGACCTAAATGGTCTTCTACTTCCAACCTTCCTACCTTGTCCACTAGACAAGGTTGTTCAATTCCCCATCCAATCTGGCCTTGGACACTTTCAAGGAGGGGGACATCGACAAGCTGTGCATTTGAGCAACCTCTTCAGGTGCTTCACCACCCACAGTGAAGAATTTCTTCCTTTAATTTAATCTAAATCTACCTTCTTTCAGTTTAAAACCATTAGCCCTTGTCCTATCTCTACAGGCTCTTGTCAAAAGTCCCTCTTCACCTTTCCTGTAAGTCCCCTTTAGGTACTCCTCCCACTGTAACCATCTGTTAGGAACATAAATTGCCTCATTGTCACAGTTTCTGGCATAAAGACTGTGTTTATCAACAAGTATTTGCTATCTAAATCTTTTGTTTAGGCTTGAGAAGAAGCAGATTTCAAGAGACTGACTCATTGGCACCTACAATGTAAAATAATCAGTTGGGTTTCCTTTTACTTGCACATTGGTCAAGCTCCAAAACATTAGAACCGCTAGAAGTTGTTCATCGAACTTAATGGCTACTGAAAGAGGCCTTAAAGACTCACAGTCATAGAGTCGTTGAAGAAAAACAAAGCCGATTTGGTGTAAAATCTCTGCATTTGAGAGTAAGGGCTTGAACTGAGCAAGTTTTCCTGGAACTGGATTTATCAATTTTTACAATAAAATCTTTTTGTTGCTGAAGAATGACACAGGTGAAAAAGGAGAGTGTCAAAACAGGTATTTTGCAATCAAGGTTTAAATTTTGCCCCCTCCCCCCCCCCCCTTTAAATAACAGGTATAGACCTAACCAAAGCTTTATGTTCTTATTGCTGTGGTCAGAATTTAATCTTTTCATTTGTGTTAGCTCTTAAGATTCAAAACTCAAATAGGTTTATTTGTTGGAAATGTGCTCAAGAGAATCATAGAATCATAAAATGTTAGGGTTTGGAAGGAACCTCCAAAGATGATCGGGTCCAACCCCTCTGCCAAAGCAGGAGCACTTAGGGCAGGTCACACAGGAATGCATCCAGGTGTGTTTTGAATGTCTCTAGGGAAGGAGATTCCACAGCCTCTCTGGGCAGCCTGCTCCAGTGCTCTGTCACCCTCACCATAAAGAACTGTTTCCCTGTGCTGAGGCAGAACCTCCTCTGCTCCAGCTTGTACCTGTTGTTCCTTGCCTTATCACAGGGCACCACTAAAAAGAGACCATCACCTCCATCCTGACACCCACCCCTCAGATATTTATGGACATTAATAAGATCCCCTCTGAGCTTTCTTTTATCAAGACTAAACAGCACCAGAAAGGAACACCTTTCTAGTTAAGAAAAAGCACATTTAGTCAGATTTGGAACTTGAGATCTTGCCACAAAACTTATATCTTTAGCAAACAAACAAACACAATGCATTCATACTGCACATGTGCTACATGCATGTGTATGGATAGGTTTATACACAGACAGGTATATTCAATCATAGACTCAGAGAGTTGTCAGGGTTGGAAGGGACCTCAAGGATCAATCAGTTATAACCCCCTCTGCCATGGGCAGGGACACCTCACACTACATCAAGTTGCTCAGAGCCACATCCAGCCTGGCTGCAAAAACCTCCAGGCATGAGGCTTCCACCACCTCCCTGGGTAACCTGTGCCAGTCTCACCACCATCATGGGGAAGAACTTCTTCCTAACATCCAATCTGAATTGACCCATTTCCAGTTTTGTTCCATCCCCCCCCAGTCCTATCACTCCCTGATACCCTCAAAAGTCCCTCCCCAGCTTTCTTGTAGCCCCCTTCAGATACTGGAAGGCCACAAGAAGGTCTCCTTACAGCCTTATCTTGTATATATAAAATATGCACACTAATTAATTAACTGCAAAGCACAAGAACAATTAAAACAGCTGTTGAACACCAAATCTTTTGTTATTCTGAAGTTCTTCGGTACCATTGAGCAAAGTATCCATGATACACAACTGCTGTTCCATCCTCTCCACTTTCACTGTAAAGATAGACAGAAAAGCTTTGGGGGAAAACTGCACCAAGAATGTGTTCATTCTATGTTTCTGTGGCTTGTCACTCCAATAAGCATGGCCAAAATCACAGGGCATGATCTAGAGCTCTTCCAGCTTCCAGGAGGAGAGGGCTATGAGTACATCACTTAGGTGCAGAGGAAACGATTCACTCTGTGAAGTCCCTGAAGCCCACACTCTCAGAGAGAAAATCATGTCCCAAAAGACACAGATGTTTTCACACATGTCAAGTCTTCCTTGCTGGTTCCCCCAGCTCTTCTTTCTCTTCTTCTTGCACCTCCAGGGATGGGCACTTCTAACTTGTCTGCTGTGTTATCTTCTCTAAAAATGTATGTTTTTTTTCCCAATTCCCTTGTTGCCTTTCCCCAGGTGGTTACAGGACTCCCATGAATGTTGTTAATACATAGTGACTGAGCTTATTTCAATCCTCTGTGAAAGCTGAGAGATTGCTCCCACCTTTCAGCCATTGGTGGTTTTGGTTTGGTCTGGTTTGGTTTTGGATGGGACATCTTAAGTCTTCCCTCTTAAGAGCAGAAGTAAACAGCCCCTATATTGCTTAGCTTGTTATTGTCCTGGTGGACAAGAAGTTCTGCATGGGACAGCAATGTGCCCTGGTGGCCAAGAGGGCCAATGGGATCCTGGGGTGCATTAAGAGGAGTGTGTCCAGCAGATCCAGGGAGGTTCTCCTCCGACTTTGCCCTGCTGAGACCTCACCTGGAATATTGCAACCAGTTCTGGGCTCTCCAGTTCAAGAGGGACAAAGATCTGCTGGAGAGAGTTCAATGGAGAGATACCAGGATGATAAAGGGACTGGAGCACTACCTGATTAGCAGAGGCTGGGAGCCCTGGGGCTGTTTAGTCTGGACAAGACTGAGGGGGGATTTAATAAATGTTTATAAATGTCTGAGGGCTGGGTGTCAAGAGGGAAGGGACAGGCTCTGCTCAGTTGCACCCTGGGATAGGACAAGGAGCAATGGATATAAACTCCAGCACAGGAGGCTCCACCTCAACGTGAGGAGGAACTTCTTCACTGTGAGGGTAACAGACCACTGGGACAGGCTGCCCAGAGAGGTTGTGGAGTCTCCTTCTCTGGAGACTTTCAAGCCCCATTTGGATGTGTTCCTGTGTGACCTGTGCTGGATTCTATGGTCCTGCTCTGGCAGGGGGGTTGGACTTGATGATCTTCAAAGGTCTCTTCCAACTCCTAACATCCTATGACCCTATGAGCTCATTTCCCCCAGTTCCTCCTCACTGTTGCAGGAGCAGAGTCTTTCTTTGGATGGCAAGCAAAAGGCTGGTAATAGAGCTGGAAGCAGGACAGTGAGGTAGCTTAAGTTCAGGATCAGGATCAAACTTCTGGCCTTCTGCAATTAAAAAAATATACTTGGGTGTGTGCATTATCAACAGTACTTGCTCAGATCCCAAAGTGTCTTCACTCTTAATCCATCAATAAGTAATGACATTTTTAATGTCAATGTTAATATCAATTACAATATAGCTTTTACTTATTGTCTTTTTATGATCTTTTGAAGAAAAACTGAAGATACCTTCACTTTGGCCTCATTAAAACTTACTAGACAGCAGTAGGATAGCAGAGTGAAATGAATAATATCCTTCAGGAACCTTGTTCTCTTCTACAGTTGCCATTTGTTTTGTTCTGGCCTCCTCATAAATGCATTTGGCTGGAGCGAGGAACACAATCAGTTCAAAGCTAGCCAGGTAAAATCAATTTTGCCCACTTAGAGAAATGTGTTGTATGAAGCAGTGGGATAACTAAAGGTAGTGCAATAAACTCCAGGACTGGCAGACTGTGTAATGAAAGCCCTTACTAGGTGATGAATACTTATGTTATGCCATGCACCCAGGCTCTCCTAGCAGAGCTCAGAGTTGGTGTGATTGGGAACCCAGGATGGCTCAGCTGGGGGCTGCAGGGTTTGGCTCAGCAGGAGACACTGGGGAAAGCAGGAAAGTGTCTTTAGTGTGGACAGTTGGGCTGAAGAACCTAGCACTGTAAAAACATAACCATCCTTCAGCAAATTCAGATGCTGGTCTTGACTTCTGCAACTTCTCAATGTAATGACTTCAGTGAGATCATTTAAAAGAAAAATACTACTTAAGAAAATATTTTCTTTTAATTTTGACTTTTTAAAAAGATCATGAAGTAATTTTGGGTTTATCCATAGTTTTGTTTCACATCCATCCCATTTTTACCACGACAAGGTCAGTAATGGCTCAGTGGATTGGTTCTCCCTGCTTTCCGAAATCTGGGACTATATGAGGTGGGGGCAGGGGGCCCAAAGAGCACAAAAAGACTTGAGAAAAACTGAACCCAAACCAATAATAATACAGCCTTGTAAAGGGCTTAAACCAGTACAAGCCTAAAATCCAATACCTTGCACAGCATTTAGGAGATCTGAAGCACTGTATGGTTGTCTAAAGAATAAGTGGTTCATTTGTAGCTGCACTTGCAGCTGATATTTCATTTAGGATTTAATTGTATATCCCTCTGTGCTTATAAATAGTGTTAGTGCCTTATTAAAACAGATTCTGAACTTTTCCCTTGGCACCCTCCCCTCTGAATAATTTCCTGTCACTGGTATGAGCTGCCATCCAGTAATACCAAGCCAGGCTCAAACAATGAATCGGATTTCAAAGCTTCTTTGTGAGTTGGACTGTGTTTGATGATGCCCATTTAACATGTAGATGAAACCCAAAGCCCAAGGACCAGGTGCATTGCTTAGCAGAGTCACAAGGGGAAATTGCTTCACAGGAGCTGATGCAGAGCAGAAGGATTGCAGTGAGCACAGGGCTGCTCCTCATGAGGTCTGATGACCAGCTCTTTGCCCATGCCAATTAATGCTCACTCTTTAATATAGCACAGGCAACAGCTTAACTGGCCTCAGAGGTTTGCAACTGCATAGAATTAATGTGCTTTCTGAGACCTGAGTGCCACAGAATTAAATTGTATGCTGAATGACTGACCAAAGTGTAGTTATTGAAACTATTACTTGTGGGTGTCTCCCTCCTTCCAAAGCCTAAACCACTGGAGGAGCTGCCTTATACTATACCTGGCCTTTCCTAAGGCTGTGTAAACTCAGAACTGCATGACAAATGTGTTTTCTTCCACTGTCAGACCAGTGCAATTCTGGCTCTGCATTTGTGGGGCTTCCATTTGGAGCTGATATAGGGAGGTTGCCTACCCTCCTGCACATGTCAGCACCCACCGAGGTGTGCAAGCTGTGCTAGCAATGCTGCCTTGTGCTGGTTCCTGCTGCTCACACTGCCCTCAGAAAAATAGTTCCTGGTTTCCAAAGTCTCAGTATCAAGTGGTGAATTGCTCTCCTTTCACCAGAGCTGAGCTGGAGAAGGTATGAGACACCAATGACACATTTAGAGCTGGAAACCTGCCATTTTACACGCAGACATAGGCCTGGTCTAAGGCTGAGTGCTGCTTTTCAACTCTGACTGGCAGGTGGGCATGGGCTCATGAGGTCAGACCATGGAGTTCCTGCCTGCATTTCACGGAATCACAGAATCAAACGGGTTGGAAAAGACCTCAGAGATCATCAAGTCCAACCTATTTCCTAATACTTAACACCTCCTGACAACTAAACCTTGGCTCCAAGTGCCACATCTAATCTTATTTTGAACACCTCCAGGGATGGGGACTCCACCACCTCCCTGGGCAGCACATTCCAAAGGCCAACAGCTCTTTCTGGGAAGAACTTTCTCCTCACCTGCAGCCTAAACTTCCCCTGGCACAGCTTGAGACTGTGTCCTCTTGCTCTGGTGCTGGGTGTCTGGGAGAAGAGACCAACCCCTACCTGGCTACAACCTCCCTTCAGGGAGTTGTAGAGAACAATGAGGACTCCCCTGAGCCTCCTCTTCTCCAGGCTAAGCAACCCCAGCTCCCTCAGCCTCTCCTCACAGGGCTGTGCTCCAAACCCCTCTCCAGCCTCATTGCCCTTCTCTGGACACATTCAAGTGTCCCAATGTCCTTCTTAAATTGAGGGGCCCAGAACTGGACACAGGACTCAAGGTGTGGCCTAACCACAGCTTTGCTTTCTACTCCATATCTGGTAGTGCAGTATTCCAGCTGAGGAGTTTTAGCTTTACTCAGCAGAAGATCCAGCACAACAACCTTTTATGTCACCTGTTATTTATTTACATTAAAATTTCTTCCTTGTTCACATTAAAATTCAACCTTTTGGTTCTTATTTAAGTGTTTGTGGGTTGTTTGTTTTATTATTTTATATGCCAAATGAAATACAGTAACTATTTTTCCCTTGCAGTGCTGCTCATATAGTACTGAGGGAGTGTGGAAGGGAGGCTTAAGCCAGATTTCTTCTCCATTTCCAGTCTAACATCTTCCAGAAAAGAAAACTAGCACAGATTTGACAAAGGTATTCAATCACATAACTGATTCTGGCCGTCTTAGTTTGAACAGTGTGTAATGACAACGGGATCTGGAAGTGCTAGAAGAATAAATAACTCCAAACAGCATAATCTATGAGATACAGAACACATTTGGGACAGGATATCACTATTAGGGTCATTCAATGCTGCCACTGCTGTCATCCCAAATTGATGGGGAAAGTTTATCTTCAACAGTTATCATGATGCACCGCTACTTGTCCAAGACAAATCGCAGGTATTTTGGGGGTTTGGTATGCCTCCATTTCTGGGAGACCATGATAAGCTGGTTGAAAGAAGCCTGATTTTTCTGAACGTGCTGGAAGTCCAGCCTGATATATTTGAAGCTGCCTTTTGCCAGCTTCCAAAGATTGAGCTGTTCAAAATCCCAGTCACACCAGATTCTTTGTAGCATTTTTACCCTTTCAATGTGTATTTATTTCACCAGTTAGTCCATATTTGGGGATCTAAAGGGTGCAGTACTGACAGGCTCAGAAGCATTTTATCTCTTATCATCTTTCTTCCTATTTATCTCTTTCCTTGTGACTGCTTTACATAATAAAAGCTGTTTTCTTGGTTGGTGGTGTGTTGGATTTTGTTTGTTGTTTTGGTTGGGCTTTTTTTGGTTGTTGTTTTCCCAGAAGGCAAAACAGATATTTTCAAATAAAGCTGCTAGCACAAAGACCTTAAAATAGTCTTTGCCATTGCTAAGATACCCCAGGCAAACTCTAAAAAAAGCAGGCAAAAATAATATGAAGAATGGCTGGAGATGGCACAAGTTCTGCCAAAGCAAACAGTCAGAAAAGGAAAAACAAACACCCTCCCCCTGCTTCCCCAGAATGCACATGTAAATTCAATCACATTTACAAATACATTGGCTTTGGTTATGCTTACACCTTTACATGTATGCTTTACAGGAGTGACTGTCAACATTTACTTATGTAAATACTGGAGACCCATGATTTTGATCTTTGTATATGCAAATATTTACACTGAGAGTCTTGTAGTAGGATATCACACTTCTGGAACCATCAGCTGACAGTGTCCCCCACCTCCCACCACGGTGTCACAGCTTTGGCACAGAAAAGGTAAAAATGGCCAAAGAAATACTTGGCCTTGGGGTTTGAGAGCAGACTGGGGCAAGTACTTCTACTTTCTTGAGTCTGTGGTGCTGGAACTGGGAAACTGCAGAGCAGGAAATATGATGGTACCCTTGGAAGAGTTTATGTGGGATGGAGAGACAGCTCAGAGCTTCCCTGAATTATTTATCATAGTATCATAATATCAGTCAGGGTTGGAAGGGACCACAAGGATCATCTAGTTCCAACCCCCCTGCCATGGGCAGGGACACCCCACACTAGATCAGGCTGGCCAGAGCCTCATCCAGCCTGGTCTTAAACACCTCCAGGAATGGGGCCTCAACCACCTCCCTGGACAACCCATTCCAGAGCTTCACCACTCTCATGGAATAAAATGCCTGTCTCAGGTGGAGGCTGCACTGGGGACCTTCCATTCAGCTGTGCAAACTGCCAAGGGAGAGTCAGGCTTGAATTGCTCACATTGCTCAGGGTTCTATTGAAAGTGATTTTTGGGAAAGGACGTCTAGCTCAAACCCAAGAAACTACACCACCATTCATGGCAAGTGTCCTAGAAGCACTTATACATTTGTCATATAATCAAGGAAATAAAAATTGCAGCAAGCTTACCTCAGCCAGCATATGGACTTTAATGCATCTAGGGGGAACTCTTGGCAGTTCCTGCAGACAATAGTGAAAATGCACCAAAACCCATGATAAAGTGAAGTGATTCTTCAGTGAAGGTGATTTTAGTCTTATCTATAAGTCCAAAGGCAGGGCAAGTGCTCTGCATCAAAGACTGCTTCAGAGTCATTTGTTCAGCTTCTGAGCCTGGCTCTGTGTGTAAAATGTTCCTTCCCACAAATTCTTTTGGTATTTTACCATCTACTTTTATGTCTTCTACATGCAGCTGTGGGGATAATATCCTCAACAGTTTCATATTGGTCAAAAGATTAGGAAGCGAAAAAAGGGTGGTGAGATCCAGAATGTAGAAAACAAGCTCGTCGTTTCAGCAGGTCTTCTCTGCTGAAATTTGGTTTTATGCTCCATATATTCTTTACTGAAAGGCTGTTTTGTATTCATACTCACCCAATTTCTCTTCCAGGCAGTCAGCCTTGTCCTCCCCTGGTTGGAAGCCTTTCCCATTGAGCCTAAAACTTGTGTCTGATGTCTTGTATTGACACTTTCCTAAAGGCACAGTCAACCTCCACTATCTTCTCATATGTTTTATGTGGAGTATAATAGTAGTAATAACAGCAATAAAAATAATAATAATGGTGATGCTGTTTATATTTCATATATTTATCCCAGATTTCACCATCCCTTTAGCCCTGCACTCATACCCATTCAGGTTAAGGATCCATCTATGATTTGCAGGTACGGTGCTGCTATTTCAGCCATCATTCCCAGGATTATTTTAAAGCAGGTTCTGAAGAACATCACAGAAAGTTCTGACCTGCAATGGTTTCACAGGCAATAGCAGGTTGTTTTTTATTCCAGGCTTCTAAACAGATGGTAGTCAATCCAAATTCAGCAGCACTAGCGAGCAACACTCAATGAAACTGTAATGGATGCGTATGGTACCTGCTAAACTGTCGAAGAATTGGTTCTGTGACATGAGAGGGAAACGTCCTGATAGATCTGGACCTGGCCTTTGCAGCAAATCTGTGGAGATGAAGCCTCCACTTCATGTCTTTAGCCTTTCACTAACTGCTCTGTATTTTTGTTACAGTGGCAGAATGTTTTTGACCCTTATTTTCTAGGAACCTCTGAGAGAAGCTCTAAGTAATGCCGCAGTAAAGGTGCATAGGAGGTGTTCCAGGCTGTGCCAAGAAGCTGGGCAAGCAGAGCTGTCTCTAGAGCACTGGAGAGAAAGGGGCATAACATGTCTTCTCTGTTCTGATGAGGCTCCTTGCTCAGTGTTTCACGGAAAACACCTTGTGCATCAAGTTTGCTTTCACTGTCATGTAACCCAGTGTCACAGGCTGACTCCTTTGTCTCTTGTTCTGCTGCTGGTTGCCTGGGAGAAGAGACCAACCTCCACCTGGCTACAACCTCCCTTCAGGTAGTTGTAGGCAGCAATGAGGTCTCCCCTGAGCCTCTCTTCTCCAGGCTAAACAATCCCAACTCCCTCAGCCTCACCTCATAGGGCTTGTGCTCAAGGCCCCTCCCCAGTCTTGTTGCCCTTCTCTAGACATGTTCAAGTGTTTCAATGTCCTTCTTAAACTGAGGGGCCCAGAACTGGACACAGGACTCAAGGTGTGGCCTAATCAGTGTTGAGTCCAGGGGCACAATGACCTCCCTGCTCCTGCTGGCCACACTGTTCCTAATGCAGGCCAGGATGCCATTGGCCTTCTTGGCCACCTGGGCACACTGCTGGCTTATGTTTAGGCAGCTGTCAATCAGCACCCCCAGGTCTCTCTCTGTTTGGGAGCTCTCAGCCACTCTGACCCCAGCCTGTAGCTCTGCATGGGGTTGTTGTGGCCGCCAGAATAATCTGTTCCATCACTTTCCCTGGCACTGAGCTCAGGCTGCCAGGCCTGGAGTTTCCAGGTTCCTCCATCCGTCCCTTCTTGTGGATGGGGACCACCTTGGCCAGTTTCAGTCATCTGGGACCTCTCCAGTGAGCCAGGACTGGAGGAAAATGATGGAGAGCGGCTTGGCAGCTCATCTGCCAGCTCTCTCAGCACCCTAGGATGGATCCCATCCGGTCCCATGGACTTGTGAGTGTCCAAGTGGCTCAGCAGGTCCCAAACTAATTCCTCATGGATTACCGGAGCATCACACTGCTCCCTGACCCCATCGCCCAGCTCAGGAGGCCACTTGTCCTGAACTCCTGCCTTGCTGTTAAACGTTGAGGCAAAGAAGGCGTTCAGGACCTCAGCCTTTTCCTCATCTTCAGTCACAGTGTTCCCCTCCAGGTCCAGATCTGAGATCAGGCTGGTGAGGCAGGACCTGCCCTTCCTAAAACCATGCTGGCTGGACCTGAGCCCTTGGCCATCCTTCAGGTGCAGTTATTGCCGCCAAGATAATCTGCTCCATAATTTTCCTTGGCACTGAGGTCAGGCTTCACCATATTATGAACCACAGTGAGATGTTAATGGAGGATGGTGAAGTCCAAGCTCACTTGTTAATTTACATGATAGGACGTGACACTGAAACTATATTCCTAATTTATCTCTGCTAAAGAAATAGGCATAATTGCAGTCATCTTTTAATAGGTGAGATGTTTCAGCAAATTGACCTCTCCTCTGAAAATAACCAGCATCAGACATGAGGATGGATGTGTGCCACCCACCAGAAGATATTGTTTACCACATTCATTGTAATAAGAGCTCTTTCCTCTTCCCTGAAGAAAATGAATGAGATTCTGTGCTGCTTAAGGTGAGCAAAAACCCCTGTAGGACAGTGATGCTTAAAGGCATGTTTGCCCTGCACAGACCAGTGCTGTACAGGGAATCTTATGTTAACTCCAGCTGAGCAGAGTAAACTACTCCAGGCTCAGCACATGGTGCTGTTTCTGAAGTGGCCTTGCTTATAAGGTAGATCTGGCTTATTGTAATGGACTTGTAAGGTGGAGAGCACAGGGGAGGCACACGGATGGGCACTGAGAGCCACTGAGACTGCCTTACCAAAATTCCTTAAAGGAAACACCCCCATGCAGGGACAATCCAAACCCTTGTTCTTTAAGGACTCGAGTTTCAGAAAACAGGGTGAGAGGACTGAGAGAAAAGAAAATGAGAACTGTAGTGGGAGGATGACTGTTTATAGTCAGGCCCAGACTTGAGAAGAAAATGAGACAGTATCAGCAACATGAAGGGTGGAGGCCACGTTTGACCAGTGCTGGGTGTTGTATGAGGATAGACTGTTACAGGGCAAGCACCTGAGGGAAGACACCTAGCAGATTATTTGCAGTGACCTTCTTTTGGGTGCAATGATGGAAAGTGGATGATGATGATGATGATGATGATTGTTTACCTATTGGAGATGTGAGAGAAGTAAAAATGAGCTGAATGTGGGTGGGAGCTGGCATCCTCACAGTCACACCATGAGAAATTATAGACAGAGAGAGGCTGTGGTGATTTTGTGGTGAAAATAAGATGACATTAGAGAGATTCCTAAAAGGGGGATGAAATCCAAGTGATGGGTTGGGAAAATTATCTGAGCAACTGACTACCATTGGGACTATGCTTTATTTATGGGGGGGTGGGAGGAGGGGGAACACAGGACAAAACCCAAACAAAAAAACCCAACCAACACCAATGAACCAAAAAAACAGAAAAGAAAAAGACAAATTATGCAAAATTGTGAGAGATCAAAAGCATCTCCTTCTCGCAGAGAGATTAGAGAACTCATGGCTGAAGGATTATTCTTCAGATATTGTGTGTGAAAAACATACCCAGCCCAAGCTGTGAGGTCCAGAAGGTGATCCAAGCTGACCCAGACACCTAAGTTATGGGCAGGGTGGTGCTGGTGTTCAAGGGAATGGAAAAGAGCATGATGGAGGAGGGTTTGGCAAAGTGTGGAAATCTTTGGTCTACTCAACCTGGTCATTAGACCAGAGATTTGTGAGAAAGCTTCCAAGAAAAAGGGCAAGGTCTTGATTTGGGATAGGCCTGAAGTAGACAGTTGTCTCTACTTGTCTGGGCCTGGAGTGGAGAGGAAGGCTTGTCAGTGATCTGCATAAAGAAGGGGTTCAGTGTGAATTTATCAATGAAATTACTGAAGTCCTGTGGAGTAAAGAGGAGGGGTCTGAGTTCAGAGCTTGGTGACATCTTCACAGAGGTCCAGAATCAGCTTGGGTAAACTGCTCCACTGCTTTCAGAGAAAAATGCACTGACACAGAGCCTCCACTGACTACTCATGAAGACCTTGAGGGAAACTATAATGTCAGGCTTTCACAGGGACAGAAAGAACTGAAATGTGGAACCACTAGGTAGGGCTGGTGGGAGCTGGCACCAGTGGTCCTGGACTGGGTACACAGCAAGCTCAGATGCTGAACAGAAAAAGAACCTGTGTGTGCAACTGAAGAAGTGTACAGGGCTAGGGATGGTTCCCTGTTCTGGTTTTGTTCTAAGATGGGAAAGACTAAAGTGAGTTTGCCTTGTGAGAGGAAGAGCCAGCTGGGATTGAGATGAAGGAAAAAGGTATTTTGGGAGCCAATTTATCCTGACATGTCCTCAAAATATTTGTTGGTGCTGCTTAGAGCATGCTCTCTGTACCTTTGGGTTACAGTATCACAGTATCACCAAGGTTGGAAGAGACCGCGAGGCTCAGCAAGTCCAACCTGTCTCCGCAGACCTCATGACTAGACCATGGCACCAAGTGCCACATCCAATCTCCTCTTGAACACATCCATGGATGGTGACTCCACCACCTCCCTTGGCAGCACATTCCAATGACGAAGGACTCTCTCGGTGAAGAACTTTCTCCTCACCTCGAGTCTAAACCTCCCCTGGCACAGCTTGAGACTGTGTCCTCTTGTTCTGGTGCTGGTTGCCTGGGAGAAGAGACCAACCACTTCCTGGCTACAACCACCTTTCAGGTAGTTGTATAGAGCAATGAGGTCACTCCTGAGCCTCCTCTTCTCCAGGCTAAACAACCCCAGCTCCCTCAGACTCTCCTCACAGGGCTGTGCTCAAGGTCTCTCCCCAGCCTCGTTGCCCTTCTCTGGACATGTTCAAGTGTTTCAATGTCCTTCCTAAACTGAGGAGCCCAGAACTGGACACAGGATTCAAGGTGTGGCCTAACCAGTGCTGAGCACAGGGCAGAATGACTTCCCTGCTCCTGCTGGCCACACTATTCTTGATGCAGGCCAGGATGCCATTGGCCTTCTTGGCCATCTGTGCACACTGCTGGCTCATGTTTAGGTGTCTGTCAATCAGCACCCCCAGGATCCTCTCTGTTTGGGAGCTCTCCAGCCACTGGGTTAAAGCCCAGGGGTCTACTTTTTACCTAGAGGATCTCTTGATGACAACTCCAGTGCTGGAGAAGCATAGTGTTTTAAAAGCCCAGGCAGTGCAGCAAATACTACACATTGAAACCTGCCTGAGACAATGTCCTGTTTACACTGCTCTGTGGTAGCCTGAATAATAATAATAATAATAATAATAATAATAATAATAATAATAACAACAACAACAAAATAAAGGCCTCTGGAGACAGTGATCAGAGACAAAATATTGTCAGGCATGCAGAGGTTTCATAACCTTTCACAGGGTCTTATTGGTTCCACACTCCACTAGCACCCAGTCCTGCCAAGTGCTGTATTTATATTGTAAATCTTAAGAAAGTTTCTGGTTTTCTGAAGTGCTGGAGTCCATCCTGTTATACTAAAATATCAGCTTTCAATAAGAAGAATTCTAGTCCTCATACTTACTAAAAAAAGCCCAAAATTCACCCTCTAAAGACTCCCCAAACCAGAATGAAAAGCGAATCACACATGGACTGCTTTCTAATATCTTGTGATTCTACCTCATGACATTTGCACAGTGTGTTGGCAACCCTGCTCACCTATAATGAAAACAGAGCTAGGAGACCCTCAGGGGCTGCCTTGCTTCTGAGGTAGCTTAACATTTGTTGTGAAGTACACACTAAGGTAGTGGCTCCCGAATGTTGTTCGCCCATAGGTTTATGATGAAGTGCCTGCCATTTGCTGCCTGGCTTTGCATTCACATCGACTTCACAGCACATTCAAAGTTGGAAGACACGCCTGTCAAACGAGCTGAGGAAATGTGATGGCCTTTAGAAAACTCTGAGGGTCCAAAAGGCTTGCAAATCTCTATTGCAAAGGTGTAAATTTATTGCAGAGTTAACTAGCTTGTGTGTTTTCAGTCTCCTTCCTTCCCATTAAGACTATCACACGGGAGAGCAGTCCTACTGCTGAGCACTCCCTGAACCACTGAGCTCCTATGGGCACCTTTCTCCTGGGAGAGAGACAGCAGAGCCCTTGGAGAAGAGGAGGCTCAAGGGAGACCTACTGCTCTCTACAACTACCTGAAGGGAAGTTGTAGCCAGGAAGGGGTTGGTCTCTTCTCCCAGGCAACCAGCACCAGAACAAGAGGACACAGTCTCAAGCTGTGCCAGGGGAAGTTTAGGCTGGAGGTGAGGAGAAAGTTCTTCCCAGAAAGAGTAACTGGCCATTGGGATGTGCTGCCCAGGGAGGTGGTGGAGTTCCTGTCCCTGGAGGTGTTCAAAAGAGAACTGGATGTGGCTCTTGGAGCCATGGTCTAGTTGTCATGAGGTGCTAGGTATTAGGTAATAGGTTGGACTGAGATCTTTTCCAACCTTGTTGATTCTGTGATTCTAGGATTTCCATACCCAGTCCACTGCAGTAGTACACTGAGAGCCCAGCCGAGCTATTTGTAAGCTGAACAGCCCAGGTCACATTCTGCTCTGGGCACAGCAGGAAGGAATGCAGCGTAGGTTGGCCACCCAGTTATTTGTCCTGCTTTCCTGAGCCTGCTGCTGCTGCAGCTCTGCTGTGATCAGTTCCTAGCCTCATGAGATCAGCTCTAGCTCTGAGATCTCACAGCACAGTCTTGCCAGCATTTCTGAACTGTAGCACTTGTGTTGCACAGTACTTCCAGTGGACAGATTCATTCATTCATGCCCAAAGAGCCTTTTTCTCTGCTTTTAGATTAAAGAAAGGTCTGGAGTCCTTGTGGGCCTTGCACAAGGCTTGGGATGAGAGTCCTCTCAGCAGATGGGACTCAAGTCTATCTCATTCTTCAGTAGAAAAATACATGGAAACATTTTGCAAAGCAAGAAGCGAAACCAAAACCAAGCCTTGCTTGTTATTGGACCAGTTAGCTCAGCTATTCCTGCTCTCAGGACACCTGTACCATGAGAAGGAGAACAACAAAGGGGTTCTGCCTATCACATTTCTGCTTCCCAGTTGTTGTGTAAAGATCTAGAAAGGTGTTGTTCCCAACAGAAGCATTCTGACCCAGACAAGGACAGTCCCAAACATGTGGGCCAGCATAAGCAGCCACCATGGCTGCATAACCAAGTGTGATGGGCTGGCTACAACACAGTTCAAAAAGGTATTATAAGCAGGTCAGACTGCTGGAGTAAGCCAAGGAAGACAGTGGTTCAGACATCACAGGCAGGAAAAGGAGCATGTATGAGCTGTGTGGAGAACGGGGCAAGCAGAGGGTCTGCCATTGCTAAGCCCAGGTAGCTTTGCCAGCGGCAGAGATCTGACTTACTGATGGTATGTGGCTTTAAAGAGAGTGAGTCTGAAAGACACCAGACTTCAAAGTGCTGATGGGTATTTTCAGCAGCACTCTTTGCCTCTGAAAATATGGATTTACTGGAATAGAAATAGTTGATAAAGTCCTGTTTTCACAAAGCTTCCCATGAGTGAAGAAAAAATGTACAGAAAATTGCAAAGAAAACATGCTACATAAGCTCTTAACTTTGGAGGTTTGTTGAGTGTTTATTAATGTGTCTTCCTTGGGTTTTTTGCCAGCTCAGTCTGTTTTGGTTCCTAGAGAGCACAGAATTCATGAGTCTTTATAGCTTCCAGGTAAATCATTATTCGAATATACTGAATTTAATATGTTTAATAGACTAAATTTCCATTTTAGAGGAAACTATTTTTTTTGGTCTCATTTCAAGATGACAGTTTTTGCCAAATCCCAAGACTTTTCATGAAAGTGAAATGAAGCCAGTGTTGTATTAATGGATCACCTGCATCTACAAATCTACAAACTACAAATGCTTCACAGCCAAGGTTGCAGAAGAGCCAGAAAAAAAGCCTGTTTATTTTTATTGGTACATAACTATGACCAAGAAAAGCACCCTGGGGTGGAATTCCTGCAGCCAGCAGATGAACAGCACAAAGCAGAGGTGGCTGGAGAAACCCTGGCATGCATGCACTTGTATGCTGCTTAGTGTCCAAGCTTCCAAAGAGCCCTTGCAGGGAGAAAGCGAGGAGGAGGTCTCTGTGATTTATCATTCAAATTTATCTTGTGCTGACAAATAATAAATAACAATATATGCCTGACAAGGGAGTTCAGCTTAACAGCAGCCTTCTGGAGGAAAAACGACTGTTATTTTTACCTGTAAACTAGCTGCTGCCCGATGGGCAGCTCCAAGGATAAATAAATAAATAAAGAGAGAGATAGCTAATTAATTAAATAAATAAATAAAGCAAAGCAGCACGACCTCATAAGGATGGCTATTTAAAGAGAAAAGAAGCATAAAGAAGGAATGCAGCTTGCTACCTTCTAGGATGAGCACTTATTTAAAACGCTCCTTTCTGCTCAGTCTAAAGCAGAGAACCCACAAATGCGCTTCCCAGACACGTTATTGATTCCTGACCTACAAATTACTCTCCTTCAAGGAGGGCTGATGCGGAGCACAGACAGTGGGGGGAAGAGGGCTGGAGAAGACTGGGTACTTCTCAGCTGCAATCTGCATAATGTTTAGTATTCAGTGAGTTAAAGCACGCAATGAAAGGAAACTGTCAGCGCAATCTAGAAGATATAAAGAAATGAAGGGGTGAAAAAAAGCCGTATGCTAATAATCCACTCAGTAATTAAGTGAAGATCGCTGCCAAGCGCCACTGCCACTTTCAAAGGGTAATTTGTACAGGAAATCATAGAGTCATTGTCAAATCATTTCAGGATAAAAGGAAAGTCATCAACTAAGATAAGATAAATGCTGGGTGTCTGGCAGCATGTGCCCTAGGAAATGCCTTTGCTTTTTTATATTAAAAAAAAATAATAAAAAAAATAAAATAAACCCGTGCAAAACTTGACACGTTGAAATGCACATTTACTATTAATAATAGGGGTGAAATATACATAGATGCATTATTAAATAGGTAACTGGAACAAAAAAAAACCCCGCCATCAAGTGAGCCAGCTACAGGGGACTTAACTTTCAACCATCTTTATGACTTGAACCTTCAGTAAATTGAAGCATGCTTCATTCCACCCCCAAAAGAGTCTTCTGTAATTAATATTCTTTAATATTCCTGGGGTAAGCTGTGAGAAAGTCAGTTTCCCGCAAGAAAATAATTATTCACGGGGAAAGATTTCTCAGCTTTACAACTGCTAGCGTCCCCCAGATCCCTTTCAGTGCCTAAATAGTGCCGTGTCACCGCTTTCAGGCGCTCCCCAGCTCAGAACCCACCGGCGGCACGGCGGTGTCGGGGTGCTGCTGCTGCCGGGACGAGCTTTGGGGCTGCAGCCACGACTTCTCTGCAAACCGGCGTTTGCTTACACCAGGGCTTTTAACTTTCTCTGCGTGCTCTGGAAGGCGCTGAGCTTTTACATCTCTGGTTTCAATCATTGGGGGTGTCCTGGTTAAGGCTGTGGTTTGGAAAGGCTCTGCTGTTGCTGGGACTGCAGGCGGATTTGGCCGCTGGACTGAGCAGTGTTTGATGTTCAGAATGGGCTTTAGTGGGACGGGGCCAGGTATTAAGGGCTGGACTCGGGAGAGGTCCTGGGGAGATACATTCCCCTGGAACAGGATTCCACCCTATAGATCAGATGGGGATGAACTTCAAGTCTGTGTAGGACAGTGCTATAGGATCAAAACGTGAAATTGAAGCCATGTACTGAATTTGTTTGCCTCACATTAATGAAACGCACAGACCGCGTCTCTTGGGTAATTATATTTATTCCACATTGTATTTAATGAGACATGGACTTACCCAAGCTTTTATACCATTGTATAAATGACTTTGACTATATTGTTTTCTTTCACCACGTCTCGAAATGACATAATAAAATTACTCCAATTTCTAATTCATATAATTAACTTTTATGTAATGATATTTGAATTTTATTAAGTGCATGGTCTGACCTGCACTTGACCTGTCACAGGTGTACAATTACATGGCTGAATTTATGAATCACAAGAAGGTATTTGTGTTCAAGAAACAGCGTTTATCAGACATGGGGAAAGAAAATAAATCGTGTTTCATATTTTTTTTTTTCCAGATATATACTAACTAATCTTGTCAAATGTGAGCAGGAGGCTCCTCAGATGCATACTCCAATTTATTTTGTGCCAATTATTTTGCACCTAATTCAGCAATCCAAACACAGAACCCAGATCTGAGAAACAACACAGACTCCTCTTGGTATTTAGCACAGAAGTCTTAACACTCAAACAGCATGAGGGCTTGTTACATGTTGGAGAGAGTTCTGATTTCTTTAAAACAGTGATAACATTTCAGCCATCCAGATTTTTTTTCATCCCTGACAGATATAGTATGGATCAAACAGTTCGCATCATAAATAATTCAAGTCTGATTTAATAAAAGTTAACGATCTACAATGGCAATGGCTTTAGTTTTAACTGTTTCACAACACTCTCAGCGAAGGGAAGAGAAGTGGGCTGGAGATGGACTCGATGACATGTGAGTTCCCATGAATTTTTTAACACAATACCTTTCACAAAGAATAATTTTCAGAGCGTTTACAAAGCAGTGCTTTACAACTTCTGCTGGAGAGGCTGAGCAGGGAAAAATGATCACAAGGAGAACAGAAAAAACACCCCAATATTGCAATATCCCCTACCTATGCACTTCTGCCATTCTCTTTTCCTTCTCCCAGGTTGTGACACTCTTAGTCTATTTTTTACTCCTTTATATTTTGTCTTGTCTTATGTGAAATTAGACTTCTGAACATTTTTGTGTTTAGAAAATATCTTTTTATTTGAAGGAGAAAGTATTTCTGAGTTCTTAATTTTTTTCCCCATTAGTATAGCACTTTTATTGCATTTGAAAGTAAGCCTCAATAAAAGGACTTCCAGAATATTCATTTACATGATTAAGGTGAGCAAAAAATTGGCCTTAGAATATATTACACGGTGCCTTATAAACCATAAAAGTGAAAAACCTCTTTAGCTTTCTGTTTCAGGTCTATGCATATTTTGATATGAATAGAGATAGAAGAGGGTCATATCTGTAATCAGAACAGTTAATCTCTAGATACTAAAAGAGAGAAAGTTAAAGGCCTGATTGGAATTATTTTGCTAACCAAAAGGGATCTAAAATGTACAAGAGTATAATTAGCTCAATATTCTACACTATTTCTGAAGAAGATGAGGAGAGGGAGAGGGAAAGAGGAAAAGGAAAAGGAAAGAGAGAAAGAAAAGGAAAAAGAAAAACATAAAGGAAAAGGAAAAAAGAGAAAGTGGAAAAAGAAGAGGAAGAGAAGGAAAAAGGAAAAGGAAAAGGAAAAGAGAGAGAAAGAAAGAGAAAGAGAAAGAGAAAGAGAAAGAGAAAGAGAAAGAGAAAGAGAAAGAGAGAGAAAGAGAAAGAGAGAAAGAGAAAGAGAAAGAGAAAGAGAAAGAGAAAGAGAAAGAGAAAGAGAAAGAAAGAGAAAGAGAAAGAAAGAGAAAGAGAAAGAGAAAGAGAAAGAAAAAGAGAAAGAGAGAAAGAGAAAGAGGAAAGGGGGAAGAAACAAAGAAAAAAAGAAGAAGGGGGTGGATGGTTCTGTTTCCCCCTACCAACAGGTGTCCCAGTGCCACTACCTGGAGCAGATGTGGCTTTCACAGGTTAGGACCAGGCACAAAAAAATAGGAACAGGGTGTAAGTAGCATTTCAGTGGTAAAAAAAAGTCCTTAAATTAGTCTGCACAGACTCACAGGCCTTAGTATTTAAAAGCAGCTCCAGGCCCAACTGGAAATTCCTCTCCAGTTGGATTTTACCAATAGAGAAAATCTAGCTGGGAGTTGCTGAGGTGAAATGTTGCATTTCCTGCGGTACCAGCACTGACTAATTTGTGATTGTACGGCGGATCCCAGCAGCTGTGATATATGTTGCTTTGAATTCATTTCGTTGTAACAATATTTGTTAATTTCCCCCCCACCCCCCTTTCCTTCAGATGCCTGTTGTTGATATTTTCTAAATCAAGCCGAGGCAAGGGAGCCGCCAGCACTGCCAAACGTAAAGCAATCTGTAAAATTAAAAAAGCTTTCCTTCCCAGCCCCCTACCCCCCAAATGTATACCATATGCCAAAGCTACTCCTTAGCTACAACCCACTGTTGTTACTGTAGTAATCAGCCTATGTCAGAGCAATTACTTAAAATCATCCCTCTTGGTCCTTCTGCAGAGGCTGCGTCACACTGAGCGGAACAATGTGGCTGACAATGTGGTGGCTCATGGGGGCCTGACCCTCCCGTGCACGATGCTGCCCTGATTCTGTGATCCTTGATGGGGACCCAGGGCAGGGAGGATGAGTACAGCCTGCCACAGCCTCACCGCCTTCACTGGAGTGTGCTTGGCTGAGTGCCCTGCCTTTGCCGTAGGGCAGCAGGCTGGGGTGGGCATGCAGCAGCCTAAGTGTGAAAAGTCATGGTGGTGTTGACTTCACTGGAGAGAGGAGAACTAGGGAGGCATGCCCCAACTCCCCCACAAGCAGCTGGTGCTGGGTCATGGGGAGAAAAAGAAAACCCCATTAATCCTTGTCAAGATTCAGATGCACTAAAAATCTTCAGGTGCTGTGGAACCTGGTAACATCAAACAGCTCCTCCTGAATCCTGTCCTTTAGTGGACAACTCTATTTGAATACAATTTGCTCTTGTTTCTGCCCTTAAAAAGACACTTAAGTAGTTGGGGGAGAAAAGTGGCCCTCAAACCTGCATCATTTTCTCTAACACTCCTGAGATCCTTTATTTTTCACTGCCAGCAGAGAGATTTTTAAATGTTCACGTTTCATTTTATTACTGACTCAGGTCTGTTAGAGGGGAAAGCCACACAGAGGAGGCATCGGTAATAGAAAGGAAATCTATGCATTGATTTGTGCCATTTATTGCTGAAGGAAACACTGTTCAGTGAGAAGAGTTGTCAGATGCTTCTTGTTACTTTCTCGAGTTTCATTATTATTGCAAATTATCTTGTAGAGTAGAGGGAAACACACAATGGTGTTATGGAGCCTCCAAAGCAGCTCGCAAATATTTGTAGAGGAAAGGGCACAGAGCCCATACAGCAGCAGTCCTGAAACCTCAAATCTTTGGTGCTTTGCTGTGTCCAGAAAAATAAAATAAAATGGAAAGTAGGAATACAGCTTTCAGAAGCTGCAGCCTTATTGCTGGGTTCTCAGGAAGGGTTTTCTGCTCTGTTAATTACTTTTGCAGTACCTGGTGAGACGGCACTGTGACTGGAGTGCTTAGGATACTGCAGTTGAAATAATAAATAATCAGCTGACATTTCTTAAAAGGCTTGCTTCTTTCTGAGTGCTGTTGTCTTTTATCAGCCTGCCTCATGCCTTCATCACGTTTGTTCTCATTCAGATCAGTGCAGGCTTTCATTTCCCCAACAGTCCCCAAAGCCAGGATTTGTAGCCTGCATTCAGATTCATTTAAAATCAATGCGGTACAAAATAATTAGAGAAACAAAAAAGGTGTTGCAGGTTCTTTTGTTTCCTTAGATCTTCTGACCATAAAATGATGGCTGTTGTATTGGAGAAACGTTTTTTAAATAGATAGTGAGGGCATGTGTTATCCTGCAGACATCCCAGCTGAACACCACACAGACCTGTAATTGCAACATTCTAAGCATTAATACAAAGAAATATATATTTTTTTTTCCCCTCAGCAGCAGAAGCATCAATAAAAAAAGCCAATTAGATGAGATGAATTTTTATTATGTGCTGATGATTAAATCTACATTAATCATAAACATCCACAGGCCACCAGCAGGGCTTGTTTAATCATTTTCAACCATTTGTGCCTCTCTCCAGCTACCATACTGTTAGATTTTTCTACATTGCTTCCATATTTGGTATTGGGATGTTAGAAAGTGAGAGTATACTCCTGGGTAATCAGGATTTCAGGCAATATTACTCAAAAAAACAATCACAAAAAAGCTCTCCTGAAAGGTTTCTAAAGCCATATTTGATGGGCTGTGCAGTGAGGTGGCATTGTTTATGGGGGCTATTGTTCGTGGTGCTCACTTTATGCACAGAGGTTACTTCAAGTAGTAAATAACTGTTGAGTAGGATAGAGAGAGAACTGTATAATTGAGAGAGATATAAAAGATGCAATGGAAATTAAAAGGTCAAGAAAGCTCTAGGTACAATTACCCAGGCAATGAGGAGGACAAGAAATTACTCTAATGTCAACAGGAGAATTTTAAATGGAATTTGTTTTGAGCACCAACCTAGGGAAAAAATGAAAAAGAAAGAAGAAATAGAAAAAGGAAAAGGAAAAGGAAAAAAGAAAAGGAAAAAGGAAAAGGAAAAGGAAAAGGAAAAAGAAAAGGAAAAGGAAAAGGAAAAGGAAAAGAAAAAGGAAAAGGAAAAAGGAAAAGGAAAAAGGAAAAGGAAAAAGGAAAAGGAAAAGGAAAAGAAGGAAAAGGAAAAGGAAAAGAGAAAAGAAAAAGAAAAAGAAAAAAGGAAAAGGAAAGGAAAAGGAAAAGGAAAAAAGAAAAAGAAAAAAGGAAAAGAAAAAAAGAAATAAAAGAAAAAGAAAAAGAAAAAGAAAAAAAAAAGGAAAAATTTAAAAAAAGAAGAAAAATAAAAATAAAAATAAAAATATGTAGAATGTTTTCTCATTGCTAGAAGCAAGTAAATAACGCTACAGAAGAGTTCAGACCTAATTGGGAGTTGGAATAATTATAGATGATGATAAGGCAGCCACCAGAGAAATGCAATATTCAAGATGTGTGGTAACAAACACATTGATTAACATAAGTCAGGACAGGAAAGAACACAGCTTAGAAATACAGTAGATAATTTATGACCACGGCAAAAAATGGGTATCATCCATAGATATGGAGAGAAAGAAATAACTACAACTGCTCTCTCCCATACTTCATTGTTCTGATTTCACAGTGATTTTACACAGAAAGAACATTTAGTGAACAATTTTGTTGTTGTTGTTGAAGTATGAATTACACTGAACTGAAAGCACCTCCCCCCATCCCTTATCCTTTCTGAAACAGTGACAGAAATTTTGCAACAATTTTTGGTGGGGTACTGAGAGATTCTTCTGCATGCAGCCATATTCCAAGCTGCCTGGTGCTGATCTTATTTTTCTCTTCTTACAAGCAGACTTTTCTTATATGAAAAAAGGGAAGGGGGGAGGAGGTAAGTAGAAGTCATTTTAGTTTTCCCTTAGATAAATTAAGCCAGCAAAGATGCTCTTGGGAGATTTTGGATAGGAAGGGAAAAAAAAGTAACACTTTCTGGGCTTCTATTCTTAAGCTATTTTTCATTCCCAACAGCTTGACAAAAGACATATCTATGTTTTACAGCTTCACAGAATTGTGTATTTCTCCCTTGCCTTGGAAAGGTTTGGAGACTGCAGAGCCAAGGAGGATCCCAGGATGGTCTAGTCTGCCCTGGGGCTGTACCATGTCCCACAACAGGATCATGCTTGGGAAGCTGTATGTGGCTGTGGTGGGGACTGGCCAACGACCAGTGGCACAGGCAGCAGCTCCCACACCCTATCACCTCGAGGTTCATTCCAACTGTGAAAAGGAGATGGGAAGGCGCTACAGCTCCTTAGCCAAAACTCACACTGCCTCTGGACAATGCAATTCCTTGAATGCTGTAGGATTTTACAGGAGTTCATGTCCATGTAAATAGGATGCTTTGTTTCGTTGGGAACACAGAGCAGACCAGAGCAAGGAATGAGACATAGCATGGCTTTTGAGTGAGCTGGTGTGATGATCACACAACCAGGCAATCTCTTTTTGTGTATCCCAGAAGCAAACCTTACAGTCTGCAGATTTATAGTGGCAGAGGACGTGCTTTCTGCTTTAACTTTAAACTGCCACCCTCATCACCAAGCACTCCATCAGCAGAATATGCCTCAGCTGAAGTTGGTCAGTGGGAAACTGTGGAGTTATACTGCTGAAGTCAGCAGTTCAGTGAATTTCTGTGCTCCAGACTGGTCAGCTCTGAATTTCCCAAGTACCTCTGTGCACATATATCATCAAAATATTAACTGAAAACACTATTAAAGGCAACATGGCTCATTGACCGCGTACCGTGGTGTTGCTGTCAAACAGTTATTTGTAGACCACACTTTGAGAACTGCTCACTGAAACTGTCTAAAATGAAGGGTGGGAAACACTGTAAGAAATAAAGCCAAGGAAATAATATATTGACAAGGAAATGGAATGTAGCCTGATCTTTTTCTGTCTCACCATCGCTGAGATATATGATAGCTCTATCAATTGTGATGCCAGTCCAAGTCAGAATACATGGTAAAGCACAAAGAAATAATTAGGGAACAGTCACAGCAGGCAAAAAAAAAGAGAGAAGGTATAAGGAATAGTAAATGAAGCTAAGCTGAGATAGATATAAAATGTTGAGAGCCATGAGAAAAGTGAAAGATGAAAGATACCAGCCAGCCCAGCAACATGAATATGATGTAAAGCAGAACAGCTTTTAGTGAAGGTAGATCTCAGTTTCTTAACATTCTGTGAGGAAAGATTTGCAAAAGAATGGAGCAATGTGTGAAAATAAGAAACAGAAGGAGCAGAAGGAAGACAATATGGTAACACATGGTTACGGTTCCAAGACTTGAGAATATATTTCTCATGCTATATCCCTTTATGTTAAAATGCATTCTGTTTATTCTGGCTCAGTGGCTCAGCTGGTACCGGAGTGTAACACCCCACCACATGGTAGACCTAAGCTCAGGAGCAAGCTTGGGCTAACAGAGCTTGGGACTGTCACAGGGGTGATGCTGCCCGGGGAAAGGATAAAGCTGTGCAAGAAGGAAGGAAAATAAGCAACATGGCAGAAAATGCATCTCAGAGGAATGAACAGACAGAAAATGTAGATCTGGTGTAAGCCTTGCTTTCTCAGGGAACTGAGAACATCCTTTGCTCATGGTTTGCTGCAGGGCTCATGGAAGATGCTGGTTCCTCTCCTGCAAATGTTACTCTTCAAAATAAGTTTTATTTGCTTCCCAAATATTTAATGAATTAGGATGGCTATAGGGAGTGAACTGAGGTGGACAGAGAAGGTTTGGAGCTAGACTGATAGCTGCTTATGAGAGAGCACATGCTGTAAACAGTGATCCTACAGATCCCCTTGTAGCCTACACACAGTTAAGTATCTGACTCCACTCTGGTGGAGGTTCCCTGCCTTCTGAGTTTTAGCATAAATTGGAAGGAGCCATAAAAGATCAATCCACTGGTTTCAGACATCGTGAAGCTAGTTTGCAGAAAGCTCACTCGAAGCTTCCAACCTTGGTGATTCTGTGATTCTCTGTGATTTATTGCTTTGTGGAGTCAAAAAGTGGAATTTATCTAACCTCAGTGATCTACTGATGTATCAGTCATTTACTTATTTTAGATATTGCCTCCAGAATGAGGCCTCTCTCTCTCCTCCTAGATGGAAAAGTCAATTAAATTACAACAGATGCTTGATTTCCTGGTGATTAATCTCAGGTGAGATGAAGCCCCCTCAGGAAAACAGAATGGAGCACTTCTTAACTCCATGTATTTGATGCCACCTGCTTCCATGTCTCTCAAGTATACCAAATATTGTAGTCAGAGAGAAATCAAACTGATTTATTCTGGCTCTCTCAATAGCAATGACACATTGATAATGAAGAACAAGTGGTTTCCCTCAGTAAAATTCATTCCTTGGTCTGCACTGTGGTGGTGCAACCTGATGAATATTTTGCAACAAATCTCTCGTGGGCAGTATGGCTCTGAATTGCAAACTGCTCTTTTAAAACCAGCTCAGCACCTTGCACATTAGCTGCTAGCTTTTGATTTCTTCTAGGTGTGGTTTAGACACAGCGTTCATATGTATAAATATATGTTACTCCAAAAATGCCTCTTACCACAGCTGGGAGATCACAGGACCGCTTTTGTCCACAAATCCTCCTGAAGAAATAATTATGCAAAACATGGTTTTGGAAGCAAACTCTAACTATTTCAGCAACTGCTCCTTCCTTCATCCCCAAACCTGAAAATGCCAAGCAGAGACAGTCCTTGCGGTGCTTTTAGGCTATGTAACAGATTTTTCAGCAAGAAGGTAGAAAAATATGAATAAATCACTATTGGGTGTGAAAAGGAAAACCAAAGATAATTCTGAAGATAAACTAAAGATAATTCTAAAGATAAATTAAAGACAATTCTAAATGATTCCATTGGAGAAATATCTGCCATAAGATTTGCTGTACCAAAACAATCTTTCTTCTTCGGATCTCTTCTCTGCTCGCTTTGTGCTCTGAAGGGATTGCTCACCTGCTTCTGCCTGACCTTGGCTGCATTGTTTTGGTGAAGTCTAACAGCTACTTTTTCTCTGCTCCTTTCTCCCTTTTGGACAGGGGGTGGGGGGACAGAGAGACAGCTTCCCTGGTCTTCTTGACCAGGGGGGTCCTTGTGTTGTTTGTTAATTGTAACTACCTTTAAATCTTGTAACTCCTGTGTATTTTGTACATCTTCATTGCATTCCATTGTAGGTTGTCAATCCAGCTTCCATTTGCTTCCAACTGAGCTGGGCTGGCAAAGTTAACTTTGGTGGTGGTGGTGGTGAAATTTCAACCCACCACATTACATAGAATACATAGAATACATAGAATAAACCAGGTTGGAAGAGACCTTCAAGATCATTGCGTCCAACCCATCAACCAATCCAACCCACCTAATCAACTAACCCATGGCACCAAGCACCCCATCAAGTCTCCTCCTGAACACCTCCAATGATGGTGACTCCACCACCTCCCCAGGCAGCCCATTCCAATGGGCAATCACTCTCTCTGTCTAGAACTTCTTCCTAACATCCAACCTAAACCTCCCCTGGTGCAGCCTGAGACTGTGTCCTCTTGTACTGGTGCTGGCTGCCTGGGAGAAGAGACCAACATCTGTCTGTCTACAACCTCCCTTCAGGTAGTTGTAGAGAGCAAGAAGGTCACCCCTGAGTCTCCTCTTCTCCAGGCTAAGCAACCCCAGCTCCCTCAGTCTCTCCTCACAGGGCTGTGTTCCAAGCCCCTCACCAACTTTGTTGCTCTTCTCTGGACTTGTTCCAGCAACTCAACCTCCTTCCTAAACTGAGGGGCCCAGAACTGGACACAGGACTCGAGGTGCGGCCTAACCAGTGCAGTGTACAGGGGCAGAATGACCTCCCTGCTCCTGCTGGCCACACTGTTCCTGATGCAGGCCAGGATACCATTGGCCCTCTTGGCTGCCTGTGCACACTGCAGGCTCATGTTCAGTCTACAGTCGACCAGCACCCCCAGGTCCCTCTCTACCTGGCTGCTCTCCACTCCTGAAGAGAGCCTCCCTGAAACATATTTAAATAAGAAAAGCATGCCCAAGGTTGTATGAAGAAAAAATAGAAATTAAAAATCTGAGAACAAAGTTATAATTAAGAAATGTTTAAATTCTACAGACAATGGAGTTTGATCTGATCAGGGAAAAAGGTACTTTTTAGCCTGACATAGATGGGTTCATTTGCTTTGCTGGATCTGGGACAATGCATCTTTAAGACATTGTACCACTTCTTTTAAGCACTACTTCAAAAATGTGGGAGGAGGGAGCATCTAAAGCAAAATTGCAAATGCAACTTTTGATTGTTATGATTTATTTTTAATTATCCTTTTCTCCTTTTGTCTTAATTGGACAGAGGCAGTGTAAACTTGCTCTGTGCAATTAAGAGCAGTTACATGCATAGAAAATTGAGACCTATTTTAAATCTCATTTGGACTGACTCATAGTTCAGCTTGCTACAGGAAAATTAGAACAAGAAAATATATTTAAAAAGCTAATGAGCTTTAGTAAAAATATCCTCAACAAAATGATGTGCTGGGAAGTTTTACACACTCATTTCAAACCCTATCAGGCAGTGGATAGGGGGAAAAGCATTTTGCTCTTACTGGGCTTTCATAGGGGACATTTAGGAGCATGTTATCAAATCCTCTTAAAAATCTGTTCTAAGTTTGAGCTATTTATTTCCAAGGCAACTAAACAAATATTTTCCAAATAACTCATATGTGTAGCTCAGATGGGGGCTAATTCTGTACTTGGTAATTTCCTACCTCTTGCAAACACAATTGGCACCCAGTGTACGCAGCAATGCACTTTCCAATAGTTAAGGTAACAAAAGCACTGTAAGGTGAAGGCTGTGCTAAAGCACCTGCATAATGCCCATTAGAGTTAATAGGGGCTTGGGAGAACATATCCAATACCTCCATAAAAGGCTTCATGCAGCTTGGAATAAATGTGCAAAACAATAATAAATTAGTGAACCAGTACGAGAACAATCGTCTGAAATGAACCCAGATCCAAATATTGGAAATTTCTGGGGTTTCATGTTACACATGAGACTCCTTTCTTAGATCCTTTGGCTAAGGTGCTTGGGAGGGAGGGAAAGTGTCTGAGAAATCCTCTCTCCTCTCCCGGCTGCTTGAACGCAGCTGGTAGCTCAGGACATGTAGGAGGTTGTGTATATGAGGAGCAGTCACAGAGATTGTGCCTGCTTGGCATAAAAGACACAAGTCTCTCCTGTCCATCCTGCCCTTTCCTGCTCTAGCTGCTACACAAGCCAACGTAAACCCAAACCTCTCAGAGCCACGTGTGTGCTTGAAGGCTGAACTCTATGCAAGAAAGTCCCACGGCGCAAATCTTTGCTCACAAGCACTGCAAATTCTTTCCAGAGACTTAAAAAACCCCCAACAACTTGGCTAGAGTTATTTTATTCTTTAATGCCATTATGTTATCATTGCTGAGCATCCTCCTCTGGCTGCAGACAGCAGGAGAAAATGCACAGCAAATTGAGCTTTACCATTTGTCCATTTAAAAAAGTTTCCAAACCCTGGGACCCTTAAACAATTTGAAGCTGCTTGGTGAAAGTGTGTGTTTGCTTTGAACACTTTTCTGAATTCTCCTTTGCCTTACAGCCTTTTATGACAAGTCCCACGCTGAGGTCCAGCTGATGGAGTGACCTGGTTCACAAAGTGTGAATTTCCATCAGGTTGGATGAAATGCGAGCTTGAACAACGGAGAGTTGGCTCCTCTCCAGTCCTAAATATAGCTGTGTGAGAGCTCTCTGAATGCTATCAAGCAACCAGCCCCACTCTTAAAGAAAATAAGGGCTTGAAGTACTTGCAGTCCCTCAGCTTGCCTTAGTAATTTTTTGTCCCCTCAGTTTTTGAGGTCCCTGTGACTGGTTAGACTCTGCCTATGAGCAGATTGCAGCCAGTGCTGAAGTGCTTTGTACACCTCCAGGCCATCTTCCTTTCAAAGAGAGAGTCTTCATTGTGCCCTGAGAGTTGCATTGGAAACAGAATAAAGTTTTAAGGAGTTGATGAAACAGTGAGAAGGAAGAGCTACCAGACCTTGGTGATGTCAAAGTCCCTGGGGACTGTGTTGCCTGGTGACAAAGCCAAACCCCCTTTTCAAGCATGGCTTCCAGTGAGGAATGGCAGGGCTCCAGAAAGACAGACCCAAAACAAATGGGGTGTCAGCAGCACCCAGCAAGCTGTCTGGATACAGTGATGGGGACAAGCTCCTCACCTGAGCCTTTACCAGGCATACTCTAGAGGGAAATCTATTTCTAGATCTCAAAGAAGGCCCATTGAGGCTACAGGAACCTCCAGATGGTCATCTGGATGGCCAAAGGACAGTTGGGCAGCCTTTTTTCTATGGGAGGTACCAGGGAGAGATTGTACCTTGAAAATGGTACAGATAGACCCAAAACCAGAGCAGGGCTGTGGCTTGCCCCACTTAAGCAAAGTATAAGTGTTCAGAGTCAAGAAATGGTGAGTGGCCCACACTGGAACTCAGCCCAGGGATAATCACTAACACTTTCTGACCCTCCAGCTAGATATCTTTCTTGTTTCTAGCTTCTCTGGCTTTCCCCCAAGACAGATAGAGATTTAATAAGGAATCCTCTAGTGCTATTTTTCTTCTTCCTTTTACCCTGCCCAATGCATTTTAGCATTGTTTTCGCTTGGTCTGTCCTCTGCCCTCTCTTTGGGGGGTGAACCATAAAAACAGCAGGCTGCAAACATGGGCTTCCTGCTGACAGGGCTTCCTGCTGACGCTGCCAACAGGTTTGGAAGTTACATTTTGGACAACACTTTCAATACAGCTCTTCTTGTTCATGAGAGAATTAAAGCATACACAGAAATGCTCAGAAGTTGGCTCCTGTGGACAGATGAATAATAAAAGAAAAGACATTGTCACTGATGCACATTTTCAAAGCCCTTATAAGAAAAAAATAGCTCAAAAATAGCTTTCAAAAGTTTTTCAGACAGCAGGGCATGTGTTTCTTGGGATTGATGAGGGATGGTAATAGGACAAGAGACTGGGAGCAGAAAGATGTTGCAGATCCTGGAGCCCTCCTCTCAGCTGCAGAGGCAGGCTTGAGGGCAAGGGCTGGGGAACATCCCCCAGCTGCTGTGATCCTGCTGCCACTCTAGAGCAAGGCTTCTAAGCAGTTTGATGTGTATTTATGTCTTGTGTCTAAGGGTGCCAAGAAAGATAAGGAAGGAAAGGAAAATGGAGGGAATGAAGAGAAAATGAGATGGAATTCTTCTCAGACTCTGCGACTTATCAGTGTTTCTGTGGAAGAATTCATTCCTGTGTGCTATTGAAAGAGGGAAAGCACACTTTTGGTGCATGTACCATGAAGAAATGCTGTTGCATTTCATCAGCAGGACTCAGATTCTCAATGTGAAAAAAAAATGACATCTTGCTCTTAATCTTTTTCTTCTCAATCCATTTTAATTCTCAATTTAATTCCTGTGGTTAGACAGGTTGCCCTGAACCTAGGAGACATGCACAAAAAGGCTCCAGCTTGAAGTCAACAAATAGACAATAACACAGTGCTGGCACTGCCAAGGCATTTGTTTGTGGCTGCTGTGGGATGCAGTCTCTGGATACTAATGCTTAATGTGTTAATGATGCTATTATCTTGGTGAGCCTCTGGAATTTTAGCAATAGAGGAATTTAGATAACTGAACAGGGCAATTCTGCCAAACTTGTACAAACTGAACAACTGCATCTTAACATTTATTTGGATTTCTTTGATCCTATTTTCCATGGAAAGCTGTTCCAGAACCTCATCAGTTTTATGGTTAGAATTTTTTCTTCTTTTTAGTCTATATTTATCCTTGGCTAGATTACATCAGACTGGTTTTGGCCTAACACTGTTCTTTCTTTAAATAGTTCCCATCCCTGTCTGATGTTTATCCAATAATAAATAGCACTCACATCTCCTTCAGGCTGTGTTTTGATAGGCTGACAAACAAAATATTTTCATTTCTCTTCTCTGAGATACACTTTTTTTTCCCTCCCACTATCCCCATAGCTGTTTTCTGGAATAGTTCCAGCCAGGGCACATCAATCCTGCACATGGCTGGTCACTATGGACAACCATAGAATCACAGAATTGTTAAGGTTGGAAGGGACCTCAAGGATCAGCCAGTTCCAGCCCCCCCTGCCATGCCCAGGGACACCTCACACTACAGCAGGTTGCTCACAGCCACAGCCAGCCTGGCTGCAAACACCTCCAGGCAGGAGGCTTCCACCACCTCCCTGGTCAACCTGTGCCAGGCTCTCACCACCCTCACGGGGAACAACTTCTTCCTAACATCCAATCTGAATCTCCCCATTTCTAGTTTTGTTCCATTCCCCCCAGTCCTATCACTCCCTGACACCCTCAGAAGTCCCTCCCCAGCTTTCTTGTAGCCCCCTTCAGGCACTGGAAGGCCACAATAAGGTCTCCTTGGAGCCTTCTCTTCTCCAGACTGAACAGCCCCAACTCTCTCAGTTTGTCCTCACAGCAGAGCAGCTCCAGCCCTCTGCTCATCCTTGTGGCCCTTCTCTGGACACCTTCCAGCACCTCCAGATCCTTCCTGTAACAGGGGCTCCAGAACTGAGCTTCTCTTCCACCAGCACCCCCAAGGCCTTTTCTTCAGGGCTGCTCTCCAGCCAGTCCCTGCCCAGCCTGTAGCAGTGCTTGGGATTGCCCTGACCCAGCTGCAGGGACCTTGCCCTTGGTCTTGTTGAACCTCATGAGGTTGTCATGGGCCCAGCTCTGCAGCCTCTCCAGGTCCCTCTGGATGGATCCTTCCCTCCAGCTGTCAGCTGCACCACACAGCTTGATATCATCAGCATACCTGCTGAGGGAGCCTCAGTGCCACTGTCCATGTTGCCAACAAAGATGTTGAACAAGCCTGGTCCCAGTGCTGATGCCTGAGGGACTCCACTTGTCCCTGGCCTCCACTTGGACATGGACCCATTGACAGCCACCCTTTGGGTGCGACAATGCTATATTTCAGAGGTTGGTGCTTTGGACAAAGGCTTGAATACTTTCCTATCTTCAGTGGAAATACTTCACCTGACACATGTAGGATCTCACTTGCCTTTTTTCTCCCCTCCCTAGCTGCAGCATCTTGCTGGCTCAGAAAAGCAACTCCTCCTCTCTTTGTTTCAACTGATGAACTCCAGATTGTAGCAGGAAAGCTAATTAGTCTGGGATTGCATAACCCTACACTGAAATTAAAAAATACCCCTTTCATTTGTTTAACTTCTTGCTTCTTTAGGAAATTACATTATTTCTTCTTCACACAGATACTCCTGGTGCAGTGCTGCCTACTAAACAAGGCTGTCTACAAAACCTTCTTGAGATGATATGGACCCAAATACACAAGAAAGATGGGAAGGGGCTTTTTACATGGGGTTGCAGTGATAGGATGAGAGGGAATGCATTGAAGCTTGAGGAGGGCAGGCTTGGATTGGAGATTAGGAAGAAATTCTTTCCAGTGAGGGTGTTGAGACACTGGAACAGGTTGCCCAGGGAGGTCTTGGATGAGGCCTTGAGCAACCTGTTCTAGTGGAAGATGTCCCTGCCCATAGTGTGGAGGTTGGAACTAGATGATCTTTAAGGTCCCTTCCAGCCTAAACCATTCTATAAACCTCTGTAATATTGCTCCATTTTGGAGAAGCCTTTTCCAGGCACAGCCCTGTCGAGCTCTTTCTGCCAAAACTGCACATTGTCTCAGCTGTTGCTGAGTTCTGATCACTGGTTAGGAGTCAGAGCAAGATCTCACTGCATTTTTTCATCACTTTGTTAAACCAGATAGTTTCTTCTATATAGAACATATAGGCAGGAGGATTGAAATGGCTTAATATGAAATTTTGCTGTGCTTTGCAAGCAGTGCTCTGATCACAAAGTCATTGAATGTCTTAGGCTGGAAGAGATCTTAGAGATCATCTAATCCAATCCCTGTGCCATGGGCAGGGATGACTCTCAAGGGGTGACCTGTGTAGAGTAGGGTTGTCAGTTGGATTTGGGGATCCTGAGGGTCCTTTCCAACCTGAATGTTTCTGTGAGCCTGTGATTGTAATTCAACCAGACCAGGTTATTCAAAGCCCCATCCAACCTGGCCTTCATCTCTAGGGGTGGGGTATCTACAACCTCTCTGGACAATCCATTCCAGAGTCTTGTCACTCATTGGTAGAGCTTCAGTGAACCATAAAAGCAGCCTTGCAGAGGAACCCAAATGAGAATCTTAAACTAAATGGATGAGGTGATCTTCTGAGGTCCCTTCCAGTCCCCAACATGCTGTGATTCTGTGGAAAAAAAAATATGAATCCATCAGAGAGCTGAATTTTGAACATTAATCAGTATTAAGTTCTTGGATATCTTTAGCTAAATTGAACTTAAAAATACACTACATTTAAACACTATTTATGAAGCAGGGATCTGATCTGGGATGGTATCCAACAATGAGCATCTCCTGCTTTTAAATAAGTACTTGGCTTTGAGGTGCTTTCTGCAAAGGAGGTGCTCTCCCTGAGCTGAGATATGAGTTGCATCTGGAGCTGGTTGAAAATGGGAGTGCTAGTTCCAGACAAATTCCGAAATGCCAATGGCTTTGTTCGTCAGAATAGGTTTAATTAAAAAAACCACCACCCAACACATTAATTACACATTTTACAAAGCACCAAAGGATGTTATCAAAATGGATTTAGTGTCTCCATTTCTTACAGAAACTAAGATCTGTTTAATTCTTATCATTATTAGTTTTTTTTTTTTAGCAAGTGCTTGACTTTTTAGTACTATACATGGATTTTTCGCAGCACTTTGGATCCTGGAGGTGATTTTACATGTGCTGTACAAAGCAGTTATTCTGGCAGTGAAGAGAGATCCTGAGCACCAAAGCCAGTCTCAAATTGTGATCTCTGAATGCGAAAATATTATCCTCAGAGATCTTCACTCTGTTTGCAATGAATTTCTTGTAATTCTGATTGTGTGTTTAACCTGTACCTAGTACAAAAGTCTAGCAGGAAAAGGAGAAAAAGGAGAAAAGAGCCACAGGTTGAAATGAAAATGGGTTTAATGAAATAAACACACTGATCCCAATGTCAATACAAGACATAAAAAGTTACACTCAGCCCAGAAAAAATACAGCAGTCACAGTACCCAGGAAGGCAGTCCTGAAGAGCAGGACAGGGGTGGGGAGGGTGAGAAGGAGCCCAAGCAGGAAAAGCTAGCAGGAGCCTCCCTTCTACTCAGCAACTCCCCCCTTTATCCTGAGTGTGATGCTTGATGGTCTGGGACACACCTGTAGCCAACTGTCCTGACTGACTCAGAACTGCTAATGGCCTGCAGCCAGAGGTTAGGAGATTTCTTTCAGGATCAAAAGTCTTTATTTTTCCTCCAGAAATTACTCCCTTCCAAACCCAAGGATATCATTACATTGCACTTGGGATTTCTGCCTCTGCCAAGCTGTGCAGACAATAGCAAAAGGTATTTCAGCCTTACTCAGCTGCCAGAGGAGATGGATATTTAAGTGAGACACAAGGAAGCTATTTTATTGTATTACTTGGATGTGGTAAGAGAAAGAATTTACTGCACACTCACCCAGCTGAAGCTAGAGGGACTGACAAAGTACACAACTGCTCTGAAAAGACTGCAGCAACACTTGGAAATGATGGTTAATGATTTTGGAGGGCATCACACGCTGGAAAGCGGAGCACAGGGTACCCACGAGCCTGTACACAGTTACTTGGCTGCTTTAGAAGCTTCTAAATTAATTACCATGCAGGACAATATGCTAGGGGAGAAATCATCTGTTTGGTATATTTGGGAACAATTGCTGCATAAAACAAAAACTGACAGTGGCCCCACATAGCTGACTGGAAACAGCTCACAGCCCGTGGTCAAGGCTGAGAAAGGTTATAGGACAGGAAGATTTACCTCAGCGTTTTGCACAGGTTCTTTGCTCGCTCCACTCCACCAAAGAGCTACACTATTCACTGCTTTTGTTTGCAGCCTGGATGACAGGAACATATTTGCAGTTTACAGCAGGTGCCCAGCCAAATCAACAAAGTGCAAACTGTGCAGTAAAAAATAATATATAAAAAAGGTCACTTTGCCAGGGTATGCCGCTCCAGCGAGCTTCAGTGCCCTGTGAGGTGAACGTCTGAATCCAGTGATGCTGGAGTGGTACTTGGCTCACCACACCATCACTAAAAGAAAGTGTTTTGTTGTCTCCTGTTTAATGCATGCAGTGGCTTTTCAGATGCTTGTCAGCTCTCATCCTGACACTCATTACTACATTTGCTTCTCTGAAAGAGAAAAACAAATCAGCCTACTCATTCATAACCTCCAGGTGGACACCTCTGTGCTTGTGACAAAAAGCCATTCTGTTCTGAATCAGACGCCCAATGTCCTATCACTTCGCTGAAGGTCCTCATGACTCATGTTCATTTTGCCCTCTGGCAACGACCGTGGCTGCTCAGTGCCCCATCCGATGACTGTGACTTTTAATCTTCCTGCTGAGGATGAAGAAGGCAGAATGAAATATCCTGTAACTAACTGAAGATAGTGCACAAGACAGCAGTGGTTAAACAATTGTGGCTAACATGTCAGTCCAGGCTGACAGTTTCTTTAAACAAAAATATAGAAGTTGCTCTCAGGTGCTGAAGGTGTTGATAGACCTTAACTGCCTTGTTGGCACACCTTGAGTCCTGTGTCCAGTTCTGGGCCCCTCAGTTTAGGAAAGATGTTGAGTTGCTCGAACATGTCCAGAGAAGGGCAACAAAGCTGGGGAGGGGTCTGGAGCACGGCCCTGTGAGGAGAGGCTGAGGGAGCTGGGGTTGCTTAGCCTGGAGAAGAGGAGGCTCAGGGCAGACCTTCTTGCTCTCTACAACTCCCTGAAGGGAGGTTGTAGCCAGGTGGGGGTTCACAGTATCACAGTATAACTAAGGTTGGAAGAGACCTTGAGGATCATCGAGTCCCACCTGTCACCACAGACCTCATGACTAGACCATGGCACCAAGTGCCACATCCAATCCCCTCTTGAACACCTCCAGGGATGGGGACTCCACCACCTCCCTGGGCAGCACATCCCAATGATGAATGACTCTCTCAGTGAAGAACTTTCTCCTCACCTCCAGCCTAAACTTCCCCTGGTGCAGCTTGAGACTGTGTCCTCTTGTTCTGGTGCTGCTTGCCTGGGAGAAGAGACCAACCCCCACCTGGCTACAACCACCTTTCAGGTAGTTGTAGAGGGCAATGAGGTCACCCCTGAGCCTCCTCTTCTCCAGGCTAAACAAGGGTTGGTCTCTTCTCCCAGGCACTCAGCACCAGAACAAGAGGACACAGTCTCAGGCTGTGCCAGGAGAGGAGAAAGTTCTTCCCAGAAAGAGAGATTGGCCATTGGAATGTGCTGCCCAGAGAGGTGGTGGAGTTCCTGTCCTTGGAGGTGTTCAAAAAAGGATTGGATGTGGCACTTGAAGCTGTGGTATAATTAGTCAGGTGTTAGGTATTAGGTAATAGGTTGGACTTGATGATCTCTGAGGTCTTTTCCAACCTGGTTGATTCTATGATTCTATGATAACCTCACTGCACACTCTCTGACATTGACTCTGGGGCTCTCCTTGATCATACACTCAGGTACAGGGATCAGGGACCTCATCCAGTTAAACACTAACTAGTGGGGGAAAAAAAGATTATTTCCTCCTGAATGACTTTCCACCCTTTGCATACTGAAGCCAGCAAAAGGGAAAAGGTAAAGGCATGAATCCTGGGAAGGATGAGACCAGCTGTCTTTGCTGGTACACATGATAGCTGACCATTTACCTCCTGATCTCATGCAAGACTCAATGACAGAAGCAGAAAACTTCCTGGTATTTGTGCTAAGGAGTACAGTCATTGGTAGTTAGCCATGTAAACATCAGCAGAAGTGCAAAAAAAATGCCATTCTGTGACTTTTTGTGTAGGCTTTTTCTTATACATGCAGTACATCAACAAAAGTGTGTCCACCAGGGCTAGGGAAGTTCTCCCCCTCTACTCTGTGCCCTGCTGAGACCACACCTGCAATACTGTGTCCAGTTTTGGGCTCCCCTGTTCAAGAGAGACAGAGACCTGCTGGAGAGAATGCAACAGAGAGCCACGAGGATGATCAGAGGACTTGAGCATCTCTGTTGTGAAGAGAGACTGAGAGCCCTGGGGCTGTTTAGTCTGGAGAAGAGAAGACTGAGATCAATGTGTATAAATATCTGAGCAGTGGGTGTTAAGTGGAGGGGGCCAAGCTCTTTTCTGTGGTGCACAGCAGTAAGACAAGAAACAATAACAGGTGCAAGCTTGAACATAGAAGATTTCACCTGGGTGATCCTGCTCTGGCAGGGAGGTGGGACTCGATTTCTGGAGCCCCCTTCCAACCTCTAATGCACTGTGATACACATCCTATTTCTCTAGGAAAAAAATCTGGTAGTAATTGTACTTATCTTGTTATGAAGGTGCTGTTCATCATACAATGAAACTAGGACAGTGCTCACATTAAAAGAAGGCCTGTGGAGGTATTTTCTTGCACATGGTACCCAAACAGTATTATCAGTGTTTGTTACTTCTGCATGGTGTGTGGACATTAGGTTGAGGATGAACACAACAATGTGGACAGCATCAAGGTTCTCAGAAAGCACTGCACCAGTCTGGGACACTATAGAATTTGGAGCTCCCCCTAAAGATGACCCCATTACAACATAGAGTTTATGGAGGATGGGGAAAGGTCTTCTTTTGCAGGGAATATGTTAATCACAGTGACAGAACAAAAAAGAACAGCAGTAGGTAGAAAGAATTTGGTGTCATGAAGGGCATTGTTGTTACCTGCTATTTTCAGATAGATTTCCTAAGAAACAGCACTTACAGAGTCATGCTGTGTGCTTGTCCACTTCTCTAACTGCTGGCTCCACTGACTGAATTTCAGACAAATTTGATAAATGGCTAGAGGCCTCAAGTACACTAAGAACTGACAAGCTGAGTTAAAAAAATATATATATAATATATATATAAATATATAAATCAAATATAAAGTAGCCAGGTTGAAGAAAAAGGGCATATCAGCACCTCTGCTAAAGGAGAACTGGCAGGATGAACTCACCTGTACTCAGCATGAAAGAATTCACATGGAGATGTTATAAAACCAAGGAGAAGCTTAAAATGGTCGTCATGGCCCAGTACATATCAGATCCTACTCTGCACACAAACACCAGAAAGCACCTTCCTTAATTTAACATCTCCTGGGATTACTTGCTTCGCTCAGACCAGACGTCTTTAAGGCATTGTCCATCCACTGAGGAACTGGATGGGGCAGTGTTTCTCTGGTGAGTAATTCCTAAATTATTCTTCTGCAGATTCCTGTCAGTGAAATAAATAACATGCTGCTCAGACACAGAGACTGAATGATAAACAGCTGAGACACTGCCGTGCACTTCAGCCTCTCTTAAATAACCCCGGTGAGGATGAATGCCTAAGAAGGGAGTGGTCTGACAAGCCATATACAAAAAGCCAGTTAAACCAAAACTGCCAAAAGAGGTGGTGTTGTTTCATTAGAAAGCAGAGAAGAAAGATGGAGAATTTTGTCTTTAAGAGCATGGCAAATGAGGGTGAGGTGGGTGGAAAAAGCAGACTGCCTGAGAAGTGATGCAGTATGCAAGACAACAAACAGTCCTGGGGCTTGTACAGAAAGCCAGTCAGATGGACATTTGCTGGCCCTTCTGTGCACAGAGCAGGCTAGAATTATGTGCAGCCAGGACTGCACAGGGGCTGTGCTGATAGAGGCAGACAGTATTACTTTCCCAGTCACATGCCCTCCTCATCCCTGATAGCCTACATTTCAGTGAGTGCTGATGGCATAACCTACCACAGCAGAACACCTTCTCCAGAGTCTATCTGCTCAACTCTTTCTCAAGTTCATTTACTAAGCTTTACAGTGTGCCCTAAAGGTCAACTGACTCAGACTCCCTTGGAATGGAAATCAGGAAGGGATTTCAGAGCCTGGACCTTCAGGTGGTTGCTGCAACACCTGAATGTTTGAATCAGTGCTGAAGTAACTTGGGTAGTCTCAGCAGCTGATAGAAAATAGGAGAGACAGTTCACTCACAATAAGCAGCTAATAGTTAAGCCAGTTTGAGACATATTTTAAGTTTTAGTTATTTTTTTTTTTCCTCCAGAATTTAAGCTGCACTTATGCCTCCTGGAAGGAAGGAGAGAAAATGTAATAGAGACTTTTTTTTTTTCATTAATTAACCATCTGGGACCAAACTATGAAAAATTCTGATATAAAAATATGATTCCTTATCCCTGAAAACAAGTGTGGTTTACTTTGATAATGGAGAAGCAGAGTCCATTTAAAGGTAAAGGAGCTTTTACTACTGATTTCATGGGATCTTGAATCTGGGCCTCAGTGCAGTTTCCAAGGTACTCAGGTATGAGGCAGGTGATAAGTAGGCAAAATCTCACTTTTCTCCATGTTTAGTCTTCTGACCACTTTCACTAATGTTGTGATTTGCTATCAAGTGTGAGTTTTCAATTTCAGGCTGTATCTACGCTCCTCATGCAATCCCAGGACTTCTAGTAGACCTCTTTGTCTTCCCACTGATCTAGTGATGCTTACATTTCAATTCCAGGAACTACTCAAAGACAATATCAGCACAGATGACTGCTAGCAGGGACAATCCCACCATTTCAACCAACTTTTGGGCACCTATCTTGAGGAACGAGCCCCTGCCTCTCTGTTCTTTCTTACTACAGAGTAAACACAGATAACTGTCTTACAGACTTCATTTTAAATAGATAAAGTTAGCTCATGTGCATTCTTCTGCCCTAGATCAGGCAAAGCCCTAAAACCCACAAGGCAGTGCTGGGAAATAAAGGCCCACTCCAGAACACACATTTATGTGGGTGCTTGTGCAGTGCTAAATGCTCCCACACGTGAAAAATGTCTGTTATAAAAGGAAAGCTTCTCTCCAGAGGGGTTGATCATTACCCTGGGTAACCCCAAATAACCATTTTCCTATCACTATTGTGGAAGAATTCTCCTCTTAAAACTGGAAGTTAAATGGAAGTGACATTGGTTGAAAAATGTTGAACTTGTGGAATAACATGTTCAGCCTTTTGTTTGCCATGTTCTAGGGGGTTCATACCTAGAATCTTAGAAACCAGGCAAGGTCTTCTTGACTGCCTTTTTATTTTGGTCCTAATTAATACTTGCCAAGGACCTCCCAGCTGCACAACCTTTTGCAAAGAAGCCAGTTTCTTCGGTATCAGCAGACTTTTCACAGCTAATATTTCAACAGCTTAACTCTCAGTCCAAGTGCACCCATCCCACTGTTTTCTGTGGTTCAGTTCTGGACTGCGTTATATTGAGCTTGACCCTGGAGAAGTACCAACAAAAAGCAGATTATCCTCCTTGTCCTTTTAGTGCTGGTCCTCCCATACTGGGGCCAAGTAGAGGACTACTGCCTCGTTCAGACTTACAGGAGACAAGCTACATCTTGTCTTGGTGTGTCAAGAAATGCAGATTAGGACATGATGGGGGATGTTGAAGTGAGACAGAAGGATCTGAAGATGAGCAGTGTATTTAAAGAAGATGAAACAGAGAGTGGGCTGGGGCAGCAAAAAGGAGGCTAAGAAGAAATGCAACTAGCTGGCAAGTGGAGAACATAGAGTGGGGTAGGAGATGAAAACTGAGTCTAGTTGCAGAAAAAAAAAGGAGGCATACAAGAATTGAGAGTTACTGGGGCTAAGATTTTGAAGGGGGGGCTAAGGTTCTGAAGGGGAAATAACACCTGAAACCAGACTAAATGAGGATGCTAAGCTGCATGAAAATTCAGTTGGGAACTGGCTAGGAGAGTGGAGTGTAGAAAGACTGGGAGATGACATGGGAAAGATCTGATGGGTAGAAGTGGAGCACACAGGGAGACACATTTGGTTCAAATGTCTACAGAGATTCTGGAAGAACACAAGTAATGAAAGAGGAAGTGGAAAAAGAGCAAAACAGAGGCCGGGACTAACTAGAAGTATGGAGATGTGCATAAAGGATCACTTGGGAACGCTGACAAAAAGGTCTCTCTCTTTCTGAGCAGACTCCTTAAACAAGCCCCAAACAGACAGCAAGAGTCCTGAACGTCACTATTTGTCTGCCACCAGTATCAGCAAAACCCTCTGGCCAAGGTTTGCTTCCCCAGTAGTACTGTTTCTCGGCACCCTGTTGTGCCTGTAAGTTACTGCCTTGGTGCAGATCTCAGTGCAGCAGGGCAGAGGAGATATGCTGCACATCAGAAATGGGATTTCTAATCAGTAAGGTGCTTTGTTACTAACATTGGAAACTGTACACCTCACATGCAATCTGATCTGAAAAGGGTGAAAATTGCACTACAGAACGCTTCAACATTAGGAGATATCCAGCTGAAGTTCTCTTCCTGAAGTCGTCTGTTTTATTCACTACACATCTTATTTTTGCTCCAGATGATTCAGAGAATCTATTAAAAATAACCACCTTTGCAGCTGATGTCTCCCCAGCACACTGTCTATTCTGAGTGCTGAATGAGGCAAGGGTCCAGTACAACAGCAACAACAAAAATCAACCTAAGAACATGCTCTGTAGGATTGTATCACATTCAAGTGCAGGCATGCTTCAAATCAGGAGTAGAAAATATGCTCTAAAGTGAAGAAAGGCTCTCAATACCTTTCCCAAGGAAAACAGAGTGACTCAGTCCTGGAGACTGATTTTTCCTCCCCAAATATTTATAAAGGTTTACAAATGACTTCTCTTTTGGCCTTCTCTATCTTGTAGGTTTAGGTTGAATTAAAAAAAAACGAACTGGAAAAGAAATCCCCAAGAAAACCCTACAAACAACAAAATAACAGAAAATATTAACAGAGAAGATGGAAGATTTTCCTGCCTTTTTTGCACATCCCCATATAACAAAAGAAGTGAGAATGTCAGTGTCTTCCTAATCCAACAGTCATGTGCCTTACTTCTCCTGCAGAAACCATGCACACAGCACAGGATCCTGACTTTTGTGTTTCCTGACATTGGTTAGCAATTTGCTTGTGAGAACCATCCCACCATAGACACTGTGATTGTTCACATAAGCATTGCTTAGCAAAAGGAGGGCAGAGCTGGACTCTCCTGGGGTCCTGCTCTGCGTAGTTATAGACTCAGTGAAACATGTGATGAATATATGAGAGCGGGAATGGAGAAAGCAAAATGAGTTTGTGACTTGGAAAAAGAAGGGGGAAAAAAAAGAGCATGTTTGATTATCTTAGGTCTCCTGTGTACCTTCTCTCCATAGCTGCAGAAGAGAGAATATTCTCTGGCAGCTATCATTTATAATTTATTTTTTTATGCTTTAATTATTTGTGGAAATCCTTGGCTTCTGCTTGTTCAGCCAGCTCCTCTGACAGTAAAGTTTACACATTAAAATGTGGGAGGTGAAGCTTGGTTCAGTGGAAGGAAGGAAGGAAGCAGGGAAGGAAGAAATATTGCTTTGACTGCTGGTGATGTAATATTGACCATCTGCAATTTTTATGCTTTAATCTGCTTCTATATGTTTTCCAAATAAAAACCTACACAGATGATGACTGATTTCTTATCTGGCTCTTTCCATTACTTTCTGAGCTGTTTTATTTGAGCCTTCGTGCTACTGATATAACCTCTTTTGTTTAAGCTTCAGGTTTGAATTAGAGCCAAAGTATTTGACTCCTTATCCAAACTGTGTTCATTCCTTTCTAAAACTTGGTATTTCCCATTCCTCCCGTTCCCTTCTCATCCCTACATTTCTCTGTTTCTTCTTCCCTGCTCTCCTGCCAGGCAGTTGTGTTTTGTTTTGTGATTGTGGTTTTGTTTTCTTTTTCCTAGGCTATCATCTTGGATTTCTTGGATATCTCCACTTTTTCCACCTGGCAATTCTGTTTGGAGATTTTAGTCAATTGGTAGGGATTTCTGGACATCTGGCAATCCATTGGAAACCTTATACATGCCTCTGCCCACATTCAGATGATGCCTCTAGCACATGTAGAAGCAGTTGTGCGGATCCCAGGAGCACTGGCCTGCAGATTATGTGCTACACAGGTGGTCTTAAGATGGATGGCAGTTCCAGGGTGTTTGAGAAGATCTGAGTCTCAGTAAGTCTGCTGGGCTGCAAATGTACACTGGTGCCACTGTGTCCCAGCCCATAAGGCTGATTTCATGCACATGTACAGTGGTGCCTGTCCCAAGCACAACAGTGTTGCACAGCAAAAAACCATTTCCTCCTTTCTTTCAGCTTCTGGGATTTTCAGTCCCTCCTCCCTTTACTCTGCTCCTTTCTGCCTTGGGCCACAGAAACCTGGGGATTTGTGGCTCTTTCTAAGACTCTTGAAACAGAACAGAATTAACATGTCTGGGGCAGGCAAGAGCTCAGGGACTTGTGTCACAGCTCTTGAAACCTGGGGAGAGGTGTGATGCTGAGTACTATTTGGGCTAATTCTCTCCCTCAGTTCCTCTCAGAATTGGCTTGTCTCATCTGATAATCATTATTACTAATAACTGCTAGGCCTCAGTGCCAGAAGGATTTTAGGTGGTCTTGAAACCAACTGAGCATTAAATACCTACAAGAAACAGGCTCTCAGCTTTAATGCTTACAATCTCCTGCTCTCCAAGGGGTTTACAAGTGAGGCAAACTTTATTATTCACAGTTTGAATATTAGGCAGTACAGATTCTATTCTTTCAGAGATGTCACCTAGCTGGACAAAGTCTCCCTAAGCCTGTCCAAAGTGCTGTATATTCAATCACACTCTGACTGTTCCTTGTGCTTCCTCTGTTCCAAAAGCTTCCTTCTGAGTGAAAGCCCTTTATCCTTGCCTGTCAGAAATCTCTCCTAATAGACCCCTAGCAGTTTCTCTTCCACAGCTAACCTTAAAATCAGAGCTGCTTCATAAACAGGAGCAACAGAGGGGAGAAATAAAGCATTTTCCATGAAATTCACACACAAGCCAGGATTCTGGGAAAGCAACTTTTGTGTTTTGATATGATACAGTCGATGCCTAAACACTCAAACCGAGGGACTTAAATACATTTCATAGACACTGCCAGGAAGTGTTCTAGATACAGTAATGGTACATAAAAAATATATATATATAATGATAATAATAATAAAAAAATCGATTTTTATTATCATTTTAACTTAAAAATTAAAAAGATTTGCCATAAAATACAAGTGCTTTGCAACATTTTGCATGCTCAGAGCATGCCCTCTGGGGTGCTATTAATATAGTGTGTCAAGTGAATGATGCATTGTTTATACAATTATAGAGACACAGCCAAATCTTTTCTCTCTCCCTCTTTCTCTCCTCTCAAGTGGCAGCAGCAGGTAGCTGTAGCTGATGCATCACTTTTAGGCCTCTGTGGTGAAGAATATATATTTTCAGAAATAATCTACTAATTGGTTATGCAGACCATCTTCCAGCTGTGTCCCAGTGCCTAAGTGCAGGGAAATCCAAGCTCTCAGGTCTGGAAAGGGTAATGCAATAAAGACCTGTTATCATGTAGTAATTGAGGTCCAGGGTTTACAGCAGTGTCATAAACATGATGCATTCAAATGCAAAAGGCCAGAGTGACTCAGGCTTGGGCAGGAACAGCAGAAGTTTATTAGTACTCTCTGGCCTGGTGCACTTGCTCGTTCAATGAATATTGAATTTGGAAAGGCTTAAATGCTGCTTTTAAGTAAGTTTTCACAGTTTATTTTCCTTTATTGGACACATTTACTGCTGTGACTTGCTGGATTTCACCTGACACTTGCTTTCTGTGAGGCACAGTAAATTTTTCCATGAACTGTCAACCTGTCAACCTTTTTCTTTTTTTTTCCCTCTCACTTGAAAGCCAAGAACTGAAACTGGAGCAGGCACAGTGTAGGAACATTTACACACGTGGCACTTCAGCCAGGTCTTCCATATTTCCATTTAACATCATAAAGGTCTGGATTCAGACATTTTGGTGGTGGCCAACTGACCGATAGAAATGCTCCTAAAGAGTCTTGCTGTAGTGGTGATCAAAAACCAACCTTGGTTTTTTTACACAGAAGGTTATGGGTTGGAAGGGACTTCAAAATATCATCTACTTCAACTACCCTGCCAGAGCAGGTCACACAGGAACACATCCAGGAAGGTTTTCACTGTCTCCTCTGAAGATGACTCCAGAACCTCTCTGGGCAGCCTGTTCCAGTGCTCTGTCACCCTCACAGTGAAATACTTCTTCATGTTCATGTGGAGCCTCCTGTGCTCCAGCTTGCCCCCACTGCCCCTTGTCCTGTCATTGGACATCGCTGAGCAGAGCCTTGCTCTGTCCTCCCAACATTGCCCTGCAAGTCTTTATCAACAGGAATGAGGTCACCTCTCAGGCTTCTCTAAACTAAAGAGCTCCAGCTCCCTCAGCCTGTCCTCAGAAGGAGGTTCTGTGCTGGACTCAAGCAGTTCCTGAGGTCCTTCTTGAACTGAGGGGCCCAGAACTGGACACGATATTCCAGACGCAACCACCCCAGGGCAGAGTGGAGAGGGTGGGAACTGGCTTCATTGTCATTCACAGAAATGCATAAAAAGGCAACAAAAACTTTCCAAAGACTCAAACACTCAAGACTTTATGCTAATAACACAAGGAAAAACACTAAAGAATTTTGGATTGGCTCTGGTACTGTGGTGGGTTAATTGGGCAAAATGCCATAACACCTGGGTACTTCAAAAAGCATGCTGATACAACTTGCACTGCAGCAATTTTTCTGTGATAAACCCAGGGATATTAGCTTGATGCCTTCTGGTGTTCCAAGATAAAACCAAGCAATTACACAGGAGAGATTCTTCAAACCTTTTTGAGCCAAACTACAAACAAGGCTCCCTATTTTTCCGTGTACCGTAGTTAACTCCGCAGATTTGTAGCAAATAACAGATTTATAACAAACAAGTAAAAATCTGGCTCTAATTAGTTCTGCTAGAGATGTTGCAGGGTGGAGGTTTTCCTGACTCTTGCACAGAAAGAGTTTATAATTTAATTGTTGAATAATTTAATGGATCCAAAGTCTGATGGCAGCTATAAAGATTTGAGTTAGTAATTGCCCATGGACCTCCAAGAGTTACTTTTGAGTTGCTATGGCACAGAATAAGAAAAGAAATCAGATGAAGGCTTTAACTTCACCTGGTATTGTGTTCAGCTGTGAAGGAAGGAAGTTGCTATATTTCTTGAAGTCTCTGTTCAGTGAATGCAGTAAAGATATCTACCACTCCCCACCTCCCTCCAAAGACAGCAGAAAGTGATGCTTGTATCAACTTAAAGGACTATATAGCATCATATATCTAGCTAAGGGATATACATGAACTGGTGTGAACAGGGTGAGAGTCGCCAAAGGAGATACCAATTTCCATAACAGTAGCAATGTCTTCATCCTTTAAAATCATGCTCAAACCCAGCTTTAAATAGAGTCTCTCTGCTGTTCACAGCACACATTTCACTTTATTTTGGGTTTTTTTATGATTTATGGCCACCTATAGTCTTTTAAGTCTCATAACTTGAAACTCACTTTATCTAGATGCTGGTATGATTTGCAGCAAGAACATCAAATGTGAGAACTAGCAGAGAAATGGCTGCAAATGGTAAGTGTGTGTGGGAGCTTCTGAGAAATTGAGCCTGCATCATCACCTGAATGGGAAGCCAAGAGTGGGAGCTCTAAGGCTCTGGCTACTTAGTCTCTTTAACAAAAGAAAATAGAAATCTCACAGAACTGAGGAGTAGCTTGCTGCTTAGCCACTTAAAAACATTTCACTTTTCTGTTTTTCTTTATCCATTGGGATCCAGCTATTTTAGTCAATCCTAAATATTTTGAAAGGATTTTTTAGTCTTACACTTTCTTTAAAAGGAAGACACCACTGGGAAAATTGTATGCCTTCTGCTGAAAGTCCCGTAGCAGATGATTAATATCTGCTACTTTGATAGGAAGCCTGAAACTTCAAAACCCAGGAGTTCAAGCATTTTGCTGCTAGCAGTTTGCTCTGCTCTGAAACCAGTGCCCAAGACAAGCAGAAAGACTACCCATCATTAGGATACGCTGCAGATTGCCTAGTGGTTTAATTCCGAGTAAAGAAAGGGGAGAGTAAAACAGGCAGGCACACAGGGGAGGAAACTTCAAGAGTAGCAAGACTACAACTTTGCACATAGAAGATGAGGGGAAGGATGTCCTCCCCTGATTCCCACTCCTTTATTCTCCCTCTCTCTCTGGTATCTCATACAGAGTATCAGAGAGGAAAGACAATCTTCTTTTCAAAGATGGACCACACAATGACACACAGGATCTTCATTGGAAAGGTTTTGTTTCTGTCCCAATTAATCTAAACAGCGTGTTCGGTTGGAGTCAGTGCAGCCTTTTGTTTAAAGCAAGGTCTGTCTGCTACATACATGGCAAAACTATGACAGCCAGAGGCAGGAGGTGCAGAAAAGGAGCTAGTGAATAAAAGGGAGAGAGGAAACCCAGTCTAAAACAGAAGGGGAGAATTTCTTTTCTGGGTGGTCAGTGTGACCATTTTCATAATTAATGGTATGGTTTGCCTTCCTTGACAGTTTCATGTTTGACATAAAGCACTGGTCACTTCCCAGCGATTTGATACAATCTTCAGCTCTTATTCACACCATAAATATCAGTCAAAATATGAATGATGCATTGTCTGACTCATCTTGTATTTAACGGCCAAGAACACTTGAAATTGAGCTACAGTTATCTATATTAGGTAAAGGATGGTGCATAAACACAGGCCACTGCTGTCTAAGATTGCTGGCACAATCTTTTGTCAGCTCTTGAGCACTTAAACACTGTAATGGTTCTAAGAGTTAATGACACAGAGATAAGGGGCAAGAGAGAAAGCAATGTAGTGACAGCTGATATCAATGAAAACCAAACATTTGATCACCAATCGCAACTAGAGAAGTACCATATTTTTTTGCCAGGATTTTAACAAGGTTTAAGAAGCATGCTGCTTGTGCACAAGTCCCAGTGCTATCCCAGCCTTTGTACATGCCATTTGTTACTAGAAATCAAGCAGGCATTAGGGAGGTTGGGTTCTCAAAAGAATGTTTTCTACTTTCACCTCAAACCAAAGCTTCTAGAACTGCAACATCTAGAGATTTCCCTTATATGTAGAAGAAGGAAATAACAGTATTAGCTGTGTGGTGCATGTGAGAGCTTTTAATAGGTAACATTTAGGTCATGACAGATTGCCTCTTGAAGAAATATCAAAGAGAGGGAGAAAGCAGGTGAAAAGTATGGTTTTCATGCTCCTGAACCTATGAGCTACCCGGAACCTTCACCCTTACATTAACTACAGTCTGAGTTGAGGACATTGAGATCCACCATGGAAGGCTGTAAAAGGAAAAATAATAGCAATAAAAACCAACAAAAAAGCAACTGAACTACTAGCAACAGCTTATTTATTTTTTTCTGTGGCAAGGAATGAAGGGCACAGTTTGCAGCAAACTGCCCTCCGAGATCACCCTGCTGTTTTGTAATACTGGATTCCATCCAGCACAATGAAAACAGGGAGTATAGCTCTGTATTCTGTTGTTGTTGTTGTTTTGTTTTTCTGTTTGGATGCAATTTCTAATGCCTTTTATTAGTCTTAATTCTATTATATATTCATGGCTCTGGCTCTAGACATAATTACCGCTTCCGGAAAGCTCCTACCGCACGTACAGCACAGTCACGCCCTTCACACCCCTGTGGAGAGAAAATTTCTAAAATACTTCAATTTCTGTCCAATCCAGACCACAATAAAGTAGCAGTAACCCTCTTTCCTGCCCTTAACCTCATACACAAATGACTGCTCCTGTGAACGTGGAAATTGTCCTGTTAGACAGATCAACAGCTGTTCCCTGAAGTGCTACTCTGGCCTGCACAAAGGTGTCAGAATAGAATAGAATAGAATAGAATAGAATAGAATAGAGTAGAGTAGAGTAGAGTAGAGTGGAGTAGAATAGAATAGAATAGAATAGAATAGAATAGAATAGAATAGAATAGAATAGAATAGAATAGGATAGGATAGGATAGGATAGAATAGAATTAACCAGGTTGGAAAAGACCTTTGAGATCATTGAGTCCAACCTATTACCCAACACCATCTAATCAACTAAACCATGGCACCAAGTGCCTCATCCAGGCTCTTCCTAAACACCTCCAGTGATGGTGACTCCACCACCTCCCTGGGCAGCACATTCCAATGGGCAGTCTCTCTTTCTGGGAAGAATTTCTTCCTAACATCCAGCCTAAACCTCCCCTGGTACAGCTTGAGACTGTGTCCTCTTGTTCTGTCACATGTTGCCTGGGAGAAGAGACCAACACCCACCTGTATACAAGCACCCTTTCACAATACAAACTCTTCAATTTAGTTGAGCTAAAAGAGTAAAAGCAATTGTGCCATACTGTAACAAAAATGTGCAGGCTGTAACACTTTTCTAGAGAACAACAAACTGCTTTAGAAGAGCAAGAATTTTCCCAAATACCTCCCCAAGTCTAGCACTGATTTGCAAACAACCTTGCTGCAAACTCTGAGGTTAAATGATAAAACCTGACATCAGGTAAGGAGTTGTTTTAGCCATAACCATGGTGAAAGAGCATAGGTAGAGGATGGAGTAGGATGAGCAGCATGAATAAAGATGGGTGGCTTTAGAAAAGGAGAAAGGAATAGATCTGTTCTCTAAAAATACTGCTTCAGCAGTGCCAAAATTATTCACTATCTTGGCAACCAATTTCTGGTGAGGAAGTTCAGTTCTGTTGACAACTTTTTTTTATTCAGCACTTTCAAAATGTTTTTAGGAAGCATGATTGTGAGACAAGCCCTAAGAGACTCTGGTGTACTTTGCGGAGTGGCAGTTTGCATCATACCCTCTTACCCCTGAGGAGATTCAACTGTGAGGGTCAGCTCTGGGGTGCAGGGTTACTCCTTTTGTTAGGCTCCTGAATTGTGTAATTATTTTTATATTATGACATTGTGGTCAGGCATTGTGGTCATGGCACTTTGGGACATGGTTTAGTGGCCATGGTGGCTTTAGGTTGATGGTTGGATTTGACCATCTTAGAGGTCTCTTCCAACTGAAACAATTCTATGATTGCTTCATCTGTCTTATAAGCCAGTCTAATAATTAGCTACTGGGGCATTCAAGGTGACCACTCACATTCCTGCTACACAGAAGGATTAAAGGTCCTGCAGTTCAGTGGCTTCAATAACTACTGAGTGAAAGACTACAGAAGGTGATCCAACCCAGGAAATTTTAAGAAAGCTGAAGTTAAGGATGATGTTCACAGTATCACAGTGTAACTAAGGTTGGAAGAGACCTCGAGGATCATCGAGTCCACCCTGTCTTCACAGACCTCATGACTAGACCATGGCACCAAGTGTCACGTCCAATCTCCTCTTGAACACCTCCAGGGATGGTGACTCCACCACCTCCCTGGGCAGCCCATTCCAATGGCGAACGACTCGCTCGGTGAAGAACTTTCTCCTCACCTCGAGTCTAAACCTCCCCTGGCACAGCTTGAGACTGTGTCCTCTTGTTCTGGTGCTGGTTGCCTGGGAGAAGAGACCAACCCCCACCTGGCTACAATCACATTTCAGGTAGTTGTAGAGGGCAATGAGGTCACCCCTGATCCTTCTCCAGGCTAAGCAACCCCAGCTCCCTCAGCCTCTCCTCACAGGGCTGTGCTCAAGGCCTCTCCCCAGCCTTGTTGCCCTTCTCTGGACACCTTCAAGTGTCTCGATGTCCTTCTTAAACTGAGAGGTCCAGAACTGGACACAGTTCAACAATTGATATGAGGTGCTTCTGCTTTAGGTACAAACTTACACACCACGCTCCCATGAGGTGGTGTCCAGTCTTTCATCATAGCCAGTGGAGATCTTACCAGTACAGTCAGTAGAACCTGGAGCAGTAGCCCAGGTAATCCAAGTTTCTGGCTGGTTGTCTGAACAGTTTTCTAGGACCTCTTGATGACAATGAGCCACAACCTGTGGATCCTAATGGGACCTTAAACCCCCTAGGGATTGATAGATGAGAGAAAAAACTAACCTTACTCTCCAGGAAATTCATCTTTATTCTCCACCTTCACTGCTTGGAGTCTGTTATGGTCATGCAAATTCTTTTCTCCAATCAATTAAAATATTACAGCAACACTTGTAGTGTGACATTTAACTCAAAAGGAAGGAAATACATATTTTCTACAAGTGTTGCTTAGCTTAGAATGAGCTTGAAAGACCTAGTCAAAGCATTTTTGCCAATAGCTTTTTTGCCCCTAATAGAACATTTTCTCTTTGTTGTATTGAAAACACCTTCTCTCCTTGTGTTTTTGATATCAAGTCAAAGATTTATATGAGAATGTACTTTTTTTCAACCAGCTCTAGTGCAGATATTCCAGGGAGGTGTATACATAGCTACCTGGAACTGATGTCAACTGTGGCATGTGTGGCTAAATCCACATAGTTATTAGGCAAAAAACCTCAACCAACCAACAAAGCCTCCCAAACTCACTAGATTTGTGCAGTCTGTTGTATTTTTGTCAATAAAACTCTTCAGGGCAGTGTAGACAAAGCCTACCTTTGTACATCAAAGAAGTCTATCTAGGAAATGATTCTCTATTGCCCCACACTCACCTTGGAGTTCATTCTAAGGAACTCTATTTCCCATTCCTGTGGCAGACACACATGAAAGAACAGACACATCAATGATGCTTTCAGGCTATTCCACCCCAACATCAGACATCTCTGTCACAGTGGCACTAGGATCATACTTGAGGAAAGAGAAAGAGAAAGAGAAAGAGAAAGAGAAAGAGAAAGAGAAGGCGAAGGAGAAAGGGAAGGCGAAGGAGAAGGAGGAGAAGGAGGAGAAGGAGAAGGAGAAGGAGAAGGAGAAAGAGAGAAGGAGAAAGAGAGAAGGAGAAGGAGAAAAAAAAGGGAAAAAAGGAAAAAAGAAAAAAAGAAAAAGGAAAAAAAATCAACTCAACCTTGTGTTACTCCAATACAGATTACAGAGCCTTTGGTCATTAAGTTTCTTGTAAATGCTAATCAACCCCAGCCTTTTGGACTCTTCATTCAGGACATTTTGTAGTGTGGCCATTTAGGCTGGATGCCTCCAAAAGTGAAGCCACAGAGTTGAGACCTCCAGTGTCCAGTGTCCAGCCCAGTGGGTGGACACAGGCAATAGTGAGTTTGTACCCATAAATCCTGCACCCTTATAAATCCAGCTGCAAAGTTATTGTCTTTCTCTTTCTTCCCTCTCTGCTGCCATGGGAGAGAGATGCTCTCTTACCAGGTAATGACAGGGGAGTGGCAGAGGCCTCTGTGGCCCGAGTAACTTTTTTTTCCTGCAGTCTTGGCCTGTTCAGACCTAAAGCTAAGGTAAAAAGGAAGGAGCAGTTCAGGCCTGGCCAGCCTGAAACCAGCCTAACAAGGGGGGAAGAAGAAAGAGCCCTGGGGTTTTGCATGAACCCCAGTGGGGAGAGAAGGAAAGCACCAGGCTTCTGGTCTGGTGTAAAGAAACTAGTGTGTTTAGACTGGGGATTTCTGTGAAGTGCTATGCTCACCACTAAAGCTTTGTAGCACCTATGAATTGCTTTTCCATTTCAACTTGCCACGATGTTGGGCTCTTCTCCCAGGCAACCAGCAATAGAACAAGAGGACACAGTCTCAAGCTGCACCAGGGGAAGTTTAGGCTCGAGGTGAGCAGGAAGTTCTTCACAGAAAGAGATGTTTGCCATTGGAATGTGCTGCCCAGGGAGGTCACCATCCCTGGAGGTGTTCAAGAAGGGATAGGATGTAGCACTTGGATCCATGGTTTAGTTGTTATGAGGTGTTAGGTAATAAGTTGGACTTGATGATCTCTGAGCTCTTTTCCAATGCAGTTGTGGTGGTTAATGCTGGGGGAAACTTCAACCCACCACACTGGTTGATTCTGCGATTCTATATCTCTCCAGCCCATTTGTGTGAGCATTATTCCTTTGCCCCTTTTGGACCAATAGAGCCAATTTGTCCCACTCTAAGCCAGGACAGGCAGCCATATGCCTACACATAGCTGCTGTGCTTTGGGCTGAAGTAGGAGCAGCAACCTTTTTATGGGGCTGTTGTCAAAAGCCTAACATGATGAGATTCATCAAACTAAGTAACACTGCTAATCGTGTAAGAGTCTCTTCTCACCCAATGAATGATTTATGACAAAAGAAGAGTCTTCTCTATTAAAAAGGTTCTCATGCTCTAGAGGCTCTCGTGCTCAAACAGATAAGAGCTGCCACTGCTGTGTTAGAAGAAATAAGCTTTTTACTGGGACAAAAGGAACTAGGGAAAGGGTATCAGTCATCAGCTTTCCATGATTTTCTTTATTTTCTCAAGAGTTGAGTTTGCACAGAACTGTGTTCGAATTTTAACCACTAAAGTTGTTGAATTTGAAAAATATATAAATAGCTTTACTGTGCAACTCATCCCAGTGGTAATGTCTGTCATTGTATTAGTATTTATCATTCATTTGGTTTGGAAAATACTAAGGTTGTTAAATTGCAGAAGACAGCAGGGTCTAGTTTTAATAATGATGACCTGAACTTCCAAACCAAACCTCATCTTAGTACTTAAAAATATTTTCAGTCATGAAAACGAAGATATTCCTGACTGCAAATCAGATGGATCATGTGCTGCAACATGCAAACCGTGGGCACACTGATATTTTTCATCTGGGGACACATGATAGTGATAAATTGTAGGCAGAAATGTTCAGTGCATGAGACTCCTGAGGAAATAAAAATGCAGGGACATGTTCATTTTTGAGGAACTAATGAAGAGACAGTGCAGGACTGACTTCACAAATACTCATTTTGATATAATCTAACCCACACATTTTCCTACAAAAAAGTCTGAACTTATGAAAGGAAATTTTCCTCAATTTGTTCTCATGAAAGGAGACCCCCAAGCCATTTGTGACGAGAAGTCTATCAGCTGTTATCAGTTCCTCTCAGTTGCAATCGGCCGCTGAGCCCACTGATTTCCTATGCTGCAACACAGCTAAATACAACCAGCTGCTAAACGTGGTCTCAATTCAGCAAAGCACTTTGACATGTGCTAAGCTGTGTCAGGGCAAATATTCAGATCAAATTCACTGGGACTTTGTATATACCTGGAGTAAAGTTCATGCTTTAGTGTCAAGGTGGATTGGGCCTTTCACATAGGCTCCCTCTTACCCACACCAGGCATTGCTGATACATCCCTTAACAGGTCAGTGATGAACGTAAGCAGCTAGCTACGCAAAACCCAGGCTAATGGAACAGAAGAAACTTCAAAAACTGTTAATAAGTGATAGAGATACCTGTGCAGCTTTCTAGGAACCAAACAAAAAAAGGATTGAAGTAATTTATTAACGATCTTTTAAGTTTCAAGCATAACAGTCTCATAAAACAGATACTTTGTAAGATCTCTGCTTGGCTTCATCAGCAGTCTTCCAAGCTGCTTAGTACATTTGTACATAGATGTGTGGACTCTTATTGTGTTGTGAAATCTATACAGAAAATAATAATTGGAATGCCATACACTGCACAATGCAGAAGGGTTTCCCACATATGCTTGCAGAGGTTGTCAGGATGCAGGAACACTACTCTGATGGTTATCAGATGCTTGCTCTGGGAAACATGTAAGCTTGTGCATCTCTAAGTGGTGTCTGTGTTGTAGTACTTAGGTAATATTCACCCTGCTAGTCCTTTTTAAGTGTAGAAGTGTCACAGCATAATTGGGGAAAGTTCCAGTTTCAACAATGCTTGGTCTATTTTAGCTAATAAGAATGAAAACTGTCAGGAGGGCACACTGTTTCCTTGTAGCCAACCTTCCTGCATTGTGCTCCAGCACTGATTATGAGACCAGGATGGATGTGGGGGAGGAAGAAAGCCTATTCATCCTCAGCCTAAGTTGGTTATTCTCACTCTGTTGAGACTGTTATGAGAGTTTGTTATTCATTTCTCATTATGTTCTATCATACTTGTCAACTGGCTGTCACAGAAATCCATGAGGCATTTTCCAGTGGAGTCTTTTCTCTCTAGGGATGCAGGCTTGAAGGCAGAAAAAGGCCTGGGAAGCAGAGGACTTTACAGGATCTAAATGAGAATTAAAGAGTGAGTATCTCAAAAGGGAGAAGACTTTCCTGGGAAGCAAACAGCAACTTGGAAAAACAGAGAGGTAACACACAAGCAGGTTTATGAAAGAAAAGAATAATACACACACAGAGTATCAGGCCCTCATGTTTTATCTATCTGATTTCTCTCCTGTTCATTCACCATTGCTCAAAGTTCAGAAGGAACAAGTGCAGCCTCCACCCCACAGGTATTGTGATGATAGTTTAGTACAACATCAAGGTACTTGAATGGGACAAGAAGAGCACTATGACAGGTGTCACTTACAATTTATAGGAGGAATTTTGGTGGGAGGTAACTCTTTTGGAAAAACCCTCTGAGTGCTCATCATCCATGCTTCAGGTGCCTTGCATCTGGATGCACGCAGCAGGCTTGATGCATTTTACTTCTCTTCTAGACACTTGGATAAAAGTGGGAGTTTGTACAGCACACAAATTTAATTCCAAACTAGGCATCTCTTCAGCTCCACATTTCCTCTGTGACTGACAGTACAATTGGAAGCCATTTGCTACACAAAAGGAAAACGCAAGGAGTTTTTCTCTGGCTAAGCTCACAGCAGCATTATTATGTGCAGCGGTGTTTACATGCAAGACCCAAAGTGCCAAAGTGCACAGAAACATCCTTGATGTGCTGCTCCTCAGAATTCCGGGGTAATCATACTCTGTGAAAGTCAGAGATGAAGGAAGTCATCTGAACAATCAGCAGTGCATCTGTCTCATACATTATATGCAGTTTGAAGTATCCCTCCATATTTTTTCCCTGTAAAACTAACATCAGTGTTTACCTATAAACAGACACTGAAGTCACCGCTGACTATACTCTGCTTTGTATACAATGCTATTATATAAAGAGCTCAAGCAGCACGTCTGCCTGCCTAGATGTGTGTTCTCCTACTCCAGCTGCCAACAACCTAAATTATTCAGCAAGCCCTGATCATGCCAAGTTTTTAGTCAACAATGGAGATCCTGCCAAAGAGCTAATAATGTTTAAAAAAAAAAAAGGCAATGTTTGTGACAATTAACAGAGCCTGCAGCCTGCAAAGAGAGTTGGACTCATTTGTAAAGGAAAATTTAAATGATATGCTTCGTTATAAATGGTCCCATGCAACACATTGCTAATCAACCAGAGCAGCTTATTTTTTTCCCCTCCTCCTTCCCTATCAGATAAACCAAACAGCAGCATGAGCCAAAGTCCTTGGCCACTGCTTGCTGTAGCTATAAATGCGGTGTGGTTATCTATCAGTATCATAATCGGCTCAGATCAAACTGAATAATTAGCACTGAAGTGGATGAATAGAGCCCCAGCCTCTTATCTATTAATAATAAGTATAACTTCACAGCCAAATCAAGAGGTATGTTATTGTACCCCTGAGAGGCTGTTTGGGTAAAACCCCATGCGACCTCAGCACCATAAGCAGTGCAGATGGGACAGTGTGTGCCTGTAATGATGAGCTGCCAGCTGCCAGCCCCTCCTCTAACTCCACAGCTCCAAGTGGGAGCCAGAGAGAAGATAAACAAACCGTGCACAAACACGAGAGCTATTTGTAAGGACTCCTTCCTCCCCTCCTCTTCCTTACTCACACCACCTTGATTTTCATACAAGAGAGCTCTGCAAAGAAGCAGCTAAGAGTAACTGATCTTTTCCCAAGCTCACTATGAAATTTAACTCATGTTTTATTACACTACTGTGATGTTTTAAAGAAAAATATTCAGTCAAGCTCTTCTCATACTTAAACTCTAGTGCACACCTACTGATTACTGTGCAGTGTCCAATGCAGCAATTATCATTATGCTTTGTACTACTTTGCAACATTGCCCTCATTTTAGGATCTCTAAGACTTTGAAGCCTTGTTCATCTAATTAGTGTCAATTCAGTTTTGCTTACTCTAGTAATCAGAGAAGTTAACTCAAAGGAATGGTTTCAAGTTTTGCAACAGAATTAAATGCTTTACCTCACTGCTTGGGAAATGCTTATTACAACTCACCTGCAGCTTACTACTCACATTCACTTTGTGCTTATTGACAAAGATACCTGTACAATGCATTGCTGTGACCAGCCTGATTCCTCTGCTCACAGCTATCACAGAAGCAGTTTTATTTGCTTGAGGTAGCTGAATACTTTTTGAGACAGAAGAAATACAGAGAAACTATCTGAACCAAGATGAACCAAGCGATTCCTGATTGGATTTGCTTCAGTGTTTTCCAGATGCTCAAGCTGTGCTTTCCTTTGTGATGTTTTCCTATGAGGCTCAAGTTACGAGGAGAGATTTGGGTTGCCTTGCTCCTAGAAGTGGCTGAGATAGGGAAGCGAAGGAGGAAAGATTACACAACTTCCTCTGCAGCAAAGCTGGTGGTGGACCTAGCAGTGCTGTCTGGTGAAAGAAGGTAGCTTTTTACCTTTTATTGGAAGCAGATGAGGGCTGGCTGTTCTTAGGGATCTGGAACAGAGCAGGAGGAAAGAGAAGTCTGGATTGACAAGAAAGCATTAGCATTAGTCTGCTACTGTGTATAATGGGATTAAAAGTGACTTAGGGCTGTTCTTTATTTTCTTTTTTTTTCCCCCCCTTTTTTAAAGTTGGGTATTGAACACTTGGTAATGCAATTCATCTTTGCTAATAATTAATTATTAAAAAAATCCACACCCAAACAAGTCCAACTCACTGTAGGGGACACTTGGCAGCTGCATTTAGCCATGGCAAATGGACCACACCGTTGCTTATAGACACAAGTGTTTACTTACATGGCACCAAAGGAGCTAGTCACAGCAGCTTCGGAGGATTAATTCCCAAAGGGAACACTTCCAGGCTGCAGCTAGGCCACATTTGGGCAAGTATTGAGTACATTTGTCAGCAAAGAAGAGGAAGAGCTGCTAATTAAGAGCCCTTAAAAAAGCCCAGGTTTGGTGCAGTCCCAATTAATCCTGACATCAGTCAATGGAAACCCTCCACCAGTTACAGGGATTGTCAGATCAAGCCAGGCTTATGACTAGAGAAAAGAGCTAATAAATGTTTTTGGATCAAAAGTGCTTTACTGCAAAATGCCATTTCTACATGGCCACATGGGAAACTTACTGCTTTGAGTTGGTGGAGCCAACTTCCCAAGAATGGGTTGTTAGAAGGGGGTCAGAAACATTGAATACTTGGTATCAAAATGAAACGTTTGACACTTTTCATGTGTGCTAAAAGCTGTCTGTCACCAACACCAATGGCTTCCAGTTAGTGTTCTCCCTAGGGAAAGCAGAGAGGACTAAGGTGTGAGGGCAGGGCTTGTGGTGGACAGCTAAGCCCTGAAGCATGATGCTGTGCCTCTCATGGCTGACAGCAGAATTAAGCTGAAATTATCCCTATTTCAGGTGTTGTTTTAATTTCCCCCCTCCACTGCCTCCTTTTGTGCCTTATAATCCAAAATTAAATGCTTAAAGAGAATCATATACACTTTCCAGCTTTGTTCAGAACAGTCTATTGAGAACGAGGAAAAAGTCTGTTTCACTTAATTTAGTCAGTCACATCTCTGAAGAGTGGAACCTTGAATGCATTTGAGTGATGACCTGAGCCTTGTGCCAGTAAAACTTTTCACATCTTGTCATCCCTAAGACAACAGGCCAAGATTCACCACTTCCCCCATTTTTCTCCTTACTGTTCAGTTTACTCCTTTCCAAACATCCATCTGGCATTATTGTGCTTGCTTAGCAAAATTCAGGACAAATTAAAAAAGGAAGATAATTTCTTCAGATTCTAAAGTAGCTGTTAAGCTACATCTGCCCATTCAATTCAGCCACCAGCAAAGACTCTACCTCTGCCAGACATGCAGCTGTACTTGCAGCCGTGTTTCAAGTCTGGAAATTCATTTCCAGGCTCACTTAAAAATCTGCTGGAGAGACATGCAATGAGTAATATTTTTTGTGTGTGTATGTATGGATTTAATACAGACATAAATTTGGCAAACAGACCTGCTCCACATTTCCAGCATCCTATCCCTGTAGAGTAAGTGTTAAAATAGATGTGTACATACTCCACAAAGACACATATTTATAGATTCTGGGATACAAACATGGCCACATAGATCTGCAGATGCAACCCCTCCTAGCTGGTTGGGCAGTTATGAACACCAATTCTCAGTCAAAACACAGGAGAAAGGAAAATGATCAATTTTTTATACTGTGTTACCTACAAGTACAGACACGAGTTTGGTAATCGTGCTTTTGCTGCACACAGACTGTGAAATATTTATGGAGGCAATGTGATTTGGGTCAAGGCATTAAAGAAAGTAAAAGTTGCTTTATTCAATCTGTGATGAACAGTATCCATATTAAAAACCAGGGGGAAAAGTGTTCCAATGGAAAAAATATGCTTAAAACAAATTAATCTGTTCAACGCTCATAAATGTTTTAAGAGATGCAGAAAAACAAGTATTGAAATCCATATTTACTGTACACAACTGAAAAAACTAATGGCATTTATTTAATCCAGAGGGAGAAGTGACTAAAAATTTAGCATTTAATGATCAAGGAAAAAAATGAAATTGTCCTTGGAAATTACCATAGTGTTTATTGTCAGGCAAGTTACATTAGGGTTATAGATCTTGTCTTATAAAGCTGTCAGGTTAATATTGATCTAGGAAGAAAAATTATTTCCTCCAAATCTGAGAATATTTTGGAAGCTTCAGTTCTGGGGCACTTCTGGGTTAAAATATGTGGAGAATGTAAAGCATGTTTGCTTGGCTATGAGACTTCTGCTTCATAAATAACAAAGATCACCAAAAGACCTGAGCCCACAGAAAGACCTGAGCCCATAAAAACTTAAGAGCAGGCTTGACTTTACTCGTGCACGAGGTCAAACTTGCACTTTGAGTTGAGAGTTTGGAAAAAGCAACTTAAACCAAAAAAAAAGCCAACCATATTAAACACTACTGAGCTGCAGACACTTAGTCTGTATTAAACATCAATGTAAAATTGAGGATTCATGAATGACAACTCATAGCCATACACAGACAGCACAATTCTTGCTTAATCAAGGCAAACCCCAAAGCATTGTTTGGCTTTCTTGCCTAATGGGTGCCAAAGAGAATCTACCCACCCTTTAATACCCCACCAGCTCCAGGACCCTCAATCTAATGGATTTGTCTTTCACCACGTACACTTTAGCATGCAATTTTCAACTCCTCCTTCTGTCTTACTCTGTCATCTTCTCTTTCTGAAGCTGAAATTCATCATCCCTTGCAGAACTGGCACCTAGAACACTAGACTGATCATTCTTTTTATTTCCATTTTTCAGCTTAGCCCAGCACTAGTGAAACTGTCCCAAAACCTAGGAAGGCAGTGCTCAGGAGCAAGAGGTGGAAGAGGAACAGCAGATGGGAGAAGAGCATGAGAAATGGAAACCAGACTTGGGGAAAGGGAAAAAAAAAGGCTTCCCTTCCCAAACTTCCCCCTTTATCCTGGGTGTGATGCTGATGATCTGGGGTACACCTGTAGCTAACTGAGATCAGCTGTTTTGGGTGACTTCGAACTGCTAATGACCTACAGCCCATGGCTGGCCTCTGACCTTCTCCCAGCAGAAGCAGGGCAGGCAGTTCATTGTTATTTTATTTATTTTCATGTTCTAAAAATTACAGAAAAGAGAATCCTGTCTTTTGTGACTTTTAAACACTGTCAAGAAGGTTTCCACACGAATTGGAGCTTTAATAATTAATCACAACAATTAATGCAATCCGATTCCTGTTTCTGTTCATTTATGCTTTGAATGAATTTGCACAAGATATTTTGTGCTGCCCATGCCTTCTTCTGTGTCCATGCTTAAGCCACCTATTTAAATGCAGCTGCTTAAATGCACAGAACCCTCACAGAAGTCTTTGAAATAAACAGGTATGTGCTACAGAAAGAAGTAATGCATCAGAAAGGAATTCAGTCTGCCTCTTATGTAGAACCCACTTCAATGACGAGCAGCAAAATGCCCATTTCATTTTGCAATCTTCCCCAAGGTAGTCACTGTAACAGGCAGAATTTTCTTCTGGGAGTTCTATTTTTTACCTCTTTGGCAAAAATCTCTTTGGTTGCATTCATTCCCTAAAGCTAAGGGAATGAGGCAGGCCTCAGTGAACCTTTACCAGATACCTATGTACAGGCAATTCGAGCTAGAAAGGGACTTACTTCCCTGAAGAACCAGCAGCACTGTGTGATGAAATGGGAAAAGCAATATTTGACTTAGACACCATGATCTTATTATTTTTTTTGTTTGCTTATCCAAACTCTGTCTAGGCTATTGCTGTGAAATCTGTGTCTCAGTATTTTCAGAATCCCTCATCTGCTTTTGCCTGACTCCCAGTTATTACACAATACAGATCTATTGTCACATAGAATCATAGAATTGTTAGGGTTGGAAGGGACCTCAAGGATCATCTAGTTCCAATCACCCTGCCATGGGCAGAGACACCTCACACTACAGCAGGTTGCCCAGAGCCATATCCAGCCTGGCTTTAAAGACCTCCAGGGATGAGGCTGCCACCATCTCCCTGGGCAACCTGTTCCAGAGGCTTCTAGTTGTGATGTCATGAGAAAGGGAATATTTGAAAAATTCTATAACAAAATAATCTGTCTACATTCTAGCTTTTAAATTCCTTAGGTTTATTAACTATATATACCACTGTAAACTAAAGCAATAGCAAGAAATAAAATCCTCAGAGAAAAAGACTAACCATATGTGGTAGTTTTAGGCTATGCCTTTAAAATTTTTCACAGATTTTGAGCAGAAAAGTAGTAAAATGCAAATCAATCACTATTGGGTGTGAAAAGGAAAATAAAGATCATTCTAGACAATCCCTTTGGAGAGATATTTACCATGAGACTGGTTGTAGCTAAACAATTCCTTCTTGTCATCTCTTCTGGCTTCTTCACTTGGGAGTGATACTAACTTGCTTCTGCTTGACCTTGGCTGCATTGTTTTGGTTAAGTCTAACAGCAACTTTTTTCTGCTCCTTTCTCGTCCCCCTTTTGGACAGGGGGGTGGGGAGGGTGGGGCAGAAAAGGAGAAGCTAATAGCTTCCCCTGGTCTTTGACCAGGGGAATCCTTGTGCTGTTTATTAATTGTAAATACCTGTAATTATTGTAACTCCTGTAGATTTTTTACACATTCATTGCATTCCATTGTAGATTGCAGTTCTGCTTGTAAATACAGCCTTCATTTGCTTCCACCTGAGCTGGTCTGGCAAAGTTAATGTTGGGGGGAAATTTCAACCCATCACACTATACAAAAACCCCCTGTAACAAAGCAACAGGAAATATACAGAAGCAGGATGCTAGCTAGGAGTGCCGCTGAGGAACTTGTGAGTCACAGACTACTGCCTAAATTCATGATGGGCGGCAGCAGGAGCCAGCTGCTTCTGGGCAGAGAAGAAAGCTGGTTTCTTGTTTCCCTTTCTGGGACTGGCCATTGTCACTTAAAGCTCAGGAAGGTTGCTTCCTTCCTATCTAACAGCAACACACTGTGACATTGCTCACTTGGATCATAGCAGAACATTGTCTTCTGCTTCCTTGCATTCTGCTTGCACTTGCTGAACGTAGCAGGTTGAGCATGAAGATACCATGGCTTATGTGTAGAGACTGAAATTCCTGGAAAAGTATCAGGGAACATCTCAGCAATTTTCTCTTCCTCAGTTTGTGGGAAAAAACCAAACCAAAAACAAAGCCCAAAGACCTCCTGCCCTCTATGTCTGCTCAGTTTTCTTCTTCAATACCAAATGCACCTCTGGTGCAAAACTCAAACAGTATTCAGACATAATGGTGATGCTGGTGGGTTGCCACTACACATGTCCATCATGGTTCAGATGGATGGGGCAATTCAGCAAAAGTGAGAGCTGTAAACAGCATTCTCATGGGAATGACAATCTTGTAATTTGTCTTTATCCATTTTGTTGGCACCTATGAGGGTTTGACATTTTATGTCATGAGCTATCCTTCATGTCAATTAGTGTGACTATTCCACACAAGATTTCAAAGCAACCTGACCCCAGAAAGGTTAACATGCAGTGGTAAATAGCCATCCATCAGTGTCCTCTAGGTCCATACCTGGGGATAACAGGGATTTCACCAGCAGTCCATATTTCTTGTGATCTTGGTGCCACTGATAATTGCTGCTATATTTGGATTCATGCTGGGTTTCATATGGATGCCAGTGGTAGATGTACCTGCACTGTATTTATTACTTCAACCTATGTTACCTGCTCCTTAGTAAAGCTGGTACTGTCTGACTGTCAGTTTGAAAGTTGGGGGTGACTAATGACTTCCCAGAGCCAAACGTTGGAAAGACAGAGGCTATTTTAATTGAGGCTTCCTGTCAGCTAAAACAAATGTCTCCTCTTTGCTCTGTGTTGGAAGGATGTCATCCTGAGCTCACTCATCCTATCAACAGTCCTGTCATCTTTATTGATTCAGGACCAAGTTTGATGCTCACAGAGGATGAGTTTCTAAGGCAGAGTGTATCGCTTTACTTTCAACATACTAATGAGTCACTTTCCAACTGCTATGGAGATGCAACTCTATTTTCCTTCATTTTTTCAAGAACATAGAAACATGCTTTTTGTGCCCTTCTTAAAAAAACTAGTCAAAAACATAGCTCTTAAAAAAATTCATTCTCCACTTTATTCTTCACCCCCTCCCCCTCAAGATATGAAAGAATCCAAACCTTTCACTTATACACCAGGTCTGAAACTTCCAGTCCCTGCAAGAGGTGTTGACAAATACAAGTGACTGAAACCCTCAAATACAATATTTATGAACCCAGTTAAGTATTTATTTCATGCTCTCTCCACAGTGATACTTTTTTACTGAGTCACCACTGCAATAAAGATACCAAAGGCATGGACCAAAGCCAGCCAAATCCAATGATTTTGTTTTTTATGTCTTAGTAGAAACCAGTCACTTTGAACTTTTACATCTGCTGAGTGAGAAAGGGAGGAACGTACATCTGTGGGTGATGATGATGCACATTCAAAGTGCAGGCAATGAGGAAGCAAAACCTGTGACTTTATTGCTATCTGTCAGGTTTTTTAGTGCAATTATAATTTTTAACTACAGTCCTTATTATTTAGCTACCTATTTCCCCAATATTATACAACTCCAATTACCCCATTAAAAAGCACAGCAAAAAAACCCACCCATGCAAGGTATATAAAAATTGGACTTGATGATCTCAAAGGTCTTTTCCAACCTGGTTAATTCTGTAATTCCAACCTTTAAAATGCACCTACATTTATGTACAGTGACGAGGCCATAGGAAGTAGATGTACTCAGATTGTGATATTGTGTGGACTAACTTCAAGAGGACACAGAGGCTTTCTGTTACAAAGGGAGCTGAGCTGAAGACTTAAACCAGTTATTTCAAAAGACTGAGATAATCTGTCCCCTGAGAATCTCAGATACCTCTTTCACTTTATGTACTAAATCTTGGTTTATATTCTGTAGATACCAATCTTCTCTCCATGTCTGCTTACTGATTTCCAGCCCTGCGGGTATGCTCCTTCAGTTGTTTTTTCTTACCAAGGTGATATTCTAAAGTTCAGAAGCATTGCTGTAACCTTGGCCACATATATGTTTGAATTAACTGTTTCAGTGCTGCTTTTCTGAAGGTAGACCTGTCTGAAGAATTTTTACCCCAAAAGCAGTCTGTCAGTTACTCGAAGTAAATTCTGTATAAGAATTAGCAGGATGGGGATCAAGAACAGAGGACAGCCTATAAAGAACGTGTGAACTACAACAAGTTAATAGGTAACAAAACAATATTGTAAAAAGCATCTCATTTCAAGAAAATCAGTATACAGGTAGATGGAAAAATAAATAGATTAGTTATGTGAAATACCAAAGGTCTGTTAAAACATCAGTGTTTAAAAAAACCCCACTCTGGTGAACTACTGTTGCTGTAGTGAAACCTATTGCCAGATTATCAGTGGGCTAAAACATGCTAAGAGGCGTACTCGTTCACAGCAGAGTGAATGTGAATCCTGACCACCTGGGTTAGCCAAGGCCAAGTGAGAGCAGACACACTGTAAATTCCATACCTGACATAGTGATGAACTGCCACACCAAAACAGCTGGAGGCATGTGCCTTCAAGTCTTGGGTTTGTGACATGTTGAATAGCTCTGATTCTTTCTCAAAAGGTGGGGAGAGATTGATTCTCTTGGCAAGGAAGGGAGTCTGTGGGGATGGCAATGAAGCACTAATGGCACTCAAGTGGCTTAATACATGTTTTCCCTAAAATTCACAATTCATTCACTCCAGACAGTCTCACTTACCTGCAGCTGCAGGTGGGCACATCAGTGCTAAGATGGGGTGACACAACCTGGCTGTGCCGAGGTGAGGACTGGGAGCAGCACACAGAGACCTGCCTGGATTAGCTGGAATAAAGACACACATCAGCTAGCACAGCCTGCTTCCTGCTGACCTTTGCATGCTTGCTAGCCTACTCTGCCTTACACAAATCCTAAAGAGACCAAGAACTGATCTACAGCCAGACAGAAATAAAGCCTCTAACTGAGAGCACTTCTGCCACCCCAATACCAGACTGAAGAATATGACACCCAAGTCCAGTGTGTGAATGACAGGGTCAGCAAAATGTAACGAAGGAAAACAGTAAATAGGATCTTTGCATCAAGCACCGAGATCTGTTAGAGAGGAAGATTATTGTCTTGCATCTAGTGCCAAAGACCCAAGCATCTATCTAATCTTTTAAATATTGTGTAGCAATTCGTCTCCTTTCCTTAAAAATCTGCCTGCTGGTTAATTTCCTAGATATCAACTGAAACGTGGAGTTGCCAGCTCTGTGTAGCTCACCCCAAATCTAACAGCTGTACTTGTGCACATGCAGCATCAAGCCATCTGTGCAATATAGCACAAAGCACTTATTTGACTGAGTAGAGGACAAGAGAGAGAGAGAGAGGCTTTAACACTATTAAGAAGCCTTTCTTCCCAGGAGTGTTTTGGCCAGCTTATGCCTGGCTTCCCAGGAGGCGTGCAGGAACGGGTGTCTTGGAAGGGCTGCACGGAAGCCTGGCTGAGCGGAATCGCCTCCCTTCTGTGGGCTCGCGGTGTGTGCACACCACTGGTGGGGGAACAAATGGTAGCCATATGCTTCCCCCTGTGAGCTAGCTAGGCATATGTGACCACTGCCCTCCTGATACCAACTCCTCTGTGTTACCACTCAAAAATACAGCACCCCAGGAAGGACCGATCTTGTTGATGTGATCTTTGCCAGGACCTATACCTAGGAGCAAAGAAGACGTGGCAAAAGCATATTCCTTCTCCTTCAGTGGCTGACTTCAATCTGGCTAATTTTCCTTTGTAAGAGGAATGAGGGGGGGCAGGGTTTGTTCTTTTTCTGGTTTCCTGGTTTCTGTGGATCAGAATGGTGACAGAATAATTCAGCCATCACCAGGTGACAGTCAGGTTTGATGGTTCTGTTAACACTTTCTTTCCTTTTTAATTTTATTTAAAGGAATGATCCAGATCAAACACCTGGTTCCCCAAAACCATCTTGGTTTTTCTTTGTTACACTTTTTACTGGCACAGCTCTTGACTTCCATGCACTTAGATGTCTGTGGTGATACTGGAGGATGAGAAGAGTATCCAGTCTCTAGTGTCACTGTTTGACCTGATCCCACAGCAGGGCATTTGGAGCTAGACGATCCTTGAAGTCCCTTCCAGCCCTGACAATTCTATGATTCCAAGACGCTTGAGTATGGGAGGTGCCAGGTCATATCCTGTGCAGGTTTTACCTAAAACATTGACAAAGTGTCAATTCCAAATACCTCAAAATATAGTAAATGAAACTCTACAACGAATGATTTGCCCAAAACCCTGGGCCTCAAGTCGAGCTCAAGTCCATCAAGGTTTTGAAACGTGTGCTGTTCAGGATAAGGAAAGAAGATGGACTCTGGATCCAAACATTTTTGGATTCCTCGTCAAGAGAGAAATCACTTGTAGGAGTGAAATCTGGACTACTTTTGACAGTGTATTAAGTGTTTGAGACTGTTTGCTTCAGAGATTTTTGGATCAGGGTCAATTCTAATTAAAATATGCATCCAGCCCTGGGCTAACAATTAATTCAAAGCATTTTATATTTCTGGCTCTAACAGGAAGAATCAATGTCTTTGAGAAGAGTAAAGTAGGTCTCATTTATAAGATTGCCTGTGGCTCCTCCCCTGCAAACAGGTATTGAAGAAAGATACTGCTTTCAGTCCCATGACAGTGGAAAAAAGGCTAATTGATATTAGGAAGAAATTCTTTCCAGTGAGGGTGGTGAGACACTGGAACAGGCTGCCCAGAGAGGTGTTGGATGTCCCCTCCCTGCAGGTGTTCAAGGCCAGGTTGGATGAGGCCTTGAGCAACCTGGGCTGGTGGGAGGTGTCCCTGCTTATGGCAGGGATGTTGGAACTGCATGAGCTTTAAGGTCCCTTCCAACCTCTACCATGCTATGAATCTGTGATATGGTCTAACCGGTTTTTGTTTTGTTTAGTTTTTCAGGGCAGTTGGCAATGTATTTGTTAGCTGCATGGAAGAAGTGAATCAATAAAGCATATTCCAAACTGCACCTGAGAGGTACACAGATGCTCTCTCTCTCTCTCAGCTGGTATTCTGGTTGGTACAGTGAAAGGTTGACAGGATTAACAGACAAATCAGTCATCTTTGCTGAGTCATGCACAAATGAGTCCAAACTGATACTTCTAAGAAAATAAAATCCTTATGGATCTCTCAATGATTCAATATGGCAGACTACAATAATTTACTACTTCTTTTTTCTTCCAATAAATTAAGTAAACCCCTTTAAGTAGTGATAAAGTTCCAGCTGCCAAGAATTCTTGGCTTTACCTTTGCTTTTCAATGGAGCCTGACCTGCAAGGCAGTTATGGCTTGAGTTGTTATGAAAGTCACAGTCAGTATACTATGCAGACAGAGATGGACTGAATGATCTTGGAGGTCTCTTTCAGCCAGGTATATTCTGTGGTTCTGTGCAAAGCTCCCATTGCTGAAATGTATAAATGAACTTAATTCTTCTCTGGAATCAGAGGCAGTTTGGAATGCTGAGCAGTTTATTTCAATGGGAAGGAAAGTTTAATTTCTTTAATAAATGAAATGAGGAGGGCTTATGCTTGATTGGCAAGTGTGTAGGTGGATCTGATGATTCAAAAAGGAGAAACCTCTCTTTAACAGAAAGGAAGAAGGTGGGAAATGATACTTCAAAATATTTTGGCATTAGAGACAGTGAGAGATTACTCTGCTAATATGGATAACAGACTATTCGTATGTGAAATTGTGGGGCTGATGAAAAGTAGTCTTCTCATACTTTATGCAAACACACTTTTTACAGTGTGTAAAGATCTGTGAGTACTTCAGTAAATGCTCAAACCTGTGAAATGAGCATGTTCACATTTCTTTAATGCAATTCCCAGAGGACTACCCAAGGAACAGGATTATGCTGCTGTTCCTCACACAATGCAAACACATCAGAAGACTACATGCTTGAGAATGTGTCTGGCCTTAGTCTATCTAAATGAGCAGATACACAGAATGGTGTGGAAAAAGAAAAAAAAGAAGAAAGGGAATTGGGGGTTTGGCAAAAGTCTTTGCTCACTGACTAGATAGACATTACCAGCTGCAAATGTTTTTCAAGGAGAGCAGAAATTAGTGTTAAGGAGAGACGTGAAGGTGGCTGGAGCAAGACGTACAGACGAATGCAGCTGGCCATGAGGATGGCTGCGATGAAACACCACAAATCGATGTCTCCTGCATTCAGATGCCACTCATGGAGAGATTTCCCTGGTATTTTCTTGCAGCTTGGACTAAATTCCTGGCACATAACTGTTGGAATCTTCCAAAAGAAAGAAAGGAGACCATCCTTTTACTGGAGGGTATCTGGAAACCAAACCAAACCAGCTATTTTTCTGCCGGAGGTTTGCCCCCTGGCATCTTGTCCACTTTTGTCTCTACCTGGTATGACTAAACATTTCCAGATCTACTGCTCAAGTTGATTTATCCTACTGTAACGGAACTTAACTGCTCTTCCCTGCTCTAAGAGATTGAAACAGTTCTGCTAAGTCTGTGCCAATAGGCTAAATTTCTGCTTTCCAGTCTTGAAAACTCACTAGACAATTAGGAGAAGTTTATCCACTTGCTTAAAATCAAAGTTATACACCTTCCCCTCTGGTCAAGTATGATCCGTGCCTCCTAGCATCAAACCAACATGGGGACTGAAAGGAAAACAGCAGTGGTCTGCTACTTGAATAGGAGTAGAAGGTGGGTACCGAGAGAGGAGGAGCAGCAGCAGTAGTGGCATAATGGCATAAAACTGAATGTTGAACCAGTCTCACATCAAATATGTCAATGTGTTCAGAGGCAGCTGTTTTGATTCAGGCTGACTCAAAGCACCTAAGCGATTCTGCAGTTTGGGTTTTTTTTTTTTTTGTTGTGGTTTGTTTGTTTTCTAAGTAGGAAACCTGAAATGTTTTGGTAGAACCAAACATTTCTTTTAGGAAACTTTCCTCTGCATATTCTGTTCTACTCTGGAAAAGCAAACACAAAAACAATTTACCAGACAGCTCTACCATAATTCTTGATGGATTTTGTTGGAGTTGTATTTTATTTTGCTAAGGAAATACCCAGCCCTTGGTAGATCTTGACTTTTTATAACCTTTAAAGCTAGATTTTAACAGTGCAAGTTGGAAACTAAAGATCAAGTATCTGTCCAGGACATTGAATTTCATATCCATTGTATGTAGAAACTCATACATCCCTAGAATTTCCTCTCTCCTCTTCTCTCAGCTTTTGAGGAGCTTCTCAAAAGACTTTTATCTGGGGCTCCACCTTCCTGCCATTCTTAGGAGGAACGAGTGCTACAGCAAGTGGCTTCATCTTGAGAGCAAAGTTAGAAGATTAGGAAAACATAATAGACTTAGGGACCCTTCTCCTTGCCTCAAGGAGCCACTTTACAGACCATTGCAAACTCACTCATAATCCATAAAATGCAGATATCCATCACTTTTACTAGGTAGTGCCTGTGCTAGTAGGGGGGATAAGATGAGGAGGTTATGTGTTTGGTTGCCGATTTCTTCCTATAAGCCTACAGTCATAATAGCAGTTAGTGGAGCTCTGTGGGGTAAAACATTCACAGACATACAGACCCATGAGACCTTATTAAGCTTAATAGTTCAGAAATGTTATGAGCAGTTATATAGAAAATTAGAGCCAGGCATTATGCACAGATGAACAGACATTTCTCTATTCTCTCCACTTCTCTCAGTGATCTGCATGGGAGATGGGAGGTTTCTGGAATCGCCCTGCAGTTAGGGGAGAAAAACAGAGAAGATGAACTAATTTAAAATCTACCCCAAGGGAGAATTCTTGGCCCTGGTGGGTTTAAAGGAGATTTCTATAAAACCTTTTACTTTGCCTTCTTCGTACATTCACTTGACACGCTCTGTTCCTTGGGGGCTTCAGGTGGATTTATTTCTGCCACTCTTTAGTGCATACACTTAGTTGTGCAGAGTACAGAACTGGTATCGGCTGCAAGCTGATCTTATTCATCCACAGACGTAACAAACCCTCAAAAAACGTTGAATCAGTCGAACCACAGCTGAGAGGAAGTGATGATCTTGACCAGTGGCATTGATTTTTACCATTAGCCGTGCTGTGCTCCGCATTCCTAGCTGAAGGATGCCCTGCTGCTTTCATCACAGCCTGCTGTGGCTCATACTCAGCGTTTGCTCTAGAAACTACAGCTTGTAGGATCATCACCTCCCCAGTGCTGAGAGGGAGCAGGCATACAATCTTTTCTGTCGGGGGATGTATGTCAGTTATGCAGTGATGTAGGAAGAGTGAGGGCACCCAGAAGCACCCAGATTGCAATACTCCAGGAACTGGATGAGGATTTTGATAGATCAGAAGACTCGGGGGAATCTCATACCTTTTATTTTAAGCAAGGCAGAATGCATTTGATATTTTGTGATATTAAAATCCCAGGACCTATTTTCCCAAGAACAATAATGATTTTAATTTTATAGACCCACTGGAAAAGTGATTCCCCATTTTATGGCTTCTGTTTGTCTTCTCAAACATGCATTTCACAGGTTACAATAAGAACAGGCAACTGATATTTGTGAGGCAGTGAATATTACAAGATCCTTCTTTACACAAAGATTAGTGACAAATCTTAAAAGCCTGGTCAACTCCACTAGCATTTTTATTCTCCACCTAACAGCTCATGATAAATACTTCTGAAAAATGATGAACTCCCATGTGCTTCTTTAGATGACCACCTGAGTGTTTCAGATTTTGGAGATCTCAATGTCAAATACTGCAGAGAAGCTTAGAATTGTTAGGGTTGGAAAGGATCCCAAGGATCATTCAGTTCCAACGCCCCTCTGCCATGGGCAGGGACACCTCACACTACAGCAGGTTGCTCAGAGCCACATCCAGCCTGACCTTAAAAACCTTCAGGGATGAGGCTTCCACCACCTCCCTGGGCAACCTGTTCCAGTGTCTCATCACCCTCATGGTGAAAGAGAGTCCATAAAACAAGTAAAGCATGTGAGTGAGTTCTTTGTGGGATGAATTCATTGCAGCTTTGACATATGGGAAGGGAGTCAGTGCAGTGTGGAGTGACAATCCCATTAGCAAGTCCATAGCTTTGTAACAAGCAAGTTGCATGGTATGAAAAGTCACACTTCACAACATCAGACAGTTTGCAATTGTTTGCTTTTAATCACTTTTGTAAGAAGCCTGAAATCTCCAGATTAACTGTGCAAATTGGGGGACTTTAAAGCAACACATGAAGAGAGAGTTCTCATTGTTTTCCAAGGTCACAGGCTCACAGGATGTTAGGGGTTGGAAAGGACCTCTAGAGATCATCAAGTCCAACCCCGTTGCCAGAACAGGACCACAGAATCTAGTGCAGGTCACAAAGGAACACCTCCAGACAGGTCTTGAAAGCCTCCAGAGAAGGAGGCTCTACAACCTCTCTGGGCAGCCTGTTCCAGTGCTCTGTGAACCTTACAGTAAAGAAATTCTTCCTCACATTGAGGTGGAACTTCCTGTGCTTTAGTTTATATCCACTGCCCCTTGTCCTATCCCAAGGTGCAACTGAACACAGCCTGTCCCTCCCTTCTTGACACCCTGCTGTCAGGTATTGATAGACATTGATCAGATCCCCTCTCAGTCTTCTCCTCTCCAGACTAAACAGCCCCAGCCTCTCCTGACCAGGCAGTGCTGCAGTCCCTTCAGCATCCTTGTAGCCCTCCCTTGGACTCTCTCCAGCAGATCCCTGTCCCTCTTGAACTGGAGAACCCAGAACTGGACACAATATTCCAGGTGCATCTCTTATTTCAGTAAATAATGAGCAGGTGTCCTTGCATTATGCTCCAACAAATATTGCTGCTGATTGTGAAACTGGGTTTGGATAAAATGGGATGGTTGGTTTTTTTTTTCATGGAAGATAAATTTTATCTGAATATATCATGGAGCTTTTCTTGTGACTTAAGCCACAAAAGCAAATCCTGGACAAATTCCAATGTGGATGATGTATTTGCTGCTTAGTTAAAGTTAACCTATCTTTATAATTAGATACACTGGGATACTCCAGTGGAATAACTTGAGGTCAGTAGAATTGCATTAATTTATACCAATGAGGATCTGGCTCAATATTTTCCTTCACTTCTTGCCCTAGGATCTCACTGGGGAGGCTATTAATAGAGTGGCAAAATCACAAGGGAAAGGAAATGGGGAAAGGGAAAATTGGATAAGTCTTTAAAAATAAATTTAATCCAATCAAGTCTAGAGACAGTGTCAGGAACAACATTCCAGTCCCGGGACTCCTGCACACAGTCCCCTCAGGACAAAGGTCTCCTTTTTTTCACTGCATCACTTTTTGTCTTCAGCTTTTCCCTTTGTTTCTGGTGCTTGGTATCTTATGCTCACAGTGCATTATTCAGATCAATGCTTTCCCCTTATTTTCATTGCCCATCTGTCTGGATTGACCTCCTGCATCCTCTTCTGGAGTCTGAGCTCTTTAGGGCCAGGAAGTTAATTTTGTCCTGAGCTTTGTGTGGCACCATGTAGACACGGTATCAGACAGGGCATGGCAACAAGCAAAACCACAACAACAGTAACTGGTGCTTGGGGCAGACCCTGCTCCACTGGGCGTGTTTCACCTCATGCTGAAGATACTGATGACCATGATGCCACCAAGGCTTTCCAGTTTGTCCTCCTGGAGCAAAGTGTGGGTGTGTTTTCCCCATGTTTAAGGTTGTCTCACTCTGACATGAGTCTGATCACACCCATGTGTGCATGCACACACACACAACCAAATTAAACCTGAACTTGGATTTTTTTTTTTTGACAAGACATTTGGAAACAATGGAACATCATTGTGGCCAGCAGATCCAGAGAGGTGATTCTGCTGCTTTACTCTGCTCTGCTGAGACCTTGCCTGGAGTACTGTGTCCAGGTCTGGAGCCCTCAATATAGGAAGGACATGGACCTGATGGAGTGGGTCCAGAGGAGGGCCACAAAAATGATCAGGGGGTTGGAGCATCTCTGCTGTGAGGACAGGCTGGGGGTGTTCAGTGTTCAGCCTGCAGAAGAGGAGGCTCCAGGGAGACCTAATAGCAACCTGCCAGTACCTGAATGGAGCTACAGGAAGGATGGAGAGAAATTGTATACAAAGACCTGCAGTGACAGGACAAGGGGCAATGGTTTCAAACTAGAGCAGAGCAGATTTAGATTGGATATAAGAACAAGTTCTTTACCATGAGGGTAGTGGAACACTGGAACAGGTTGCCCAGGGAGGTGGTTGAGGCCCCATCCCTGGAGATGTTCAAGGTGAGGCTGGACAGGGCTCTGGACAACCTGATCTAGTTGAGGATGTGCCTGCTGACTGCAGAGGGGGTTGGACTGGATGACCTTTGGAGGTCCCTTCCAACCCAGACCATTCTATGATTCTGTGACACTCTGATTCTATGATCACTTCACATACCTGGTGCTTTATTAGAAGCAGGTCTCAGACCTTCCACCAATCTCACACTAGCCTCATGGAAAAGCATGGAGGGCACTCCCAACTTGTTTTTCAGCTCCTTGCAAGGGTCCACAAATCCTGTTCAGGAGGATGCACTGAAGTTTCATACACATAATGGGGCATGGTTACTGTTTCTGTCTGCCTGTTGTTTCTGTCTGTTGACAACAAAGTCCCAATAACAACCTTCATTTTAATTGAAATAAAATTAAGCCAATACCTCTTTCGGTGCCCACGTCAGTATAACACTTACATGAGTTAAGTCAATTTAAGTGTATTTAATACATGATTAATTCTCAGTCAACGCACAATCTAGAAAGAGAAGACATTGCATGGCTTTCCTTTGCATTTGATTTATGTTTGTGTGCTTTATATTGGATGTAAATCTGTGCCTGTGTGCTAGGAAAGGTGGTGGTTACTTCAGATGCCTTTAAAACCTTGTTACAGATCTGGAGCAGAAAAGTAGAAAAATGTAAATCAATCACTACAGGGTGTGAAAAAGAAACCAGAGACACTTCTAAACAATTTCATTGGAGAGAGAACTGCTGTTAGATGGGTTGCACCAAAACAGTCTTCCCTCTTCTGATCTCTTCTCTGCTTGCTTTGTGCTCTGAAGGGAGACTAATCTGCTTCTGCTTGACCTTGGATGCATTGTTTTGGTGAAGTCTAACAGCTACTTTTTCTCTGCTCCTTTCTCCCTTTTGGATGGGAGGTGGAAGGGCAGAGAGACAGCTTCCCTGGTCTTCTTGACCAGGGGGGTTCTTGTGTTGTTTGTTAATTGTTAAAGTCTGTCAATCTTGTAACCCCTGTATATTTTGTACATCTTCATTGCATTCCATTGCAGGTTGTAGTTTTGCCTGTAAATCCTGCTTCCATTTTCTTCCATCTGAGCTGGGCTGGCAAAGTGAATGTTGGGGGGAAATTTCAAGCCACCACACCACTAAGTGCCAGGTGCTGCACTTTGGCCACAACAACCCCATGCAGAGCTACAGGCTGGGGTCAGAGTGGCTGAGAGCTGCCAAACAGAGAGGGACCTGGGGGTGCTGATCGACAGCTGCCTAAGCATGAGCCAGCAGTGTGCCCAGGTGGCTAAAAAGGCCAACAGCATCCTGGCCTGCATTAGGAATAGTGTGGCCAGCAGGAGCAGGGAAGTCATTGTGCCCCTGTACTCTGCATTGGTTAGGCTGCACCTTGAGTCCTGTGTCCAGTTCTGGGCCCCTCAGTTTAGGAAGGACATCGAGACACTTGAAGGTGTCCAGAGAAGGGCAACAAGGCCTGGGAGAGGCCTTGAGCACAGCCCTGTGAGGAGAGGCTGAGGGAGCTGGGGTTGCTTAGCCTGGAGAAGAGGAGGCTCAGGGGTGACCTCATTGCCCTCTACAACTACCTGAAAGGTGGTTGTAGCCAGGAAGGGATTGGTCTCTTCTCCCAGGCAAGCAGCACCAGAACAAGGGGACACAGTCTCAAGCTGTGCCAGGGGAAGTTTAGGCTGGAGGTGAGGAGAAAGTTCTTCACCGAGAGAGTCATTAATCATTGGAATGTGCTGCCCAGGGAGGTGGTGGAGTCACCATCCCTGGAGGTGTTCAGGAGGGGATTGGACGTGGCACTTGGTGCCATGGTCTAGTCATGAGGTCTGTGGTGACAGGTTGGACTCGATGATCCTCGAGGTCTCTTCCAACCTTGGCAATACTGTGATACTGTGATTTAGAAAAGGGGAAATCTTTGCAGGAATGTAATTAAACACAAAGTAACCATATCACAGCTTCTACCAAAGCTACAGACACCGTAATAATTCTTTGAGGATGACTTCTTTATTTGTGCCAGGTATAAATTTTGTGTGTTGTGATCTGGCAGTGGACGTGACATTAATGACTCTATACTTTCGGCAAGCAGTGCTGCTGGATCCAGCCTGATTTATAAAACAACAACACAACAACACTAGTTAGGGCATTGTATTCTACTTGCCAGATGGTTAACTCCCATGGGTTAATGAGTATACCCAAATTCTAGATGATTTAAGATGTCCTGCGGATATTTCCTTAGGTACAAGGATTGCTGTCTGTTAATTTACATGTGTACTGTATTTCCCCCTCTCTCTATTGGTCTCATGAGGATTCTGAATTTCTTTTTCTCCATAAAATGCTAATAAGCCATATTTAACACCTTCCCCTTTTGCTGCTCTGACCATCAAAACATTGTTTTCAGATTTCAAACACTTCATCTATTAGACTGAATTAGTTCCTCACAAAGAGCCAGGAACTGGCAATTTTTATTTGCATACACAGAGTCACAGGCTCTCACACATACACCCCCCCATGTGTACCTACATCCACACAGACACACTCTCAGTTTTACCTTGAGCATGCTAGATTTTATGTCCTTTTAGCAGGCATTTCTCAAGACCTCAATGCTAGAAAAGATGTGAGTGTATTTACAGCGGTTTTTTTTAGCAAGTGCTAAAAATCTAAGCTGTTTATTAGTCTGAGATAAACACAGACTTTATTGCAAAGCACCAAAAAAAAAAATCAACTTTGTATTACAGAGGGATGTTCTCAGTCTTGACAGCTGAAACCTATGGAAAAGATCCCCTGTTAACAGCAATATTTTCTTGAGCTTTCTCTGTAGTGGTTTGTTATCGCTGACTGCCTGACTGGCACATGTTCACCTTGAAAGAGAGGAGTTTTAGAAACCACACCAAAAAAAGGAGCATTCATCAAGGGGGGAAAAGACATGGCTTAAGTACAGCAGAAGGGAAGAAAAAATAGTAGAAATTGCAGGGCAGTATGTCAGAAGTTCAATGAAACAGAGATAGGATGAGCTGCTGTTTCAAGATAGCCGGCTCTCAGCCTTCTCCTGGTTTCTAGCCACTCTCCATTATCAGGTCACCCTACTCCTCATCTACATTCTCAAAATTCAACCACATCACTGGGGAAAATGATGTGCTGGGAAAGTCAAGGAGGGGCTGCTGGCAAAGGAAAAGAGAAAGCAGGGAATGAGGCCCAGTTATTTGTACAGAAACATTGGTGTTGACGCTGTGAAACAGCTCACAGTCGTGTTCCTCCTGGCAGTGGTCGCTGGCATGAAGTTTTGTGAAGGGTACTCTAATAGGAAGTTCCTTTCTGATTCACTTCAAGCCATCTGAGGGGCACACATGTTCCTTTTTACCTTTACAGAGGTTTAATCTTAATTTTAACAATCCTATTAAACTCTTCACATAAACAATATCTCGAGGCAGTAAGTTTCACAAGGTCAGCACACATTGCATAAATCATATCTTTTTGTTTTAGATTGAATGTTTTATCTCTCAAACTTTTTTAGCTCTTTCCTCATTTTTGATAAGCTGGTATTTTAATTTACTTTTCAATTCTCTCTTCAAATGATTTTATATGTGGCTTTTATAATCCATTCATTTTCTATGCCTAGCTCATAACCTTTTGTGTGCAAGTCTACTCAGGAATGAGTGTTTGCACAATGCTGCTTAAGCTCAGGGTCCTGAGGCACGTCTGCAGTTCTTAAGCATCAGGGCTGTGCATGTTACTGCTGTTCCTACCACCCATAGCAGCAATAACAAACCATACTTTCTTACAGAAACTTCTCCACCATCCTAGAGATGCTCACTGGCCACCTCTGGATTCTTTCTGTCTTTCTAGTTAGGGTGGCTAGAATTCAAAATGAGATTTAATCTATGGGACAGCCACCATAAGGGCAAAGAAATAAGGTTTGGTTTGTGGCATTCTAATATTCTCCACTTTTGGGTTTTTTTTCCCTACTAGAACTGTGCCAAAACTGAAAGTTTTCCCTGAACTACCCATTTAAACATTTGGATTCCCCCTCCCCACCCCGAGTCATCATAGCTGATTTCAAAACCAGCAGTGTGAATAATGCAGATGATTTCTCCCCACCTTCATTACTTGGTGAGACTTCTGTTTCCCTGCAGTAAAACTGAGGTACCTGGAAATACCATCCAAGTGTTTCAACAGCACATAAACCAAATGCACAAAGTCAGTAGAGGATGAGAAACGCAGCTGACCTTCATCAGCATTGCAACATGCCACATCATATGGTGGAGACATCTCCAAGCAAGCTTGAGCTGAAGTGATTGGTTGATGTTTAGAAAACCTGGCCAGGAAATCCCAGGGTACTGATTTTGTTTCCAAACTGGGATAATGTGACTGGGACCCAGTGAGTGCTTTGCTCTGCCCTGACAGAGGGAGGCAAGGGCTGGCAGCATAAGCAGCCATTCCTCCCTGTCTGCCTCCTGAAGCACACCAGCAAACCAAGCTGAAGCCAAAGAACAATATAGAAGGGGCCTATCTAGAAAGAGAGGCGGAGGCACTTCTGTTGCTTTGCCCATGCCAAGCTAGGAGCAGGATGTTTGTGTGCATGGGATTCTGAGCCACCCATGGTGTCTGTGTGCCTTCATCTACACCAGCCTGGTCCAGAATTTGTTCAAGTTAATAAAACTCTGACTGTGACAGTCTTACTTCCACACCTGAGTAAGATGGTTGGAATCAATAACTTGAAGATTCTCCATCTCAAGGAAAATGCAACTAAATAATACCATGAAGAGACACACCGTGGAAAGCCTTTCTGGGGCTGGAGACCAGCCTCAGATAATTTTGCACAAATCTGGATGAATGCTGAGTCAGGTAAACCCCACTGATTCTCCAAGTTCATGCACTTCACTTTTACCAGTTTCCTCAAGTCTTGTTTCCATCAGTAGGAGCTCTGCCCTCCATCCTCACAGCACATCTGCTACTGCTTGGAAACCTCCAAGCCTGAATACTGCAACCAGATCATGCCATGGGCTGAGGCCAGAGTCACTGTGGCTAACCACATAGTTATGGGGCAACATCAAAAATAAATACACAGCTGTATGGATGGTGAAATGCCTGCTGAGAGCCTGCAGTGACAAAACCCCACCAGTGCTACAGGTACTTTCTTTACAGCCCTGCTGTAAAGCTGCTTTGGCATTTTAAATACCCACAAATGCTGCCAGGTCTGATCCCAGAAAAGAAGCTTGTATTTGTAGTCGGAGGTAATCATAGGTGCTGTAGTGCATATGCTCTGGCCACAATTAGGCTGAAAGTTGTTGTTCCAGATAAAGGACATCCTAACTGGTTTCTTACTGGTTGGAGAGCCAGAAACAGGGAGATGGTGAAGCCTGCTCAAGAGCTAAAGAATCATGGAATCATAGAATGGTCTGGGTTGGAAGGGACCTCCAAAACTCCTCTAGTCTAGCAGGGACGTCCTCCACTAGATCAGGTTGCTGAGAGCCCTGTTGAGCCTCACCTTTAATATCTCCAGGCATGGGGCCTCAATTTCCTCCCTGGCCAACCTGTTCCAATGTTTCACTACCCACATGGTGCAGAACTTGTTCCTAACATCCAATCTACACCTGCTCTTCTCTAGTTTGAAGCCATCGCTGCTTGTCCTATCACTACAGACTGTCACTGAGCGGTCTCCAGATCCCTGGACCAGAGATCCCTGATAACCAGGCAGGGCAGGAAAATGTGAATTGTATATGCAGCCTATTTTCTGCTGAAAGTATGAAAAAACACTCCTGACAAGCATTTCAGCAGAAAACCACAAAATCCTGTTCTAGTTTATGATATCCCATGACTATATAGTTAAGAAACCTACAGTATGATGGGCAAAGAAACAAGGCACAAACAAGTATAGAGCTAGTGAGCCAGTACATGGGAAGAGCCACAGCCTGAATGCACATCTACGGAAATCTAATCAGCATGGACTGAATTCAACTCTGCCACCCAAACAGAGCATTATAGGATGCCAGCTGCATCTGCTTCCCCCCTAGTTATTCCTATTTTTGAACATAAACCAAGCTCTTAGGGAGTAACTTCTAATAGCATACCCAAATAAGCTGTGCTGTGAGAGGTGTTATAAACCTTTAAATTGCCATTTGCTAATCAGAATCATTGTTCAGTGACCATTATCTTTTATTAAATGACCACTGAATCAGAATGCTCATACTGATTTTCAATTACAATGTAGAATAGTTGCCATGACTCAATAACACCCATTAACAGCACTGGGACCACTGAAACAGCCATTACCAGGAGGAAATTCAGTGCTTAAGAAGGTAAGTTAATTTCTTCTTGGAGATGCTTATTTCTAGCCAGGCATATTTCAAAACAGGTTTCCTAAGAGAAGCTGGGGTGTAGCCCAAACAAAGGCATGACCTTCCCTGTCTATCTACTTTTGCAGAGTCTCAACCCTTCTTTTTTGAGAGGGAGTAGAGTGGAGCGTCATAAAACATGCACGTGGAAGGGCAGAACATCTTCCTCCATGCACAGATGCACAGTTACACACAGAATCACACAGAGAAACATTCTGGCTGGAAAAGACCCTCAGGATCATCAAGCCCAACCCAGAACCCTACTCTACAAGGTTCACCCCTAAACTGTAGCCCCAAGCACCACATCCAAACAACCTTTAAACACGTCCAGGGGCGGTGACTCCACCACCTCCCTGGGCAGCACATTCCAGTGCCTGACCACTATTGCTGGGAAACATTTTTTTCAGTCTAAGCCTACAAATGACCACTGAATCAGAATGCTCATACTGATTTTCAATTACAATAGTTTCAATTACAATAGTAGAATAGTTGCCATGACTCAATAACAATATGGGCAATATGTCAATACTGTGGTCAATATGTCCAGTCTAAACCTGCAAATTACACTAGCTCTACCTTCAAGCGGGTTCCTCCCCGGCACAGGAGCACCTTAGGACATAAAATCCTTCTAGAAAGGTTGAGCAGTGGTATTTCAAACCTACTACATGATGTGAAAATGCCTTTTAAATGCTATCATTAAAAAGGCAACAACACCACCAACCATTCTGGAGTTTTTCTTGCAGTGGTATCAGGGAGATATTTTGTGATTTGCAGTCATAACTATCGGGTAAGTCTCTAAACGAGGGTAAATCACATCCTCTGCGTGTATGTGCTCCTGCAGAGAGAGTCTCTTGTCACTTAGTGTGCTGGTAAAGGTAAAATAATGAATAGCCAGGTAGCAATGAGTTAATTCCCCCAAAGGAAACAGAAGCACGTAGTTAAATACTACATCACAAATTACCATTTTTATGTCACCACCTCACCATGACTTTAGCACTAACCCATCTCCATCTTCACACTCTCATTAGGATATAATGCATATTCATGGTCCTGATTATATAGCCACTTTCTTGACTTGTTTTAATTGTGCATAAAGACATTGTGACAGGAGACCTGACCTTTTCAAGATCATTTTCTCTCCATTACTTTTCACAAAGCTATTAACTTGTCGCCTTCCATAAGATTGCAATAATTTATTTCCCATTAATAAAAAATTCCTGGTGCCATGCAAATTAAAATTTATTCAGCAAATAGAATTCTTTGGATTATTTTCTAATGGCTTTATACGCTTCCAGCTTAGGAAGAAAAATAATATTAATGGATACAGGCTGAGTGGATAATTGCATACATTGGAGAAAAATGAATATACAACTGGTGCTGTGCCTTACTGCACACCAATTACCCAGAAGAGTTCCTTTACTTCCTTTTTCAATAAATATATTAAATAATTTATTTCAGGGGATATCATTATAATCTCAAAATTATTCCCATTGTATCAAGGGTTTGGCAACCCGACGCACAAACAACAAATGTTGGTGTTAGAAACCCCTCACTAAGTAAAACTACTTGCGAGGGTAAGTGAGACTAAGGGAAGGAGTTAGTCTGACAAAGTTACAACCGCACTGCAAGGGAATTTCGGGATTGCTCGGTGCAGTGATAAACACAGCTTCTATTTCACAGTGCCTTTCCAACAGGAATGAATTATTCTGAAGCTGCACAACATGTTAATGACAGAAAGGCTGAGCCTTGCTGGGAACTTTTCTGTTTTGAGCACTTGCTAAAATCATCGATATAATAGGAAAACCAGAGCATCGTAATTCAGCAGTGTTTATACACACACACATATATATAACAATTTAAAATATGATACCTCCTTGGACTTGTTCATGTAAGTTCCTATTGGGAAAAATAGCTCAGGTACATTTGAAGCCCTGTATTGGTGATAAATAGTAAATACTGCACAGACAGATATTTCAGTGTTTGGGAGCTGGCACAAACCCTGCAAGTCGTGCAATAGCAGCCATTTCAAATCCCTGGCCATCTAAGTGGGAGTGAAGATGACAAACCTTAGTGAATATGCTGGTGGAACATTTCAGGGCTGTAGAAAAAGTAGTCATTAAACTTTCTACTTTTAAAGCACAGATATATGAGCTGAAAGAGGAACTCTTGGCTACCTGCAGCCTTCCCAGAACAGCTTAGGACTCCTCTCTTTCTGCCCTGCTATGACTGTAAGGACTTGCTTCAACATCTGCTTAAAACTGCTACAAAATGCTGTTTGACCATATGTAGGGAGGCAAGGTGTTGTTGAATTCATTAGCAAGGTGGACATTAACGGAGAAATGTGGAGAGCAGCATGGAAAACTCTGCAGAGAGCAAGGAGAAGAAATGCTCAGGGAGGGAAACTAGGCTATCCTGCAAATCACTGCAAGTTCCGTGCCCTGGAAGACAGAGAGCTAGATGTTAGAAATGCATACTTTGCCCACAAGGCATACATTGCTATCAGAGTCTGTGGGGACAAGTCCCCACTGGCTTGGACCGAGTCCTCACTGGCTTGGACCAGAGTCAGGCTGGGGACCATGCCAGCAACTGAGACTGCAGATGTCTCGTGGCAAAAATAAACAACATTTGTGTTTGCAGGAAAGTGAAATTTGGAAGGGGGTGCTTCACCCACCAATAGATTCCATCTCCCAGCCTGTCTTGTCCCTGGGGTAGGAGTTTTTTGCTTGAAATCACAAGTTCTCCAGTGAAAGCTGAGGTGGAAAAGAAAGTCCGAAAGAGAAAAGTGATGTGTGAAAGCGCTAGAGTGGACCCATCTCTGGAGATCCATCCTTTTGGCTTGTTCAGCCAGTTGTGTAATGTGAGGGTGTCCCATGAAGTGGGATCAGTGTCTGAGCCTGATGGCTAAACTGGCCTGGACACTAAGCTGTATATGACCAATAAAGTCAGACTCAGCTGTCTCTACTCAGTAGCAATTTGTGGCTGGAGAATCAGAGAATGGTTTGGGTTAGAAGGGACCTCCAAAGGTCATCCAGTCCAACACCCTGCAGTAAGCAGGGACATCCTCCACTAGATCAGGTTGCTTAGAGCCTTGTCCAGCCTGACCTTGAGTATCTCCGTGGAAGAGATCTCAACTACCTCTCTGGGCAACCTGTTCCAGTGTTCCATCACCCTCGTGGTAAAGAACTTGTTTCTGACATCCAGTCTAAATCTACTCTGTAATTTCAAACCACTGCCCCTCATCCTATCACTACAGGTGTTAAGAACTCAAACCAAAAAATACTGAATGACTTTGTGACCTTTTACTGTACAGACAGCTTCCACAGCAAATCTTTTAAGGTCTTCTGGGATGCGTAGCATGAATGACAAACATTCACTAATAGAAAACGCATTTAAATCTATCACAGCTCTTCTTTTACTCAAACAAATTACTTTCACAAGTTCAGGGTGGTCATTACTGATCCCTGAATCCTTACCAACAGTAATCACATTGATGTGCATAAGTGCTGCTGAAAATTAATTACGGTTTGTCTCCCATAGTATTGATGCCTCATTGCTATTAATGGGGTATCAGTATCTTTTCCTTTAGAAGGCAAGAAAGAATGGCTTAAACATGCAAGCTGGTACAAGCTGAATAATAGGACAAGGTCATTTCTAGTAGAAAAAGTTATTGTAGCCTTCTCTGTCAACAGGCCTTTGCTAATAAGGACCAGATTTGTACAGATGCTCAAGATGTCTGGAACGATTTGGCATTTCCTTGTGCAATTGCCTGCATGTAACTGCAAGACTCAAAATGAAATACTTACATTAGGGATTTGAGTGGAAGTTGGAATAATTCAGCTGCCAATTTAGGCTGCATTTGTATTTGAAGAATTACAAATTCAGGACTCAGGAAGAAAAAGCTAGCCACAAAATGATGCTTTCCTTCACGGAAAAAAAGAATATCACAGTATCACAGGATCACTAAGGTTGGAAAAGACCTCAAAGATCATTGAGTCCAACCTGTCACCACAGACCTCATGACTAGACCATGGCACCAAGTGCCACATCCAATCCCCTCTTGAACACTTCCAGGGACTGTGACTCCACCACCTCCCTGGGCGGCACATCCCAATAATGAATGACTCTCTCAGTGAAGAACTTTCTCCTCACCTCCAGCCTAAACCTCCCCTGGCACAGCTTGAGACTGTGTCCTCTTGTTCTGCTGCTGGTTGCCTGGGAAAAGAGACCAACCCCTTTCTGGCTACAACCACCCTTCAGGTAGTTGTAGAGAGCAATGAGGTCCCCCCTGAGCCTCTTCTTTTCCAGGCTGAACAACCCCAGCTCCCTCAGCCTCTCCTCACAGTGCTGTGCTCAAGGCCTCTCCCCAGCCTTGTTGCCCTTCTCTGGACACCTTCAAGTGTCTCAATGTCCTTCCTAAACTGAGGGGCCCAGAACTGGACACAGGACTCAAGGTGTGGCCTAACCAGTGCTGAGCACAGGGCACAATGACTTCCCTGCTCCTGCTGGCCACACTATTCCTAATGCAGGCCAGGATGCCATTGGCCTTCTTGGCCACCTGGGCACACTCCTGGCTCATGTTTAGGTGGCTGTCAATCAGCACCCCCAGGTCACTCTCTGTTCTGTCTGCTTTCACACAAACTTTGTGAGATTCTCAAAAACATCAAAATCAGATATTGCAATATTAATTACAGTGAAAAAAAAAACCAACAACAACAGAACACAAACTGCTTCCACAGATGATTTTTTTCAATTTCACTTTTGCAAGAAAAATACTTTTTTCCCCCTTTTTCTCCCCAAAAGCATATTTAAGGAGAGCTTTGTATCACATTATCACTGTTCATTGACCCATGCTGTCCTCTTTGAGTACCAACATCTAAAATGAAAAACTATCAGACCAAGTTTGTATTTGGGGCAACTTTGTTTCAGTGTTGAGATAGGCTGGAGATTAACTGGATGTGATTTGCCTGCCACCAGCCCAACAGTTTAATTCTACAATGGGCAACAGTGCGATGTATTTATTACAAGAATACAGCCCTTACTAAATCATTGCATCAGTTCAGATTTCCAGATTGCAGTGGATTGGAAAGGAGCCTCAAAGGTCCTCTTGTACAACCCCACTGCACTCAGCAGGGACACCTCCAGCTACAGCAGGCTGCCCTGGGCCACATCCAGTCTGATCTTGGATGTCTCCAGCGATGGGACCTCAACCACATTCCTGGGCAGTCTGTTCCAGTATTTCACCACTCTCACTGGGCAGAACTTCCTCCTGATGGCCAACCTAAATCCTCCCTGCTTCAGTTTCAAACCATTGCCCCTAGGCCTATCCCCACAGGTCTTCCTGAACAGCCCTTCCCCAGCCTTCCTGTAGGTCCTCTTAGATATTGAAACGCAGCTCCAAGGTCTCCACAGAGCTGTACATCCACTCCAAACTGAACAGCCCCAATTCTTTCAGCCTGTGTTCAAGAGGAGAGGTGCTCAGAGATTCACAGATCGTGTTTCACCACCCTGATGCTCACTCACCATTAAGCTGTGCTCCTCAACATCATAAAGACAAATGCCAACGTCCTGGCCTAGACAAATGGTCTAAGCCAGCATGACCTGTACCTACTGCACAAGGCAGTGTAAGGTAAAGATGGGGCTCTTGCTCCCCTTTACTTGTGCAGATGGGTATATTTTGCATACCTCCCACACATCTCCATCCAAATGCACAATATGGATGTTTTCTCTTTCACAACAGGAACCTTCTGTTCACAGATATGTCAACATTCCTGGGAATGTTTTTGAATGTTGCAGGATGCTCCCCTACCTGAGCACCAGCGAGTTCATCCCCTGACACTGGTGCAAGACGGAGAGGAAACGCAGTTCTCTAAAAGAGCTTTAATATTCTCTACGGCTATCAAATTTAAGACCCTAGGAAGCATCGCTGCCTGTAACAGCACATGTATGAGCTTCAGCATTCACTTTGTCTGAGCCAAGATTTACTCAGATCTTAATGATTTATATGCATATTTTATATCTGTCTACACAGTGAGATATGGTAGAAAGCTGACCTCATTTTCTCATTTGCTAAGACACTGAAGTTGATGTCTGCAAACGATCATAGACCACATTTCTGAAGTTCTGCTGGTTCTTCATGAAAGGAAAATACAAACATGCTTTTTTCTTCTTCTTTTTTTTTTTTTTCTTTAAGCATGTCACCTAGCTGTAGGTCTGATGAAGACAACACCTTTTGTAATGTTCTGATGCTGCAGCATCAAATGTTTGCCACTAAAAGCAAGCGCACTGTCAAGTGAGAAAGCAGCCCTTATATCGCAATTATTTTCCTATTAGCTGCTGCCCATTGCTCCTGACAGGTATAAATTAGATCTCGCCAGGTTGCCTACAGATTAATGAGTTCCAAAATTGGCATTTAATTGTTTGGGAGTAAGAGGCAGAAATAGAAGGTATCTGAAAAAAAAAAATATTAAAAAATAACAATAAAGAAAGACTCTTTCTCCACCTGTGATCAGAAGACGTTCTCCTTTCTTCCTGCTTTCCCTGCCTCCCCTGGCATTGCTTGGGTGATAACTGACACTTCTATCGGAGGATTCCTTTCGACGCAGCAGAAACTTGCAGCTGAGGCAAGGCCAGAATTAATAATCTGCGTGAGCAAACACACAGCTGCTGTTTGTGGAGAGAGATTCTATTAACGAACAGTGAATTCTCATAATTAGCTGAGCGGTTTCTGCAGCTGCCTGCCTGACCCCAGACTACACAAATTGTGGGTGGTGTTCGGCCTCTAAATCAATCTTACCTAATTACTATAAGCATGTTCCTCCAGTCCTAATGACTGGGGGGGGGGGGAGGAGTATGTGGGGGATAGACATTTCCTTACCCATTCAAATGTTCCTCTTATTAGATTCCCTTTTGTGTCTAAATTCATATTTTTTCTATTAGCATTTCTAAGGGTATACAGGTGTGGTTACAAATCAGAAGCACAGAAGTATAATTCACGTCCTACAACCATGTGCCAGTGTGTGTCTGCTTTGCAAACAGTAGCAAAATGTGTGCTTGTTGGAAGCATCTGCCTTGCTTCAATTCACAAAACATAATTTAAAGCACACATGTCTGTCTGGATTCAAAGCCTTTTCTCTGCCCTACTTCCCCTCCCCCTCTCCCCCCCCCCCAAATTAATGTGACAAAAAATGGAAAATCATGAATGGTTGTGCCTTCATCTGGTCTGAAGCACAGTTGCTTACTACTGTCTCATCACGTGGCACTGGAGAAGACAAGAGTATTTGTCACTTGGGGATAAAAAAAAAAAGGCAGCTGATTTTCAGTGCCAGCCAATTGCTCAGCCAGGGGCTTTGCCTTCCTGAGCCAGGGTGGAGCATGGAGCCCGAGGGCTCACCCAGGCTGTGGTGAGCAGACCTCGGGGCACCTCCACCTGCGGCATCATGTCAGGAAGCACAGCTGGGGCCATGAGGTGCCTGTGAGAGGTGGCACTGCAGGAGCAGGCAGCAGCCCCATACAGCTCACAGCGGTGCTCCTAAAGCAGCTCTGATTTCTGTTGGGCACAGCATTAGCTGAGCGAGTTCCCAAAGAAATTAAAGAGGTGGGTTATGACCAATTCACCCTAAAAAAGCTGTCTCCAGAACAAAATCCCTTACTCATCTTTGTCCTTTGTTCGCCCATGTACCCTCATGAGCAGACTCCCTTTGTCACTTGTCTGACAAGGCTCAGCTAACAGCATCTCCTCGCCAGTGATAAAATGCACTACTGATGTCTGCAGTCCTTCCCTCCTTGGGAGCCCCAGGTCTTTGGCTTCTCCTTTGGTGTCCTTTTATGGATTTGACCTGTTATCAGCTCCTTCCATCCAAACTGGCACCACCCAGAAGATCCATACCCTGGGCTCTTTTTCTTTTTCTTTTTAGCTGAAAATTGGATCTGGGACAAAACATTCAGGGCCTGAGAGTGAGCTAGCTGACTCACCCTTGACCTAGGCAGTAATTGGATGTGGTTAATGTAAAATCAGATGCTTAGTGTAATTCTGAAACTTATTTTATTTAGGAATGAGGTGCACAGACAGTAAGTTGGAGTGAAGCTTTAAAAGTGGCTGGAAATATTAACCCTCAGGAGCTTTATGTGCAGGTACAGAATGATTAGCTTGCTTGATCAGGTTTTAAGGGAGCAGCATTTCCCAAGCTGTTTTATATGTATTTAAGATAGCATCTTTGCTACAATTATAAATATTAGGGGCTGAATTGTTAACAACCAGATTGTCACTTGCTGGTCAGGGTCAGTCTTGCTATCAAGGGCACAATTCCAACAGCAGTATTACAGCAGTGCAGAATGCAGCATCACGGAAGCCAGCGGCCAGGGGGAAGGGCAAGGAACAACTTGTAGGGCAGCCAAATTATATAGATACAGAAGCACAATACATTTTTCACAGCACTACCACTTGTGATCATTAAATGTTTGTATGTCAACCGAGACAATCTCAAATGGATTCAGCATTTGCATTATTTATAGATTGCTTTATGAATTATTCTTCCTTATGAACTGCTGGAAACTCTGGGAACACCCAATACTTCAAATCTGAGATCTAGATTCAATTTGTCGCTTTCACAGGCTGTGTGTTTTCTGTTTCTTTGTTGATTGGTTAATCTTGGAACTGACAGGATGAATTTCAAATTTTGAATGTTAAGAACCAGAACAGAACTTGAAATTAATGTGGGTGAAACGATTAGGAGCTGTGCTTTATAATTTCATTCTCACAAGTTCATGTCACAGCTAGTAAAGCTCCTGAATTCTCATACAAAGTGAAAACCTTAGGGTCACAATAACATCAAATCTATCTCATTGTGTACTGCTAGAGATATTTTCTGAGGAAGCAACAATTAAAATAATTTCCTGTGACACACAATGTAAAGAATTAAAATATTCCACTGTCAACCTCTCGTCTCCAGCTAAAGGACTGATTTTTCAAAGGTAAATTCTTCCTGGAATCAATGTGAGAAAAAATTACCTTTTTTGTTTTATGCCCAGTCAACTGCAACACTTTGATTTCTTCATTTTTATGCCAGCTGAAGATCTCATAGAATCACTAGGGCTGGAAAGAAACCTTCAAGTCCAACTGTGACCCAACTACCCTGAGCACTGAACCGTGTCCTGAAGCACCACATCTACACACTTCTTGAACACTTCCAGGGATGGTGACTCTACCACCTCCCTGGGCAGCCTGTTCCGACATCTCACCACTCCCTCAGTGAAGAAGTTCTTCCTAATGCCCAATCTAAAACTCCCCTGGCACAGCTTAAGCCCATTTCCTCTTGTTCTATCACAAGTTATGTGAGAGAAGAGACCTACACCAGCCTCACTCCAACCTCCATTCAGGTAGCTGTAGTGAGCAATGAGCTCTCCCCTCAGCCTTCTCTTCTCCAGGCTAAACAACTCCAGCTTCCTCAGCTGCTCCTTGTATGATGCCCTCCAAACCCCTTAGCAGCCTCATTGCTCTATTGTGGACAGGTTCCAGGACCTCACTGTCTTTCCTACCCTGTGGTGCCCAGAACTGAACCCAGTACTCAAGCTGTGGCCTTCCCCGGGGCCAAGTACAGGGGCACCATCACTTCCCTAAATTTCATGTCCTGTAGCTTAAGAAGTAGCTCATTAATGCCACTTTCTACCAGGTAATGTCCCATCAGAAATCCAAAATCAAACAGGTCTGGTCTCTGAGTTCACAGAATCACGGAATGGTCTGGGTTGGAAGGGACCTCCAAAGGTCATCCAGGCCAACCCCCTCCGCAGTCAGCAGGGACATCCTCAACCAGATGAGGTTGAATGTCTCCAGGGATAGGGCCCCAACCTTCTTCCTGGGTAGCCTGTTCCAGTGTTCCATTGCCCTCATGGTAAAGAACTTGTTCCTAACATCCTTAACAAATTAGCAATATGAAGACCAGCCTACATACTGCACATCAGCAGCCCAACTGGACTGAGCCCTCTACATCACCTTACTTGCATACAACAAACCCCACTGAGAATAATACTCCCAGTCTTGGGAGCATAATGCCATGCACAGTACAGTTTATTGGGAGGTAGATTCAGTAGGTAAGCAATAAATGGAGACATAATGCTTGCCTGTGTGTGTTGTCTGCTGTATGTTAGTAACATGCAATAGATGTTGTTTCTGGTTTCCTTATTTACCATATAGGCTTCTTTTAATATTAACAATGAAAACACTGCCTGAAATACACTCTGAAGATGCACACCTGCTGAAATCTACTGAGTATACAGAACACAGCCTCCACAATAAATCTTGCAAAAATAGAACATGCTTGTCCAAATAAGCAAGCTGGAGCCCAGCTTCTTACAGGGAAAAGGACAATCTTTTCCCATTCAGTTTGTGTATTAAAGATATTGCATTTCCTATGTCAGTCAGGAGAAAGTCACAAGGTGTTTAAATCCTGTCTTATAGCAATAGAAAAAGAACAAAACAGAACCCCTTGAACTATTTGTTTTCATAGACAAGGTGCTGCAGGGCACTCTCCTCATAAAGCCTCACGAGTAAATAAGGATTTGTGTCAGCAATGAGGGACTTGTTCTGTATCTGTAGTCAATAGACATATTGAATGTATGAAATAGAGGAGGTATGAATACAAATAAAACCCCCACAGAGTAAAATCCAACACAAACAGAGAAGTATAATTAAAAAAAGCCAAGACAATAAATCCATCTGGTTAGGAATATGGCACCCACTAAGGCACCTGAAAATTATTAATATCTGAAGAATCTTGACCCAGAGCAAGACAATGAGAGGCAAAATGGGTATATTTTCATCACCTTACCAACTGGGATAAAAAAATCTAATGATGGAAGAACCACTCAGCCTACCTACGCCAAGAATGAAGATCTTATGCTGTTGACAAAGAGTCTGGTCTGGAATCCCCTCAAATTATTGGACAGCTTTTATCTACAGCCCACATGCTCATAGCTGTCAAGAGGTTTTGTTTTCTCTTATCCTTTTAATAAAGTTTTGAGTTGTGTTTTATTAATAGAGTCACCTGAGAATGGCTGGAGTCTGAGGACAGAACTCTTGTCATCCAGGAAGGAAAACCAGGACAACAACAAACCCCACAAGCATCATGTCCCTTCTGAAGAGAGCTGCCCTTCAGCCAGGATCCAAAGGGAACTCCACCCTGCAGCAGAGACTTGTGCACGAAGGCAGAAACATACACCCATTTTTGTGCCCTATCTCTAGAAATAGCAGCTCCAACTCCTCAAGCAACCTATCTCAAGTTTTATGGGTGCTGCAGTCTTTATCATCTTGTCTTTGACGAATGGGAAAGGTTTTCCAGCCTTTTTTTTGCTTTGGCCAAAGCTGGTCTGGGACCCAGATGTGTATTGTTGGAGGTTATGCCAAGCTATTGGAGCTCAGCTGGTGGTGGCAGAAGCCCAGGACAAGTTCATGCCAAAGGGTTTTCTGGTTTCAAGCCCTGTTGACAATGAAGTAATGAGGGATCTCTAATAATCCCGAGAAAAGTAGTCCAGAGCAGCAGAGATGCAACTTTTACAACAGGGTTGTACGGGGTAACTGGAGTTTGCAAAAAGCTGAGGCCAGCCTGGAAGGGCTAAGAAAAATTAACATAACAATAGGCTACCAGCTGTAGCAGACAACTGAAATATGGGCAAGACAAATCACATGTCTAGCAGTGCTTTCTTTGACTACCTTAAAGCTCCTAACAACCTGCTCGTAGACCTCCAGTTAAGTCTCTTAACACACACCCCATGTAAAAGGACATCTTTTTCTATGGGGTTATTAATACTTGAGTGCTTTGTTGGTCTGGGGCCTCAGATCCTCGTCCTGTAAAAAGCTGCATGTGTGACACCCTGAGAATGAGATAAAGACACAGAAGCAAACATATCAAATGCATTAAGGAACCTCAAAGCTTGCTCTGTCACACATTCAGTCCCAAGCCAGGAGCAGCTCTACCTAGAGCATCCTTGGCAGGTATTTATCTAACCTGCCCTAAAAGCCATATGATTACAGGGTACCATCATCTTCTCAGACTTATCCTCTAGTTTTGCCACTTGAAAATTCTTTCTAACATCTAATCTGAATCTTCTGTGTTGCTATTTAAATTCTTGTTCTAGCTCCCTCTGTCCCATACTGGAGTGCCAGAATTCCTCTCAAACTCCCTCCCACAATACTAACTCAAATCTTTTCAGCCTTTCCTTCCTGGTCACTTTTTTTCCCCAAAGGTTTTATGGTTTTCATCATCCTGCTTTTTATGCTCTCCAATTGGGCTAAACTCCTATGCCAAGATGCCCAAAAGCAGCCATGCTGCACCAGCAGAGCCTTTTCCAGTGGCAAGGGAAAAGGAAAGATCACTTCAGCTGTCTCCCTATATAATACTCTTATTTATAAAACTCAGTCAGACATGTTTGCTTTTTCTGCAGCAGTTGAACACTGTTGACTCACATTCTGTTTATAAGCCAGTGCCATTCCCAGAGCATTTCCTGCAGAGCTACTGAGAATCAGCTGTTCCCGATGAAGGTGCACAGACTTTCTTGTACTTCTGTTTTCTCCCCAGACTGCAGAAGGAGTGAGTGTTATTTATTCCAGCGTTTTGTAAGAACTGAAGTTGAGGTGATGGCCTACACTTAACAGCAGTCACCAGCTCCCCCCACTTTGCTGCTGTTTTGACAGTAGACCCATTTCTAAAGCTACAAGCAGAGCCTGTGTTTTTTTTCCTTTGGATTTTAAAGTGTCCTACGGTGAAGCCCATCAGATTCAGCTGATCTGAAAGCATCTAATGAGTAGTCTCATCAGCTCCAATGAGATGCGTGTGCTCAAAGTTAAGCCTGTACTCAAGTGCTTTGCTGGACCAGGGCCAGAAAGCTCAGCACTTTGCAGAAGGAAGCTGCTTCAAGTTTTCCTGACTGTCAAAGCAAATACAGGACTGCCCAAAGAGGATGTGTCCACACCTTACACGGCTCAGGCACGCAGTAAGAACATACAAATGCTACAGCAGCGCATTGCACTTCCCTAAGGAAAAAGGTGAGGTTGTTCTCAGGTCAGGAGGAATGATCAGATCCTTTACTTTCAGGAAAACAAAGTCTCTACATGATCTGTCACCCCAGAATTACCTCTGACAGAGCAGCCTTTTCTTGCATTTCCTTGACCTTAAAACCGTGAGAAAACAAACAACTGTAACAGCACTTTTGTGCAGCAGCAGCTCTGGCAATAAGCAAGTACAAGCATTGTGGTTTTGAAAGGGTTGCAGAGCTGTTTGTGAGAAGTCCTTGGATTTCTGGGCCACTTAATTCAAGACCCATATCTGCTGCAAAGGTAACAGAATTAAAGTGTAAATTTTAATAATTGCAGCAGTGATTACTTTTAGTTCTTGGCAGTTCATTACTGACTGCACTATTCCAGAGGCTCTCGTTAAATGGTCCATGGAATGAATCAGGCATGGAATTAACCTATTTTGAGCTCCCTGAAGCTTATGTCCCCTGAAGGAGTATTCACACACATCTCTTGGGGCCAATCTTGAAAGCCCTTCCTCATACGAGTAATCCTTACCCACACCAGACTGCTATTGACTCCGGTGCCAGCATTTGTGCTAGCAAAGACTACACTCATGAGTAATCATTTGCAGGACTGGGTGCGTGGTTTTCATGTTCTATTTGACAAAAGCAAATTACTTGTGGGCACAGTCCCAAGTCGACATGAAAAATTACACTTACTTGTTTAAAAAGAAACAGCATTTCTGTTACATTCTTCCTTCCTTTCTAATTGCAAGCACATTTGTACTCTGTCCTAATGGAGGTAAATGCCAGCGAGATTGGGTGCAGTGGTTGTGAATCATTATTAGCTGCACAGTGCTGTTCAGATGCCAGCTGTGATGATCTGTGGTCTGTCTGCTAGGATTCCCTAGGGAAAAAAACATCTGGGAGAGGGTAAAGCTAAACAGAGGGCTAATAACTAATTCTTTTTCTTTTGTAAAGCCTCCCTTTTCAGATGTTTGGCTTGAAGAATATCCAAGAGAAAATCCATTCCCCCCCCTCGCCCCCCCCGCTATTGTTTCTTTTAGTGCGAAGCCTGCAAGGATGAAGAGAGTTCTGCTAGGTTCCAGCTTCCTTCCTTTCTGGCTGACGTCAGCAACAGACTCAGAAGGTATTAGTGCCCTCTCTTATGGGGCTGTCCCAGTGCTGTCCATGCTCTGGCCTGGCCTGGCGTCCACATGTTTGTAGGCTCTTTGTGGCATTGCTCACAGGCAGAGGTTAGAAGGTGGACACTGCACAACGGGCACGGACACTGCACAACGGGCACAGACACAGCACAAAGAGATCCTAAACACAACAGATCCTAACATTCACTGTCTGGATGGGCTCCTCTGCATTGCTGTGAAGAATCTGTGTGTGTCTTCTCAGCAGCTTGAACACGTGGCCTTTTGAAACCCATCTCAAAGCTGCCCACTGGGAGATTGTACAGCAGCATTATCTCTCTGGACAACAAAGCCCATGCTTAAAGATCAGCTGCTCGCCTCATCTTTCCTTCTAGGTCTGTTTTGGTCAGCACCCGATGAGACCAACATTCTCTAATGTCTCCTATATGAATAATATAGCTGAACCCCAGATGCATGGCTGAGCAAGGAGCTTCTGAAGGAAATCTCAGGGAAGAAAGAAACTTACAATTCATGGAAGAAGAGAATTGTCACTTGGGAGAACTATAGAGAAGTTGTCAGGGCATGTAGGAAGGCAACAAGGAAGGCCAAAGCCCTCTTGGAACTGAAACTGGCAAAGGAAGTAAAAGAGAACAAGAAGAGCTTCTTCAAATCTATCAGTAGGAAAAGGAAGAATAAGGAAGGTGTGAGCCCAGTGCTGAATAATGAGGCAGCCCTGGTAGCTGAGGATGCAGAGAAGGCAGAGTTGCTGAATGTCTTCTTTGCTTCAGCCTTTACACCTAAGACTGAACTGCCCTATGCACTCCAGACCCTGGATGAAGGAGAGGAAACCTGGAGGAAGGAATGCTCCCCACTGGTCAGTGAAGATTGGGTTAAGGATCAGTTAATATTCACAAGTCCATGGGCCCTGATGAGATGCACCCAAGAGTGCTGAGAGAGCTGCCTGATGTGAGGAGTGGCTGAGGGACCTGGGGCTTCTTAGTCTGGAGAAGAGAAGATTTAGAGGGGATTTAATAAATGTTGATAAATATCTGAGGGCTGGGGGTCAGGAGGGAGGGGACAGGCTCTGCTCACTTGCTCCCTGGGGTAGGACAAAGAGCAATGGATGTAAGCTGCAGCACAGGAGGTTCCACCTCAACACAAGGGGGAACTTTACTCTAAGGGTCACAGAGCACTGGAGCAGGCTGCCCAGAGAGGTTGTGGAGTCTCCTTCTCTGCAGACTTTCAAGGCCTGTCTGGATGTGTTCCTCTGTGACCTGAGCTAGATTGTATGGTCCTGCTCTGGCAGGGGGGTTGGACTCGATCTATTTGGGTCCCTTCCAATCCCTTCCTGTGAGCCAGTGAACTGTCTGCTATTTCTGTTGAAGCAGTGGGTTAGCTGCCACCAGTTAAAGTTCTGATTCATTTAAAGAAAGCAATAATGGGTCTAAGTTATTGATTTTCTACATTTACTGCAGTAAAATCTATTCAAACAGTGGAGAATTTTGTTTTCTTTTTGTCTTGTTTTTTTCTTCTTGTAGTCTACAGACAGGTGTGGAGTTAAAATAGAAACCAGGTGTCATATCAGGTGCTGTTATCCCAAATTCCTTCTCACAGTTCTTCAACAGTAAATAATCTGAGGCAGTGAATCATAGAATCATAGAACTGTCAGGGTTGGAAGGGACCTCAAGGGTTCATCTAATTCCAACCCTCCTACCATGGGGGACAGCAGGTTGCTCAGAGACACATCCAGCCTGGCCTTCAAAACCTCCCTGGGCAACCTGGAAGAATTGCTACCTAACATCCAATCTGAATCTCCCCATTTCTAGTTTTGCTCCATTCCCCCCAGTCCTATCACTTCCTGACACCCTCAAAAGTCCCTCCCCAGCTTTCTTGTAGGTCCCTTCAGATACTGGAAGGCCACAAGAAGGTCTCCTCAGAGCCTTCTCTTCTCCAAACTGAACAACCCCAACTCGCTCAGTCTGTCCTCACAGGAGAGCAGCTCCAGCCCTCTGCTCATCCTCGTGCCCCTTCTCTGGACACCTTCCAGCACCTCCAGATCCTTCTTGTAATAGAGGCTCCAAAACTGGATGCAGTACTCCAGGTGGGGTCTCACCAGAGTGGAGCAGGGAGGGAGAATCTTTCAAAGCTTCTCTCCTGTACTTAGTTCTTATCTCTGAGTGTAGAAAATCTTTACTCAAACCCTGCAGCCCCAGTGGTTTCACTGGGATATCTGAGGAGATGTGAAGATTTTAAAGTACATTACAACAAATGTGCTCAGGTGGTGAGACCCTTGCCTAGGCAATATCAAGGTGAAGCCTTTGCCCTGCTTTTGAGCCATACAATTCAATTGCCTGATAACACTGAAGATGCGGCATTGGCTTACTAAAGGTAAGTCCAGCAGAGAAGCTGCCACTTATCCTTCTGTATTAAACCTTATCAGAGAATTTATTTTTTGGCATTCAGTTTTTGTAAGGCTTTAAATCTGCTGCAGGTGTTTGGAGACTTTCAGAGCATGTTAAATGTAAAAAAGAAAAAAGAAAGAAAAAGCAGTGCCACGAAAGCAGAATCCCAGGGATAGTGGAAAGGTTTTACTGCACAGTGTGACATGTCTCCTCAACTGCATGAAACCAGAGTGAAGAGACCTCCTGACCATAGCTCCACCAAGGGGACTGTTTAACCCTTTATAAGCTTTCAAGGTTCCTCCTGGTATTGACTAATTTTTCCCTCCCTCAGCTTCCAGACTGAAAGGCTGCCTCAGACTCCATTGGTTTTACTAGCTGGAATTTATGCATAGTCTCCTTCTTCCATAGCCATGTATACAGTGTTCATGTCATAAATAACTAGAAAGAAGACACAAAATCAATATGTGGAAAGCTAAGGCTTAAAATGTGGTCTAATGTTTTAATGATCCCACACAGGGCAATAAAGATCTCTCTGGCACCGAACAAGGGGACAAGGTAACCAGACACTTCACTCTTCCAAAAAGAGCAAGGCACTCCAAACAAGTGATGCTGAAGACAATGAAAACCAGACTGAGAATCCCAGAGACACAGGGACAGATCTGTCAAGCCCAGTCATGCACACGGCCAGCCCCGTAAACAACCTCTAGGTATCATTTTTGTTGGAGTGCAGCCACCAGCTGCTCCGAGCCAACAGCGACCCCACGGCGAGGCTCTGCCGCTGACCTCCGAGGCTTTCATTCCTCTGCATGCATATTTTAACATTATTACAAAAGGTTTCATTTACAATTCACAGGCTGAGCAACAATGAGTACATTTCGTGGAGGTCAGCCTCAACCATTCCTCCTAGTGATGGAATTATAGTTTAAACAGCTGGAGCACGGTCCCAGGAGGGACGCTGGGATCTGGCTCCTTTACAGCAGAATAAATCCATCAGGCATATTTCATGTGTCCGATAACATTAATAGATATCAGGGCTCTTTAATATTTAATGACCTCACGTCGAGGTTGTTTACTAGGGAAGGAGCAAACAGAAAGGTGATCACAGCCTTTTGATCTGTAACGACGACAACAAAATTCAAATCTGAGGCAAAGGGCCCAGCCTCCCATTCTCCCCACACCCTTCTGCAGCCTCTCTGAGCCCTGTCAGAGGATGCTGCCTCGTGCACAACCTGTTTCAGCTCCAGAATGTGCAAGAATGTTTTTAGCTCCGTGGTTCAAAAGTTAACAGTCTCCACGTTTCCCACAGTTTAATAGAGGTGCCAGAAGCCGTCAAATAGCTTTCACTTTAGTGATGGAGAAAACAGGAAAGGCAACTTTCAGAGGCATAAAGCAGTGTTCCACTGACAGGAGCCAGAATGAGCCTGGGTGTGCTAATGAATGTTATGTCCATTAGCACAGAAATATCACTGAATGTGAGCTTTGGCAGTGACTCTCTTTACTAATGGCCTTTGGTCTTAATATTGCCATCATATGTTTCCTTTTTCATGTTGCTATAATACCCATTTTAGCAGAGATTAGAGGATTGCAGCTGAATGGCAGCTTGCTTTTCTTTCTTTCCTCCAATTAATGTCCTTATTTTTAGCTCACTTTATCAAATTTGGTTTGAGGAGAACTAGGTTTGGAGAGCTAGGAGGACTTGTACACAGGGGACATGTGTTGACATCTACTTCTTGTTCATAGGTTTCAGAGACATGGTTAGTTGCAGCCCACCATAGCAGTTGGGGCTATTCAGTCTGTAGTCTTCCAGTATCTGAAGGTGGCCTACAAGAAAGCCAGGGAGGGACTTTTTAGGGTGTCAGGACTAGGGGGAGTGGAACAAAACTGGAAGTAGGTAGATTCAGGTTGGATGTTAGGAGGAAATTCTTCACAAGGGTGGTGAGACACTGGCATAGATTGCCCAGGGAGGTGGCTGAGGCCTCATCCCTGGAGGTTTTTAAGGCCAGGCTGGATGTAACTCTGAGCAACCTGATTTAGAGTGAGGTGTCCCTGCCCATGGCAGGGGGTTGGAACTGGCTGATCCTTGAGGTCCCTTCCAACCCTGACAATTCTATGATTCTATGATTTTTGCAAACATTTAGGATGAATTTCTCTGTATCATAGCAAGTTTGAAGTAGCAGACTTGAGCAGGTAACAGCTGATGACCTGCTTTACAGCAGGATACCCCCAGCTAGTGTGAAGAAGAGCACAAGAGAAACAAGTTAAGTTCCTGCAGAACGAGAGACTGCAGATCAGCTGTTCTAGACTCACTGGGGTTTGCAGTGAGCATGCAGTTTACACATGCAGGTTCATTGAGGTCATCAGAAGATCATCAGCTCCTAGGAATGACCTATTCTCACTTAAATGTACAAGCCTGTGAGGTGGGTTATCCCTCTGGCATCACTGACTTTGGCCAAGGCAGATAGGAAGAACTTCTCAGATTTGGTGTGTTCAGGAGAGATATGGAAAGGTGTGGTGGGTTGAAAATTCCCCCCAACATTAAATTGCCAGCCCAGCCCAGCCCAGCTGGAAGCAAATGAAGCTGTAGGTACAAACAAAACTGCAATCTACAATGAAATGCAATGAATGTGTACAAATATGCAATATTTACATCTATTTACAGGTATTTACAATTGATATACAGCACAAGAACCCCCCTGGACAAGCCAGCAGAGTTAGTAGCTTCCTTGCCAGCTCCTTGCCCCCTTCCCTGCCCCCTTCCCTGCCCCCTTCCCTGCCCCCTTTTAGGCGCAGCCTGAAACCACCACAAAAGGACAAGTACCTCCATAAGAAGCATCAGTGAGATCCATGTAACCATTTGATCACCTGTAAGAATGGGACTTGAATTCAGGCTGGAAAGATGCAGAGAAAGGGCAGTAGTAAGATGAGTGGAAACGGAAAGCCCATCAAATCACTTGAAACAAGGTTTTTCTGCTTTCTTACAATCTAGCACACAAGGTGGATTAGGGGAAGAGGACTACAATCACTCTTGGAGGTGGGGAAAGAAGGACAGGACATAGGAAAAATGGTTTGAGCTAGAGGATGTTCTTGAAAGCTAAACAGAGTGCCAAGGAATAAATATATTTGGAAATTAGAAGTGGATAACAGGTTAGAGGTCGATAAGGAGTGAGAATCTGGAATGAGGAACAGTAAGTGAAATCTTCTCTTGCTTTCAGATGGACATTGATACATTTACATCACTTACACAAGGGACTGGATTTCATCATCTTAGAGATGACTTCCACTCTTGTGCTCCATTTTCCCTTCATCTTGCACTGAAACATCTTTATTAATAACTGCTTCTGAGTTACAAGCAAGTTAGCCCAGGATGGCAGACTTCATTCATAATTTTTTGTGCTTCATTTGTCAACATTCATCAAAACCAGGCTGCATCTCTGGGTGTAAAACTCTTCGCAGATTACCCAGGGTTACCAGTTTAGAAGAATGAGTTGCTGTGAAAATTGGTGAACTGTGCAGAGAAACACATTGCATGTGAAAGCCATTAGGATTGTTCACTTGTGGGTTGGAGTTTCTTTTTCTTTTTCTTTTTTTTTTTTCTTTCTTTTTTTTCCCCTTTTCTTGTTACTGCTTGGTTTTCAGATTTTCTGTTCTTTAAAAAGTGGAGAAGTAAGCAGATGGTGAATTTCCTGAGAGCCAGGACTGCTTCACTGATGAAGTGCTGTCATTCTTAGTGAGAAAATCACCACCAGCCTTCACCTTTTAAAAGAAATCATTTTCAGGTAGAAGCACATTTAAAATAATTGAAATCAAAGCACTAAACCAGAGGCAGATGTTCAGGTATGATTTAGGAATATTTAACTGCTTTGGCAACGAATACACACAGATTGTTTTTTAACAGACACTGGGTACCTCTCCGCTCCTGTCCACCTTTTCCTTTAGTCTGTTAATGACAAGAGCTTAAATAAAAGGCTTAGCTCCAGCCTTGCTAAATGACTGCTATAAAGAGCAGGTTAAAATACCTGCTTCATAGGAGAAATGATTTAGCTTAGCATCAGGATCTGGTGTCAGATGCTGCTATCTGAGATGCACCAGCAAAGGAGCTCCCCTGGAAACATTTTATTGTATAGAAAATTAACGGCAAGAAGAAAAGCAAGCTGTTCCTCTCTCCCCTTCTTTATCCTTCTGATTTGCCAAAACTTTTTAATTAATACACTTTGGAAATACAAAAAAAACCCAACAACCAAACCACCCTGGAGGACAAAGGACCAGAGACCTCCCTTTGGAAACTGAATCTGCTCTGGAAGAAAAATTGAAAGCAATAAAAGCTGAAACGAATTTCCAGATGGAACAAATTGGTTCCAGGGTTTCTTGAGATTTTGGCCAACACATTGCACCACTGAAGCTCAAGTTGCTAATTTTACCAAGGGAAAACATCTCAACAGGGACAACCTCCCCTTGAGACTCTCTGCGATGCTTTTGTGGTTCTGTTTAGCCTCAGATATCCATTTCTCCCTGTCTCCAGAGGCAGGGCACACATCTTGCCAACACCATCACTGGCACCCTCTCGAGGTTACAGCCTGGCAAGCCCTGGCTCCCTGCATCGCTTCAGAGTCACCTCAGTAGTCACTGAATCCTGCCAGCCTCCAAACCTGGGCAGCCAGGCAAATGCGATCTGATTGGAGTAGGGTGGGTCTGGTTTATTTATTGTTTAATTAAGTGTAATATCCTTGACAAGGTGCCTTATTGACATTGCAGCAAATTAAAGGCCTTATTATGCGACAAACACTGTCATCACTCAAGCAAAACTTAGTTCAGAGGGGAATTTTGCCAGAGAAAGGACTGCAGTGTTTGCAAGCACTGTTTGTCTCAATAACTTCCATTGCAGCCTGTGGAAAAGAGTAGAAAGAAGAGAGTCCCCCCTGCAATTTGCTAGTCGCCCCTCTGCCAATTTTGACAACAGAGGCTCTCCTTTCGATGCACACACCTGTCTGGATGAAAAATCCTTTCGTTTTCTCAAGGCCAGTTGGCTGAACATGGTGGTTCAGAATGGCTTAAGTTGGAGGGGACCTTAGAGATCATCTGCTTCAACCAGCCCACCATGGGCTGGAACACCTCTCAACTAGACTTGGTTGCCCAAGGCCTCATCCAGTCTGGCTTTCGACACCTCCAGGGAGGGGGCATCCACAACCATTCTGGGCAGCCTACTTCAGAGTCTCACCATCCTGGTACTGAAGAACTTCCTAAGATCTAGTCTAAGATCTAGTACATGGCTGCATCTACATTTGAACCCGTGATAGGTAAGATGAGGGAAAAGGTTCTAGCTATCCAGTCAGTGGAGAACACTTACTTTTAAGAGAAAAAGCCCTTGTTAAAGTACAGCACCATTCCTGTGCCATGGAATTACAATTCTTAATCCTTTCCAAAAAAAAAAAAGGGGGGAGAGGGGAAAGGAAAAAAAAAAAAAAAAAGAGGATAAAAGGCCTTCTTAAGGCTTTTAAAAACAATAAAACTGTTTGTTTAATAAGTGCTCTTTTGCATGCTTGCCAACAGCACAAACCATATTATCCAGAACAGTCATCTGTTTAGGGTTTCCAGTGTTAAATAAAACCTCAACCAAGCACAAATTTGAGAACAGTCTGAAAACACTCCACTCACTGGCAGCTCATTCTGCAGCACACAGGGCTGGTGCTCAGGGTTAGCTTTTCATACCACCTGGAAGCCTTCTATCACTACTACCACTACTACCACTCAGTTCCTGCTAATTGTGTGATGCAGGATTTGCCTTACATGATGTATTGGAACTCAAGGGGAAATGTAGTTGTTCTTAGCTTAAGCATCTCCCCACGTTACTCACAATGACTGTATTCCAGGTTCTGGGGTTTAGGCTGCAGAAACCCAAGGTGGGCTTAGGGAAGCTATGTTCTAGGCAACGAGACAGTACAAGTTTCCTAGACCCCTGTGGGTGCAGAGGCACGAGTGGACTGACAAAGGATGGCCTGTGATTATATTTTGAGAATCTGGCATCTTCTGTGACTCTAGGTAACATCCAGAGCCCTCTTTCTTTGTGGCTCAGAGCAGGTGTTTCTCAATACCACTCTACAATACAGCCAGCTAGAGCTGAGCCTAACTTCCCATGAGCATCTTCTGCTACTTAATCAAAGCACTCCTGGTAAGCATCTTTTGGAAATGCAGGTAACTGCTTTTTAAATATCTTTGTCATTGACCAGTGGAGAGTATTTTAATTAATTCCCTGCATAGCACTGCAAAGCAGAGGTGATACTCTTCTTATCCTGGTGGGCTAGTCCTTGTCTCGCTGCAGCCACACTACCACGGCTTCAGCAGACCTCCCAAACCACAGAAGGGCTCTCACTCCACAGCACTGATGTGTGCCCCCATGCATTATTTCTTGCTGGGGGTGAAGGAGGTTTTCTGTCTCCTGAGACCCCAGCTGGCTCTGCTAGCCCTACCTGGTGGACTCCATCACGGGGCAGTTACCAGTCAGGTAGGCTGAAACACACCGTGCTGTCCTTCTCCTTGCATGTCAAGAGGGGTACTGAATACGGGAGATTCTGCCTCTGACAGCCACTGACAACTCTGATCAATAGCTGTGATTTAAAAAACATACTAATTAAATTATTGGAGCTTGCTTGCAACAATGCCACCTCCTCAAACCAGAACCTAAAGAATAAGATCCTGCCTGCAGCCCTCTTCCCACTTGTCGAACAAAGCCAAGAGGAGAGATTTGGATGTGCTCTTAGAGGACCAAATCCAAGCCACTGTGGGATTAGTGGTAAAAGCTGTGGGGGTTATTCACCCACAAAACTCATTATTTTCCAAACAAATTGGTATGTGTTAGGGCAACACACATGTCACTGGGAAGTGAGAAGTTTATTTACCTTGCTGAACATAAGATTGTTTCTCGTTTAATGGGTGTGTGTTAAAATGTTGCACACTATATATATATATGTATTTTGTTCTCTCCCATCAACCAAATTACAGACTGATTTCTCCCCCACCCCCCTTCCACTGGGGAGAGCAAAGGTGATGTAATGATCTACAATTTTCCCCTCAAACATGCTATCCATATTTTATTAACCAAGTAAATTATTTAAACATGTTCACTTACACACATGCCTCCTCTTATCCACATGCCACACACTCCTGCCAGCACAGCCTACCTCGATGTAATGAGATGCTCTTCTCTGGATCTTTTTGCCCAATCAGAGTGTAATTAAGCCTATGAAGATGCAGGTAAATGTGCAAGATGCCTGTTTAATTAAAAAGGAAAATGAGGGTTTAAGTATCAATTTGTGTTCTATTCAATTATCTGCAAGATTCGTAAAGCAACTTTACCTTTCGGTGCCTTTTAATTAAAAAAAAAAAGGTGAAAAAAAAAAAAGAAAAAAATAAGAAGAAAAGAAAGGGGAAAATTAAAAAAGGGGGAAATAAAAAAAGGGGGAAATAAAAAAAGGGAAAAATAAAAAATGAAAGAAAAGAGAAAAAAGATTAAAAAAAGATAAAAAAAAGATTTAAAAAAAAAGATAAAAAAGATTAAAAAAAAAAAAAGAGAAAAAAACACCCAGAAAAAATAGGGGAAAAAAACCACAGGGAAAAAAAAAAGAATAAAACAAAACCTATCCCACCCCTAAATTCATACTTCCATATAGAAGTCAGGAGAAATGTTGATGTAATACAGAAAATCCCCTGAAAACCAAAATGATCACAGCAGTTCGTGGAGGGGAGGAAAAAGAGCCCACAAAACAAAACAGAGTGCTGTCAGAGCACAGCAGACTGAGTCAATGTATAGCTTGCATATGGAAACAATGACATGATTGTTTACTCACTGGTTTAATGATATTCACTTTCTCCTAACGGCAATGTTGAAAACGTGAATGCCAGATGTTGAGCCTCCAGCACAGAAGCAATGAACACTGGAAGGTCTATAGGAAGGAATTTAGCCTGACATCAAAATAGAGTGTAGCTCTTCAGCTTATTAATGCTGCAGGGGGCATTATTATTATTATTATTATTATTATTATTATTATTATTATTATTATTATTATTATTGTTGTTGTTGTTGTTGTTGTTGTTGTTGTTGTTGTTGTTGTTGTTGTTGTTATATTGTTATATTGTTGTAATAGTATAGTATAGTATAGTATAGTATAGTATAGTATTGTATTATATTCTGTATTATATTATTTGTTGTTATTGTTATTATTTTGCTGTTATTGTTACCATTGTTATTATCTTAGTTTACCAAAAGAAATAGTTTCATGTTTGCAGTTTAAATGTCCATATTTTATAACAGTTCAGCAACAAATTTACATATTTCCTGGAATCTTCAGATATAAAAGCGGTAAAACACTCCAGGCATTATTAGACAGTAGATTATAACCCATTACTATTGTTTCAATTAGCAATGTAAAAGTGACCTGCAGTGTTCAGATGACCCACTAATGGATTTAAATGCTTTCAAATATTAATGCAGGTTTTCTAAAGATGAATCCCAAACCCATTATTCCTGGAATAACCATGAGCTGAAAAGCTGGCAATGATTGTGCATTATGTGGAAAGGCTCATGGTTAATTAAATGAATACCTAGCATTACACTGTTCACTTTAGTGCTACAAAATTATTTCTCATTGATTTTTACATTCTGAGCCTGTGATTCAATTTACTTCTGCAATTTGTGTTGTTGTGTCAATAAAACAGAACTGCTTGGAGATGGAAGCATTAGAGAGGGATACATACATTAAGACCCAATGAAAACTGTAGTTTTCCTATTCAATCTCTCCTCCCCACCCCCATTGAAATATCATTTGTAGGCATCACTTTGTTATGTATTATTAATACAATTTTTGTTTGTTTCCATCTGCTCTTTCTTCACTTTTATATTCAGGAACTAGAATGTTAGTGATTGCTTAAGGGTGAGCAGCTAATTTTTCAGTAACAAGTTCTCCTACTATCAAGAACAAAAGCCCCATCAACACAAGTCTGTTATTTCATGTTAAATGGACTAAAAGGGCTCGATTCATCAAAGCAATCATGCTGGAGAATCAGCGAGGTTTTGGTGGTGGTGGTGGTGTTTTTTTATTTGCCAAATATGTGAGGCTGTATTTTTAAGTTATTAAATTGGAGAATTCTGAGAAGCGAAGGCAGAATCAGAATCAGCCCTGCATGGGTTTTGGGAAATGCCCATTCTCCTTGGTATATAAAACTGCCTGGAAGAAGGGAGAAAAACTCTTTCCATGGAGATGCTTACTGAGGAAAACTGATGCCAATAAACTCTCTGGTGGCTTGTAACACTTAACTGCTGTTCTTTAGAATACTTTTGCTGTCTAAAGAGGGGCTTGTGTACTAATTCTGCACATTTTCCATGATTGGGTTGATAATTCTCTAAAGGATCTTTGGTCTTGGCCACCTGTGAGTGTTTGCAGAACACATGCATTTCAAATCATCTGAAAATACTTTCAATTAATCCCATTTATGCTTGTGTGATGCTATGCACAAGGTGAACGCAGCAGTATTTGCCTCACCTTTCTCCTGGGACTTTAAGCAAATCTGATCTCCAGGGTCAGGAAGAATTAAGAATGAGCACTGCATGTAAAACTAAGCCCAGTCAGACGGGGATCAGGCTCGGCAATGGGTTTGGATAATGGCAAGATCTTAGCAGAAATGCACTTACAGATCTGCTTCTGTTGCATGGTGCCTAAATGATTCATCTTGTGGTCATTATTATTCTCAAGGTAAGTTTTTTAAGTGAGTGTATGAATCACAATTTCCTTACATCAGGGAGAGTAATTCCATTACAGCCAGTGGAACTGTAATGATGTAAAATCAGTGTAGGTGAGAAGATAATCAGGCCCACACTGTTCATTGTGTGACACAGTCCTGTAATCACTTACTTGCATGAGTAATGATGTCTTCAGGAAGTTCACCGAGTTCAATTGGATTATTTGCATGAGTAAGCATCCCCTCATGTGTGTGCACCCTATTTTCATATGTTTAATGCTTCCAAAAGGGAAACTATCTATAAACCAGCATTGTGAAGAAACAGAAGATATAAAATATTTTAACAATCCTGTGAAAAATGAACTAACTTTATATATATATATATACAGATAAAAGGCAAAGAGGACAAATTTGGTTGTGCTTCAGGGCACTGCCTTTCAGAAACCAGAAGGTGTGGCAGAAAATCCTATTCAAAGTTAGGATCATTATAATCTCAGATAATTAAATGGCTAGGGAGCTGTTTTGTGTTCACCAGCTAGGACAATGCATTTGGAACCAAATGCACTTATGTGTAGCCTCACTTAGAGCATTAGCCATTACTTGAACCTTGACCATGAGCACTCGGTGTGACAGTAACCAGTTTTACATCTAGACTCAGCTAAATGAGGATGCATGTTTGTGATATGGATTAGAGACTTACTCTTTCTGATGGCAGGAAAAAAACCCAGAAGGTTTGTGACTGGCTCAACTGGAAAAAGATCTGGCTCTCATTACCAAAGGTAAGCAGCCCTGAACGTAATTAAAGATTTCCTGCAAAATGGGGTCGCTGTGGCAGGATTCCCACAAAGGAAGATTTCATGCTATGCTCTGTTCTGTAGGTAAATCCTGCTTGTGTGCTTTGTATTTGTAGCAAATGGAAATGTCATTTATTCATTAAAATCTTCTAGCCACTGTATTCCTGTGCTGAACTTGTTCCCATTCTAGCACTCTCTGGAACGCTATTTCCTTTTCTTTCCCACTTAGTGGAATAAAAAAATACAGTGATTTCCTTCTTGTTATGTTGCCCATTATGCTCAAAATACAGTGAACAAGCCTCACTAATTTAGCTTGGAGAGAGTCTCTTCCTGAACCTAGACTAAGGAAAGCTGTCTGCACTGTAGCTGCACATCCTTCAGCTGTTAGAAGGTGGTGGTGAGTGGGAGATGCTGTCACCAGGACGCAGAGACTGCTGCCCCATCACAGGTGGGATCATGCAGGCAAAACTCCCATTAACATCAGTGGCTGTTTTCCTGAAGTGCAAAGCACAGGACTGGATTCAGCAAGTTGCAATTAAATGATCTGACCACAGTGGATGAAAGTGCCAAAAGCCAAGCCAGAGGGAGGAGTTAGGACACTTAATTAGTGTCGAGATGAAGCTTAGGAAGCACATGAGCAATTCATCAAAGTTCCCCTTTCTCAGGCTGCTGAAGCATCTACCTTTGTGGAGGTAGACACTCTTACACAGTCACAGCCTGTCCTCTGTGGTCCTTTTTTGGAGTCAGAAATGTTCAGCCCTTTCTATTCAATAGTTTGGCTTCAACAAAAAGGGATGTTCTGCAACGGAGGTATAAACAGCAAAAAGAGGACATCGTACCCAGGTCACTAGTTCCTCAAGCTGCCCTTCTGCAGACCTCCTTTGGCAGTCATTTCTACAAAGTCTGTGCTCCCTCTAAAGAATGACTGTGGCACCTTTGAGATTCTGGGTCATGAATTTAAGTCTTAGGTACACAAAAATGGACTGAAATAAAATACCTAACTCAAAAAAATGTATATGATGTTTTAGACATCTCCCTCTCTCTGCTGCTTTTTATAATGCCTAAAATATTCCCCATGCTGTCTACTCCTCATGCAGCTAATAGTCCAACTGAAAGCCACCACGGGGGGGGACCTTTAGGCCAGCAAGAGAGTGCCTGGTTCTGGGCTATACTGGTTACAAGTTATCAGAGATCATGCAAGTCCCTCCAGCTGGGTTGGGAAGTCAGAATGATAAGAATGTTTTCTCTCCTGGCTGTGAATATACAAGGAATATCTCCAAACCTTCTTTCTTTGGTGTTGCTGTTAGCAGAGGAAGAGTGAACACCAAAGTCCTGTACAGATGCTTTGGAGATGCTACAGTCCCAGTTCAGTCTTGGTGCAATCAAGCCTCCAGCTTCGAATTTTACAAAGCTAGAAAGGTTGGTCTAACAGTAAGAATTTAGTATTGACCAGTTCTGGGGTTTATTTGGTTTTTAAAATAGACATTACTTCTGCCAGTTGTTCACAGCATCCTGCATTTACTAGTCACTGCTTTAAAAAAGAGAGTTTTGCCAAGGCGAGACAAGCGAATCCTGTCCTTTTTAGCTACGTCTGTGTTGTAATTACAAGGATTCAAGATAAAATTACATGAACAGGAAAAAAAAAAACACCCAAAACACACAAATATCCTGTGCAAAAGCTATTCTGCAAAAGCTATATAGTCTAATTAGAAAGACAGAAAGAGAAATTATTATAGCAATAAAGAATTAGAACACAATAAAGAATATAGATTTTAGCAATTTATTGTAGGCAGCCGGCACCGTGTGTGGATTCTACAGCTGTGAGGAATTCACTTGGGGAATAATTACTCATCAATACAGTGAGTGTAATTGTTGAGGCCTAAGAGTGCCCATTAAAAATCTATATTTTTAATAAAAGAAAAAAATAATATTAAAATAAGATTATTGTTTGGACAAAGGACGTGGGGAGTTTCTCCCAATTAGGAAAGCAAGACAGCAGTTCCCCGGGCCAGATTTGATATTAATTGTAGGAAATGTAAGTGAATTTGGGAGAAATTCTGACAAAAAGAAAAAGGGGGAAGGCAAAGGATGAAAGATTTTTTTTTTATACTAAAATTAAAAAATAGATAAATCTGAAACTGTATTTTATGCAAAGCTTGAAGTGAATCCTGATCCTTTGTTATGGTTCACGTATTTTCAGCTTCCCACGTTTAATCACAACAGCCTCCTCGTGGTTTAATTATGATCAGAGTTCTGAAGATGATTCAACCACTTGCACCGAGAATTTGACTTGCATTGATCAGAGGGGGGAAAAAAAAAATCATTTAAAAAATCTCCAAGTCTTAATTAACCATTTAGCTGAAAAACATCCCTTTCCTGAGACTCTGCCTTATGCTGTGATCAACTGAAGATGCATAAACTGTGAATCATAACCTGGGAAAAACATATAATAGCTGCTCACAGGGATGTAAGTAAGATTGCAATTAAGAGTGCTGGTATGAATTTAACCCCTTTGTTCACAAGCTTTTCAATGGGTTTTGTACCAGGGTTCACCAGATTTGGGGCAGAAAGTAGTAGATGCACAATGCATACAATTAGTAGAGCTCAGGTTGGGGTGTTGGCTATGGGTCAGCAGTCCCTACAAGAGGCAGTATGGGTTTTGGAAGTGTTCACAGTGGCTACATCATGCCCTGAATTCAGTGGATCCAGAGGGAGGTGGAGGCTGAATACTTGTGAAGATCCCATTCCCCATGCATGAAGCTTCTTGACTACAGCATGGATGGGAGTGCAAACCCTCTGCTCTAAGTTCCCTTCCATATTTCAGTCTAAAATGAAGCAAGTCTTTCAGGTGCACCTGTCCTTTTATGAAGGTTCTGAGACTGTTTATACCCCTTTAAGTTCAATGCCTAATTTTAGTGTCTTGACAGAAGCAATTTCACCTGAATTTTGTCCTTGAAAGAAAAAAAAAAAAAAAAAGAAAGAGAAAAAAGGTGGGTGGGAAGGAATTATTTTCTTATTCTTTTCACTTATGTAATAGAATAGAGAAGGAATCTGAATGACTGAATCTATTTTTGGGATCATTGCCTGCCCTGAAAAACCTTGTCAAAGAAATGCCTTGAAAGGTTGAAAAGTGAGGGTACTGTAAAACTTGACCACCAACCAAATCATAGAATCATAGACTTCTCAGGGTTGGAAGGGACCTCAAGGATCAGCCAGTTCCAACCCCACCCTGCCATGGGCAGAGACACCTCACGCTACAGCAGGTCGCTCACAGCCACATCCAGCCTGGCTGCAAAAACATCCAGGCAGGAGGCTTCCACCACCTCCCTGGGCAACCTGTGCCAGGCTCTCACCACCCTCATGGGGAACAACTTCTTCCTAACATCCAATCTCAATCTACCCATTTCTAGTTTTGCTCCATTCCCCCAGTCCTATCACTTCCTGACACCCTCAAAAGTCCCTCCCCAGCTTTCTTGGAGCCCCCTTCAGATACTGGAAGGCCACAATCAGGTCTCCTCAGAGCCTTCTCTTCTCCAGACTGAACAGCCCCAACTCTCTCAGTCTGTCCTCACAGCAGAGCAGCTCCAGCCCTCTGCTCACCCTTGTGGCCCTTCTCTGGACACATTCCACACAACACTTCCATTTGACAATTAAATTCTCACCCAGTTGACAATTTTAGCTTCAAATCAGGTGAAAGTGGGAGATAATAAATACATACCTGCTTACTCACTGGAAGAAATTCAGCCAAGAAAATAGTTATTTACCTGAGCATGGGGTAAGCATGTATATGCTTTTCATCCATTGAGCCAAAGCTCAATTTAGGTTGAATTGTAGCTAGGTGTACAATACAGGAGGACAAAATTCAGAGACTTGTTCTTGTTTGTATGCTCAGAGAATGAGGCTTTCAACAAAGCTTCCCACTTCTCCTTGGTCCCTGAAGCTTAACAACCCTGGAAAGGTATTCCTGCCTATGCTAAGATCTATTCCATGTTAACTTTAATTTCTTCAGTTTTCAGTCCTGTTCAAGGTTGTCCAACAGGACTAATCCAGGGCATTTTGTGCTCAGAAGGAACTGCTGGACATTATCACAAATTCCCACCTCAGTGGAACTCCAATGGTGTCAAGTTGTAATGACTTAATCAAGTGCAGATCTTAAAACCTTAGGAAAAACCAAGCATGCCTTTGAAAGCAAGCTTAAAAAAATATATGTAGGAAGGAAACATTAAATTTAATACAATTCCAGCAAATATATTTCCCCCCCCCCTTTTTTTTTTTTTTAAATTAAAATAAAGGCAGCTAAAAATTTGCATGGAAATTAGTGCGCAGCAACCTTGTTTGAGATAAGATTAAACTGCTGCAGTGTTGAAATGTGTTGCTGATAAGGAAGCTTAAATGCATTACACTGTGCTGTATTTTGCCTCCCTTTCACTCAGAAAGTGTTTTCATTATAATAAATTCACACTTTACTATGTAAAATTCATTCATATAGCCAGAAGCTTATAAAAAGAATATAGACTAAAGAGCAAGTTGCATAATGAGATCTAATCTATGTAAAATAAGTCCCAGAAGAAATGTCCTTTACTTTGATCATATCCCTTGAAACAAGATCCCCCGCTGGAAACCACAATAAAATGAGAGCTTGGGAAAACTCTCCTGGCAAGCAAGTTAGATTTTGCAAAACAAAAGCTCGCCAAGCCCACGACCTCACGATCCCAGGCAAAACGCAATTAAGGCTAATAAAATCTTTCAGGCTCCCTGAGGCTTAATGGGAGAATAAAGATTTTAGGGGGCTCACAGTGTGTTCCTGGGCTCTCCTCTGCCTCTGTGCATCTTGAAAGCCTCAGCTTGCTGCCACATGCAGGAAAAGACCCAAGGTCCACCCAGAGGGAGATGGCAATGTGGGGATCCTTCCTCAGCACACCCCGCGACCCGTGCACAGACACATCCACGCGCTCCTCACCGGGGAACTCAGCAGGGTCCTAGAGGAGTTTAGTGCTGTCTGTCCCTGATTCGCAGGGACAATTCCTGAGTTGCTCTGCTCTGGCAGCACAGTGGGTGAATCACCACTGCTGGGAGATTATAATGTTAAATTAATTTTTTAAAGTGCTTTGCTCTTCCAGGATGAAAAGATGTTATGCAAATGTGAAACGTCCTTATCACGAACTGAGAACTTTAGAAGGACACATTGTGGTGGCCACCAGTTTAAATTACCAGCAAACAGCACCCTGTGCCTGAAAGGAAAATGTAAAGAAAACCATCCCCTACTTCAGCAGCTGCATTTGCTCTATATTGTGCTTTAGTCTGTAATGCCATGGACCATTTCAAGTCATGAAACAAGATATATAAAGGGTCTCTTATCAGGGAAATCCTGACATCTTAAACCAGAAATTAAGTAATTAATAAAGAAATGTATTCTTATGCTGCTGATGTGGCAGGCAGTGTTATTAGCCAAGCACACTTCTTGAACACCCATCCATATAACGCTCTCCAAGGTAATCACCAGATGCTGAGTGCCCAACAAAGCAAGGCGGTGAAGTCGTTGGGGGTCCACACCCCCAGAAGCAAAGCTGTTTGGAACAAAGGACTCACTCTCCTGCACAAAAAGAAGAGTGAAATTAATTTACTTAATTTTTTGTGGAAATGGCAAAGCTGAACTAGTGTCTGGGCACCTGCCTGCTGTGCCAAGCGCTTGGATGGAGCTGAGGGGAGCTATTTGTCCTGCTGTCCTGATTAGGCTGAACTGTTCACATTTGCTGCAGTTTTCTCACCACGGTGTCTGAGCATGCCTGGCTAAATAAGATCTAAGTTCTGAGCTTGGCAGCAGTTGTATTCCTTTTCTCTCCTTCCTCTGACAGGCAGGAGCTTTGGGTGAGGGGAAGGTATTTTCTGGCAGTGGGTTACCTGCTTACTCAAGTCCACAGTGAAACCCTGCACTCCCTGCTCTGCTGGTGTCTCTGCTGGTGCCACCACAATGCTGACACTGACACAAGACACCAGGATGCCAGGGCAGCAGACAGCAGTTCTTGGGGACAGCTGGAGTCAAAGAGTGAGGGGAAGTTGGGGAAGGCACCTTGGCTTGTCTCTTGCAGCTCAGACAATGAATACTGTTTGTCCTTCATTTTGGTCTAATCTGAGGCAGCTCTTCTCTGCTCAGCAGCTGATTACCCACAGAAACTGGTGGTGCTGGAAGGGACACTTCAAGACAGCATCTCCTGCCTCTGCTGAGACAAACACCCTAGCACATAGTTCAGGGGAAGAGAGAAGACCACTTGTTCCACCCCCTGAGCATTCCCCAGAATCACTCCCTGCCACCCCAAGGGGCCCTGCACCCCACTGCCAACTTTTCAATGAGCCAGTCTGGCCTCATCTCTTTCCTGCCCCTTCCCTTGTCCTCTTGGCTTGGAGGAGCAGCTTTTGTCCCTAGGTAGCCACGAAAGAACACAGCAAAGTCTTTGCTGCCTCTCTGCCCTCAGCACACTTGGGCAATGCTGTCTGGCCATTTTTGATGAAATGATGAAAACTAATAAATTGTTTCAGTATTTCTTAAATAACTTTCCCCCACAGCTGGCTTCGTTTCGTGAATACATGAAGCGGTTTACAAATGTTATTATCAAGGTTGAGCCATGAAAAGCTTATTTAATGTATGACTTGCTTTAAAGACTGTTAGAAGAATGACTTCTGCATAATAAAACCTCAGGAATACACAAGTGATCTTAACAAATACAGTATGACTGCTGTGTGGTTTCCCATTGCCTTTGTAGTTTCTAAGACACTATAACATTATTTAATTAGCTAAAATTTCCTCTCTCTTGAGGATGGAAACTCAATGAAATGTCAACAATGCTGTCAGTCTGCTTCAGGCTAAACTCATTACACAAAGGCTCGTGATAAAAATAGTCCAAGACAGATTATTTTGTTGCAAAACAGAGGGCCCACACAAACTTATGCCTCAGAAACCAGATGTGAAATCCGTGCGAGTGCTGTGTTTAATGGAACTGTTAAGTTCCACCAGACAATTTTTGATGCTGTGCACTTTCACTGTTCTAGACATGACCAGCAAAAAGGAAAGGGGGGGAGGAAAAGACCATTGAATCCTGCCAATGATTACTCACAGGCTGTTTGCTGAGGGAGATCCTCACATCAGTGAGAGGCTGGTAGCAAATGTATATCTTGATTTTAAAGAATCGCCTTCTCCTACCAGAGAGAGGGTGAGCAGAGATTGCATTTTAAGTAAAACACGCTGAGGAGCAAAGAAATAAAACCCCCAAACCCCAACTTCCTCTGAATTACAGCTGAGACTTCCAAATACATGTGCTCATTACTAAGCATAATAAAATTTGGCATTTTCTATTGTCAGAGGGTTTATAAAGGCTAAATTTCTTGATTTATTTAAATAGACAGATAGGAAAGAGCAAACTACAAAAACAAGTGCTAGATACTGAAGGCATGTGAATTACCTCCTTCCCAAGGATAATGCAAATTAGAAGTATCTAAAGCTTTGTCTGCACCTGGGATCTTTAATGAGGATAAAGAAAAATCAGACGGAGATTCTCCTGGGAAAAGAGAGGATCGTTATTTGAATAACCTGCAGTGAATTCTAATCAATGCAACGTGACTTTGAAAATGAATGTGGTCTTTCAACCCGCTGTACATGAGCCATAATATTAATCATAACTTCATGGTACTGTAAAGACCATGACAAATGGGTATTCAGTGGACTAACGAATAGACCCTTGATAGCAGGGGGAAGGCAAGGGCTGGAGAGCCAGGTTTTTTTGAGGGGGGTTGTTTGTAGAAGCAGCTAAATATATCCATATATATATATATATACACACACACACACAGATGTGTGAGCATAACTGTGTGTACACACACGTGTGCCCCTATGTGTCTGCCCCCACTTTAACACATAAGCATGACATAGGTTTCTCTTCCTTCAGGAGTAACATGAATGAGCAATTGTCTCATCCTGTGATGCTGCAAAGAATGTTATCTAGTGTTATGTTAATTAACTGCTAGGTAACCTCTGCTCCACTCTGGTGAGACCCCACCTCGAGCACTGTGTCCAGTTCTGGAGCTCCTGTTACGAGAAGGATCTGGAGGTGCTGGAATGTGTCCAGAGAATGGCCATGAAGATGATTAGAGGGCTGGAGCTCCTCAGCTATAGAGACAGAGAGGGTTGAGGTGGTTCAGTCTGGAGTGAAGGCGGCTCCAAGGAGACCTAATTGTGGCCTTCCAGGATCTGAAGAAAGCTGGGGAAGGACTTTTAGAGTATCATGTAATGATAGGACTGGGGGGAATGGAGCAAAACTAGAAATGGGTATATGGAGATTGGATATCAGGAAGAAGTTCTTCCCCATGAGGGTGGTGAGAGACTGGCACAGGTTGCCCAGGGAGGTGGTGGAAGCCTCATGCCTGGAGGTTTTTGCAGCCAGGCTGGATGTGGCTGTGAGCAACCTGCTGTAGTGTGAGGTGTCCCTGACCATGGCAGGGGGGTTGGAACTGGATGGTCCTTGAGGTCTCTTCTAACCCTAACAATTCTGTGATTCTAATTCTAATCCTGGGATTATTTATTTATTTATTAGAAATAGGGATTTCTGGCTGTCTTAGTCATCTATATTCCAGCTTTTGAAGCTTCTGCTATGCCTCTAAAAGGCTGGAAGTAATTTGTGTGTTCTCTCCACTACTAAGCTTTGTTCCTGTTCCTATGTTTGCAGGAAGAGTTCAACGTAAAGTATATCTAAATGTATATGTATAAAGTATGATTCACTGTCTGCAAAGTAGAAACAGTGCTGATTTACTCACCTAGGGCACAACATAGAGCTTTTATGGAGTTTTTAACCCACCTTAAGAACTAAAATCAATAAACTTTTAATGTTCTTGCTACTAATATGTTTACATCAGCAAAACAAGCTGCTGTCAAAAATCAGACTTTCAAAGAAGCACTTCTGAAGGAGATCAGATGTATTTTGCAATGTATTTTAAGGGATGAGTGCATATTTTAGCCAGAGGGTTATGTACGTAGGATAGGGGAAAGTAAATATATCTTGTTTTGTTGATCTGATGTGGTGAGGATGTTCATTTATAAGCAGTAAAATGTGACAAGCTGTGCCAGAAAATGCTATGCATCAACATGCATGATGAGGTGTTTTTTTTCCTCCTTCCCCACTGTGACTACCTCCTAGTTGCAAGTGGTATTTGTCACCTTTGCACATGGGTGGATGCACAGCCTGAAGCTCTGGCCAGGCCAGGAGCTCCAGCGCAACAACCAAGCCAGCACCACAAAGAGGTTGGGCTTGAGCTGGGTGGAGATGGTGACAGAATCTGTATAACATGGATGGAACCACATTAATAGATTCACAGATATACTGAGATACAGCTGCTGCCTGCAGCAGCCCCCAGGCAAAAGCTCAAGAAGAGTGCAAGGGCCTTGCAGGTTAAGCTCAAGATCTGTCAGTCTGAGGTAAAAATCAGACTGCAGAGTTAAAGGCCTTCCACCTGCAATGCCTTGCCATCTGACCCTGGACACTCCAACGACGGCAGGAGCCTAGCATGGACCAGGGAGCCAGGGGAAGAGAGGTTGTTTTCCCACACCTGAAAAAAACCCCAGTAGCACAGAAGAACAATACAAGCAGATCTGTGAAAGGAAGGAGAGAGTCACCATGCAAAACTGGCTGAGCATGTGTTCAGGGTGCAGTAAGCGAACAAAATCCATGGACATAAATACTATGGGATAGCAGGTGTGGCATCGTAAAGACTGTCTTTGCAGTACTATATCTCTTGTCAACTCATGTTTTAAAACACCACTGGGTAATTTGGATCTCTTGTCTTTTCAGTACTATATCTTTTGTCAAGTCATGTTTTAAAACACCAAAGAGCCATGAGGTAATTTGGATCTGCTGGAGGGAGGTGCTGGTTGCAGAGAAGTTCAGTCTGGGAAGCTTCCCAAAGCAAAGGCTAAGCAGTGATTTGATCAGAGTGTTTAAGTAAGGGCAGGAGGTTACTTGAACAGAGGTGTCTAATAAATTAAAGAACAAAGATTTAGGAAGATACCATACTGAACAGTAAGAATAATTAACCTTTAAAATAAGGCACCAAGAAATGAATGAATTGGCTGCTACTTGAAATTCTGGAAAGAATGGATAGCTTTCCAGAAAAGACCCTTTGGAAAGCATGGACTTCCAAAAAGTGTCTGGTGAAATGTTATGTTCTATATTAATGCAAGCAGGCAAACACAGTGGCAAAAACTCAGCACAGGTTTGTTTAGGACCACTTCTGCCATTCCCAGTGGCCAGTTTGATGCATATTCTGTTATACCAGATACCATGGTGGCCCCATAGCTGAATAGTTGCCTGGTTGGATCAGAGTCTGTCCACTGGCTCTAAAACTCCATCAATTATGCTGCAAATCACTGAATTAAATAGCACTAATACTATCCACATCCACCTGACAATATTTTTGCTTCAGTTATTTCAAGAATGTAAATGCCCCCTTAAGGTGCTCCTAAGGACACATGACCTGAAGGCTGGTTGTAGCCAGGAGGGGTTGGTCCCTTCTCCCAGGCAACCAGCACCAGAACAAGGGGACACAGTCTCAAGCTGTGCCAGGGGAAGTTTAGGCTGGAGGTGAGGAGAAAGGTCTTCACAGAGAGAGTCGTTAGCCATTGGAATGTGCTGCCCAGGGAGGTGGTGGAGTCACCATCCCTGGAGGTGTTCAAGAGGGGATTGGACGTGGCACTTGGTGCCATGGTCTAGTAGTCACGAGGTCTGTGGTGACAGGTTGGACTTGATGATCTTTGAGGGCTCTTCCAACCTTGGTGATACTGTGATACTGTGTGACAAAGCACACACAACAACCTTCAGCTTTCTTGAAGATTTGTGATGAAGGGTGAGGAAAGATGACAGGAAGTCATTCAGTAGTTACAGAGAGGTATAATCACCATAATCTCCCAGTAGTTCTCTTGGCATTATCCTTGGTCTTTGTGGTGGGTTGAGAATGCCCCCCAACATATAATTGCCAGACCAGCTCAGTGGAAGCAAATGAAGCTGTGTTTACAAGCAAAACTACAATCTAACATATGAAATGCAATGAATATGTACAAAATACATAATATTTACAGGTATTTATAAACAGCACAAGAACCCCCCTGGACAAACCAGGGGGGGTACTAATAGCTTCTCCCTCCCTGCTCCCTTTCCCCCTGTACACGATAGAGGAGAGAGAAGAGCAGAGAGCTATTTGTTAGTACTTAGCCACAACAAAGCAGTGCAGCCAAGGTCAGCAAAGCCAGCCGAAGCCAGAGTCGGTATCTGCTAGAGCAAAGGAAGCAAAAAAGAGGGCAAGTTAGTTTACAGAGCTAACCTTTATGTCTCTTATCTGTCTCATGGGATTATTTAGTTGTTATCTTCCTTCTTTTACACCCAATAGTAATTTATGTACTTTCTACTACTTTCTGTTCAAGATCTGTGGAAAACTTTCAAGGTACAGCCTAAAACTACCACAGTCTTACCTGTTCTGAACCCGAAGCTAAAGCACATAGGGCTTGCTGCAGTGTCTGGGAAGACATGGTCTCAGTGCTGCCCTGTCACACTTTACAAGGCTCCCTTGGCTTAGCTGAAATTTGCACTGTGAGCTTCAACTGTTGGTTCTCTGTTGCTTATTTTTCTTTTGTGGAAGCCAGTATTACTCTGTAAGAAGAGAAGCAGCAGCTGAAGTGAGGGAATACTCAGTTCTCACAGTCCCCTTGCATCAGCCTGAAGCAGCAGGAAGTCAGAATTGTGTTCTTGTAATGGAAATAGACCTGAGCCATCAAGTGGTTTTTGCAAAGCTTCCACGCCGGGTGATCAGTTACTCAGAGGTATGTAACTGATTGTTCAAGGACAAGCAGAGAGCTTCAGTCCTCAGGGGACTTTCTAGATTTCCTCCATGCTTTTCTGGAGGGTAACAAGCTCCAGCTGTGTTTCAGGAGCAATGAACTGGTTAAACTACTTTCTTTTGGCTAAATCAATAAAGGAACAAATTCACCTGAAGCACCAGAAGGACAGGCAAAGTGCACTTTATGTTTTTCCCAGCTCCCTTCTCTCTTTAAAACAGCAAGATACTTAGGTTTAATTGGAAGAGAAGAAATCCAAATCTGTAGAAATTAACCAAGCAATTTAGATCTGTCTCTGAGTCCAGCTACAAAAACAAGACAGGTTTTTAACAAACTTACAGTACAGGAATATTGTGTTTATTTCCAGGATGTATTTAGCTAGCCTGGAATAGTGACATCAGTGTTTCATGTCCCAGTGGTCATCCAGTATGAATGATCTGCAGCTTGCCTCTGGATTTTTTCAACACAGCATTCTTTGCTAGCCAGTGTGTATCACTCTTTTCTTGAGCTATCTTTTGTTTGCTTGGTGCTATTGAGTATTACTTCCTGTAAGCTAAGCAGATCTGAAACCTAAAATCCCTAGGACAAAAATTTCATCAGTTTGGGCTCAAACTGACTGTCCTGTTTTCCTGTTCCTTATCTCAGGAAGAAGAGTTTGGGTGTTATAACTAAGGAGGATTGTGTCATGTACTCAGCCCTGGTAGGGCCACAGCTTCAGTGCTGTGTTCAGTTCTGGACACCACAATATAGGAAAGACAGTGAGGTCCTGGAGCCTGTCCAGAGAAGAGCAATGAGGCTGGAGAGGGATTTGGAGAGCATCACATGAGGAGTATCTGAAGGAGCTGGGGTTGTTTAGTCTCGAGAAGAGAAGGTTGAGGGGAGATCTTATTGCTCACTACAGCTACCTGAAAGGAGGTTGGAGTGAGGCTGGTGTAGGTCTCTTCTCTCACATAACTTATGATAGAAGAAGAGGAAATGGGCTTAAGTTGTGCCAAGGGAGGTTTAGGAAAAACTTCTTCACTGAGAGAGTGGTAAGGTGTTGGAACAGGCTGCCCAGGGTGGTGGTAGAATCACCATCCCTGGAAGCGTTCAAGAAATGTGCCAGCTGTGGATATAGTTTGGTGGTCATGGTAGCTGGGTTATGGCTGGACTTGATGGTTTTGAAGGTCTTTTCCAATCTTTATGATTCTGTGATTCTTGTAGCTAATTGTACTCAAATTGTTCCAGAAAAGTTACCAGGGAATAAGATTTGGATTGTAGAAAGCTACCTGGTATTTAAAAGAAGGCATAGGAAGAGTTACGCCTCTCTATCAATCTACATACTCCTTCACCGTGCTGCTGGAGTCATCTCTAACAAACTTCAGAGTTGGCTGCAAGAATTTTGTTTTGTTCCACAGCACATCAGTGTAGGAGTGATCCTATGAAAGGCTTCCTGCATACCTTCTTGTGACTACCTAAAGGCAAGAATCAGCATCAAATTCATTCAACAGGAACCAAAAATTTGAGTCCCAGTGAAGTCACAGAGTCTGGCTGCTGACTCAATGGATTCAGCATCACCCATGAGTTGCAGTTGTATTTTTACACCGTTTAAATATTGTTGGACATACTGGAGGAGAGGAGAAGAGGAGAAGGAGAAGAGGAGAAGGAGTAAAACCATTCCCACCTAACAGAGGGGCCATAGAGGCAAGAATCTTCACTTCCAAGTGTCGGAGGAGAGTTGCATACATCAAACTCCTCCTTTTTTCTCCCATTTTGTAGTAGTTTAAAATACTTAAAGATTATTAAATCCCTTTTGATGGGTGTTTTTAGAGAGTCAGAATCAGTCACAGGAGAGTTGAGTTTGGAAGGGACCTCCAGAGGTCCCATGGCCCAGCACCCCTGCTCAAGTAGCATCACCTAGAACTGATTGTCCAGGACCATGTATTCAAGCTGTGCTGGATTCACCGGCATTCAACCTTGATAATGACCACCCTAGGTTTGGAGGAAAATAAATCCTGCTGAGTTGATCTTTTTCTTCCATCCACTGTGTGTTCTAACTCTGGTGTTTCCTTGGACCCCTTTCAGAAGGTCTCCCTCTTCCACCATCACAACAGACCTGCAGGCTCCATTTCTGGTACTCAGATCTGTACTAGGAGACCAGAATATCAGTACAGTGGCAATAGCAGCCAGAGTCCTACTTAGCCCAGCTCTTGCTTCAGCCCTGCAGCTGTTTTCTGGTATTGTTTTAACTTTATCCATTTTGCTTTGCCACATGAGCTCCAAAATTACATCATCAAGGTGGAAGAAAAATGTGATACTTATTTTCTTTCTTCTTCATTAGGAACTACTGTTAGTTTAAGCAGAGGAGCAAAAACAGAAACAGTTATGGGGAAGGGATGTCATGTAGTGGCTGATATTTGATATTCTGGCACAATGGTAGCACCAGGGGTGTCCCCAGTTATTCTTTCTATTAAAAGAGATGGCCTTTCACAAACATTGTTCAGATAGCTTGATAATTGCCAGCATCAAATGCAAAACAAACTTCCCTTGATAATAGATAGGATCCTGTTTCTACTAATGACAGAGAAACCCGGCAGGATCAGACCCAAAAGAAACAGCGAAGCAAAGATTGCATGTCTGATTTCAGCCACAGAAAAGGATTATTGATTTATCCAAGGGTTACTGAAATGAAGATCTGGCTTATGGTTCAGGTGAGGATGGGAGGAAAGTGATTACTGCTTTATTACAGGCCTTCCCTGTAGATATAGGGTGGGGAAATAATCAGGGCTGATCTTACAGGGAGTGCAGCAGATGCACAGCATCTGGTCTCTGGTCTCCAAGGCTACATCTATACTAGTAAACTAAACAGGCTTAGGACATGTTTAAGCACTGCTCCATGAGATCCATACTGCTTAACCCTTACCACCATCTCTGGAACTTGGCCCTTACCCAGCAGCACTCCCTGGGTGTACAGGTCAGCAGCTGCTGACTCCACAGCCTAATGGGTCCAGGCCCACCTTGTCTTAGGCAAGAGGAGAGTGAGCCATGAGCATTGTAAGCTGAGCTGAGCTGTGCAAGCTTGAGGTCAGAGGAGGAGCCACCACTCCAACTATTTATTTGCACTGACAGAGGCAGAAAGAGTACCCAGGCAAGTGGTTTCTAAGTATGATTAAGGAGCCTCATCCACTGTTGCAATTTCTATCAAAATCAAACACAGAAAGAATTTTTCCCAAAGAAAAGAAGCTCATACCTAAAAAACATCCCATTGTGCTTCTAATTATATGGACAAAGGGATCAATTTTTCTCTGGTCACTAGGCTTACAAGAAAACTCTTGTTTATGATGGAAGTTTTACAGCCACCAGGCAGATGCAGGCAAGTCTGGTCCTTAACCAGTCAATGCCAATTTTCCTCGCTTCAGTTCCAGTGCATAACATGGCATTAGCCATCATTTCCCCCTGGGATACAGAACAAGGTGCTGGGACAATATGAGTTTCCCTCTGAAACGAGTATCAAACTCCTACCCTGACTTTAGTGAGCCAGACCCTCACCACTGGCCTCCTGGAACCCAAGATTGTAACTCTGAGGAGGGCTTAGCTTCCTATTGTTATACCATAGACTTTGGTGCTGTTATTTCACCACAGCCCCCAAGTATCTCCCATGTAGAAGTTACTGATGAGTTTCCTGGATCTTTTTGTCTCTTCTCCTTTTTGGGGTTAATTCAATAAAAAAAGAAATTGAAAGGGACAATTAGATTTTTACAACTTTTGTTTTTTTCCTTTTTCTTTTTTACAGAGGCAAGACATTTCAAACCTATTTCTACACTGAAGAAACTTGGAAGGTGCCCAAGACTTCCTTTCAAAGTAACATCATCAAATAATATTCTCATGTATCTGAGATTTAACATTTCAGATTCTTTCCCCTGTACCTTTTATTGTTCCTATTTAAAGTGCACCTGAAACACATTGTGTAATTGGCAGACAGCCCAGATTTTCCATTTAAGAACAGTTTGATGATTTCACTTTTTCTTTCTCTCTCTCTCTCCCTCCTCCTCCCTCCCCCCCCTTGCTTTTTATTTTTTTCCTGAGAACAGCAGGTGCTCTACATTGTAAACAATGCCACTCACCATAATATTATTAGCTTTTTGCATTTTTATTGCATTTTTGCCTCCCCACATATTTTAAACTTCATTGCAAGGCATTTTTGGCACCAACTCAGAGAGCTTTTTATTTCATAAGGAAGATGGATATCGGTGAGCACAGTGCTTTGTTGTCATTTATAATTAGAAAGCGCAAGATTTACTTAATCATTAAGCCGCCCAATATTTGCCTGTTTGTTTCTCATTTTCTGTGCAGTGCACCCACACCTGTCCCAGGCTCTCCATTAATTCCCATTTCTGCAATATGGATTTTTTTTTCCACAACGTTTAGCTCTCCTTTTCCTGTGGCATCAGAACCATCTTTTACAACCTTGCATTCTCTCCTCCCTCTCCTCCCCTTTGCCTAAGATCCTGCAACCTGCATTTCAGATTTTTCACAGTCTGATGGGTCAGTAGTCAGGACTGACATAGCCCAGCGGTTCTGCAATTACTCTTGTTGCGAACTGAGAGTTTATATTCCATTGGTTATTAAAAGTGTGTGCAAACAAATGGAGTTGAAGGGAAAAAAAAAGAATAAAATAATCAGAAATGCATTTTAAAAGAAGTCTTGGAGGAGAAAAATAAAAGCAACCAAACACAAACCGACCAAACCAACCCAAACAAAATCAGCACAAGAAGGAGCAGAGGAATACTGCAGATATGCAAATAGCACGAGGCAAGAACTGTCTTTATGTGCGGGGTTTGTTGCAATGTGTGTCTTTACATGACTTTTAGATAGAGGACATATCACTTGAAAACAGTGTGTGCAATCAATATTTATTGTTAGAATTATTTGTGGTCTCAATGAGGTCTTCATTAGCAAACAAAGGGGGGAGGGAAAAGAAAAGCCAGCCTCCAAGCTATTTTCATGTTGATACGGCACGGATGTCTTCTGCTAAACTGCATTTGGAGCTACATTTTTTTTTTTTCCACCCAGATCAATTCAATAAGTGAAAGCCCAACAGAGAACAGATGCAATATAAGAGCAATAAAGGGAAGTAAAAAAAATTAAAAATCCTTTGTTCTCCCTGCAGTACATCCGTAAATCTATTAGTGTTATTTTCCTTTCTTCTCTTTTTTGCATCCCAAGCCAGATCTCAAGTTCTCTGAAGCAATCCTTAATCAAGCTCCCCAAAGGCCTAGGACTGCATGCAGCAATTTCTCCCCTGCTCTCAGCACAGATGTTTCGAGCACATTCCATTACACCTACATGCCATTACAGCTAATGGCTTATTCTGATGAAGAAAGCTGCTTTCTGCTCAGTGCAGCAAAGGGGAAAATAGCCTCCTGTACAGTTCGTACACCGCAACAATGAAATGTGGGGGCAGGTGGTACAACAGAACTCTCTAATGTTAATTACATACTGTATTACCCCCAAATTTGGCTGGTCATTAATTATGCTAATTTACCTTCCTGAAAATTAGCACCGTTCATGTGAATGTTGGAGCAGTTTTTAGCAAAATGAACTATGGCAGAGCGGTTTGTAAGCTGAAACCCTTCCGAGCCACCCAGGCGCAGGAGCGCAGAGTCTGCAAGGTGTGGCGTGGAGCGGGGACCGAGCTAGCAGACAAGGGACCCTGCCAGCAGCGGTGTCCCTCTGACCTTGAAGGGGTCGCACCCAGCTGCTTCGTGCCTCGGTTTCTGCCTGTGGAAAGTGAGACCTCTCTCACACAGGCCAAATCTCTGCTCTGAAGAGCAGCATTTGATTCACAAGCGTCTAAAAGACACAACCCTTTCTGCTGCAGAACCTTCCACGTCAGGTTACTGGGAAAGCTGGAGATACTGGATAAATGACCAAAATGGTTTGTTCAGGCAAAGAATATTTATCCATTTTAAAAAGAAAACAAAGAAACAAACAAAATACCAGTTAAAATCTTCCTTTGGAATAAAGGGGGGGAAATGAAACAGTTAAAGGCTTCTGTTCTCCATAGTGAACCTTAATAGACTCTATGATCTACCAGAGAGGATGACATTGAAAATACACAGCTTAGTGAGCAAAAATCTCTTCTAACTCATTAAACCCATCCAGGCAACTCTGCAATGATGTTTTGTGTATGTTTAGATTACATTAGGTCTCTACAAAGAGTGATAGAGTAGCTTCAAGTGTGTCTATAGCTATAGATTGATTCTTTTATTTACTTTTTATTTGACTGTTCATAAAAAATTAATCTCTGCCTTCTTCCAACAAAAGCTAAGATTTTACCATATTGATTAGGGGCCTAACAAAGCCAGGTATCAGATTTAGATTCGATTTGTTTTCCTACGAATTAAAGACATTAAATCACCTTTTTACTCATGTTGGAATCGATCGAGTTTCAGAGTTAAGCAAAATATCTTCTCTATGTTGTGAACTATCTCCATTTCTTCCTCAAGGCTGCTGTTTTCTTCTATCCATCTCCAAGAAGCCATCATCATATTAACATAGATGACAATCTGGCAAGGAGGTGCTGATCAAAGATAAATTTCACACTCGCACTTCGCATTTTCTAATTACACCATCTGTGTCAGACTCTTTCGTGGCAGTTCTGCCCAATCTGTCAAATGCTGCATGCCTATGGGAATGCAGAGGAGCTGAGAAAATCGCCTCCATTTCCCTCACCAGCCGATCCATCACCCCCAGTCGGAGCTGGGTGGATATATTAGTCTAATTGGTACTGGAATGAAGGTTCCAGACTGCATATAAGATGAGGTGTTTGGGGGATGCAAGACATGAGATTTACAATTTGAATCATATTACAAGGCTTGCCCCAGCTTGTTTCATAGCAAGCTGAGAGCAAGCCATGCATGCAATATCAGCATGTGGAGGGAATGAGGGGAAAAAAAAAATAGGAAGAAAGAAATGAGTACTATTTAAAAAACAAATCATGAATGAGAAGGTATCTCCTTTCATTACTCTGGGCTTCTTCCAGACATGCTAAATGTAAATGATTACAAGTAAGTTCAGACCAAATGAATTTATCCTTGTATTAGAACGTAAGAAACAAAATAAACATCAAGCATTATATACCCTGACCTAGAAGAAACAGCCAGATATATTCTAATCAAGCCCTGATCTATTAAATCCAGCAGCTCTATCAAAATAGGGATGGGTCCCTCCACACTAAAAGTTTATTACTTCCTAGCCGTGATGCATGAGATTAAGTCACAGAAGGTGAAAAGTTGCAGCTCCTCTAGCAAGGCTGACATTTAAAATCATCCACTTTATGGGGCAACTCTTTTTTTCAGGGAAATTAATCTCAGCTTTGTACCTCTGTGCAAAAATAAATATATAAATAAATTGCAAACTACTATTTCTGGCTGCAAGGGAATCTGGTGTAATAGCTCGGTGTCCTTATGCAATAACATTTAAAAGTGAAAATGAGTTCTGCTTCTGGGTGCCTGTTTACTCCAGGGTCTGCAAGCCTAAAAAGTGAGTGCCAAAAGGAAACCTGGTTGTGTAGTAATGCAGGCTACACACAAATATTGGAAGCCACATCTAGGGTACAGGTTCTTACATGGCATACTTCACTGAAAGGATTCTCAAACATTGACCTGCTCTGCCCAGGGCAGTGCTGGAGTCACCATCCCTCGGGGTGTTTAAGCAGTCTGTGGTGCTTAAGGGACATGGTTTAGCGTTGACCCTTTGGTGTTGGGTTGGCAGTTGAAGAGGATGCTCCAGTTCACCTCACACATCTGAGGTGGGGTTTGGGTTTGACCTCAGGTTCCCATCCTCTTGGGGTGTTTTCTTCAGCATAAAACTGGTTTGTTTAAGGGTTATTTAGTGCTATTACATTTAGAATGAGAGAGAGAGAGAGGGGGAAAAAATGGACTAATTAAAGAACTCTTTGTTTTCAAACCTGTATTTCTGTAGGATGTAAGAAGCAGGACTCAAGTACATTATTTTGTGTTCCTACTTTTGGTAGGGCAAAGGTGTCACTGATGCAAGAATGTTGTTGGCCTGTAGCCTCCACAAAGTAATGCGTGCTCCAGTAGGAGCACGCTACTTTTAACACCCTCTTCTGCATTCAGAGTGAGCTGGAGAAAGAGCTGTTCAAATATTCATAAAGGACAGAAGACAAATATTTGGCAACTCCCAACATTTCAGTGCTAAATCATTTAGTAAACACAGGCTAACAGCATTAACACAAGATCAGACAAAACTGCCCAGCACCACTCAGGGCTAGGTCAGCTGAAAGTAACCTTAATGCTGTAAATCAAGCTTTTACTGCCACACATTTGACTGAACTTGTGTCTTTATTTGAACTTTTGAATTTTTCCCTTTCAAAGAAATGTATAAGACAGCCTCAAGGTGGAATATGCCAGAATGACTCCACTTCAGAGGCACAATCAATGAACAGCAATTATCTCAGATATATTTGAGCTTTTTATAGACAAAGACCTTTGTCTGGTTGGGTGCTGCATAACATAATGTGTCTGTATAGGCTACTTCTCTTTCCCCTGTGCATTTTAATTACACTGGCAATTTTTTTTTCCCTCTTCCCCAAATAGCTCTGAACAGAATTTCAATTACACTTATTCATGAGTGTGCAATGTTCATCTCTGCTTCTGTGAGCCTTGTGTATGAGCTTTAAGGAGGCTAGGAGCAGCTGAGATGCAGGCTGATGTCTGTGCTGGAGACAGCACAGAGCCCCACTGCTGCTCTTGAAATAGAAAAGGGGCTGCAGCCTCCACAGACACACTTTGACAGGGACCCACAGCCCAGCAAGGCACACAGCTGCATTCTGATGTGTTACATGCCTCAAGGTCTCTTCCATGAGGTCTCTGCGGGGCTGACCCCAGGCTGCAGAGCAGGGTGGGCTTCACTGGATGCCCACTGTGGGGTCTCATGCATGGGTGCCAGCGGGAGGGTGGCAGCTGTGCTGAGAAGCAGCCATTCTTTGCAGGTCAACAAGCTGCTTGCTCCTATCACACAAAAAGCAAGGCTCTGTATAGTAGTAGTGGGGAAAACTAAGTGGATACCCTGAAGTGTCATGGCCAGAATTCAACCACTTTTGCCCTGCATTACAGTAAGCCTTTTCCTTCATGTATTTTCCAGTGGCCCCTGCACAACCTAGGATGCCCTGATGTCACCCTCTCTTTCCCCAGGGCTGAGCCTATGCCATGTGCTGTCACCTCTCCCTGGCACTGAGCACACAGGCATGTGGCCAGGCAGAAGAGATGTGGGCTGGGCTCACTCCACAGCCTTTCCTCTCTGCAGGGCTCCTGTCCAAGTCTCTGTCCTTCTCCAGCCATCAAGTTTCAGAAAACACATGGTGGTTGCTTCAGTTTCTTGCTATCTTGGTTCACCCTTGGCCAACGAGTCCAAAATTACCGGTGATGGACAGGCAGACAAAGTCAATGTGGCTGTAAAACCGTGGGGGGAAAAAAACCACCACCTACAGATAGAGAAAATCAGATAAACCTCTTGCTGGAGAGCTGTGTGTCAGTATTGACAAGGTGAGAGTACACCAAAGAAATTGGTAAGAGTGTAACTATCGTAAACATCTCGGGTTAAACACCAGCACAGGGCGAAGCTGCGCCAGTGTGCATACATAAGGAGCAACTGTTTGTGAAGTGGGAGAAACTGTAACTGTCTCTCGTGTGAGAGAGATCTCTGTAGCCAAGGACATATTGACATGCCTGGAAAATCCCCTCCCTCCCAGCCCCCCCCCTCTCTCTTTTTTCCCCTCAAGGAAGCCCAGGCACGAACTGTCTGCAGTAGGAGCGCCAATGAACCTTCAGGCAAACCTTTCAAAACTAAACAAACACAAAGGAAGGGATTTGCTTGGCTGCTCCGTGTGCCTTCCCAGTGCCTGTACCTGTTTGTTCAAAACAAAATCTGGAGGGAAGGCCCTGGTGTCACCAGAGCACGGATGCCCCATCACTGACACCCTTCCCCAAAGCTACAGGATGGTGGTGCATGGGAGGTATCCTGATTTCCTGAAAATACATGATGTTCTTCTCCAGAGAAGGGAAAGCAGATTTATTCCTTCTGTGAACTTGGAACAATCTGCTCGCACAAGTGACAGAAAAAGACATTTCTGCTGCTTTCTCTTGCCACCCAGGCTGGAGGATTGGTAGTTCATGCTTTTCCTAAAGGATCACTACTACTTCTCCTCCCTCCCACCTGCCGAAGCCTAGTCAAGCCCATGGCTTTGCACAGGTGTCATTAAGGACCTTCACTGGAGACAGAGGGGCAATGCAGGTTTAAGTGAAGCAATTCAGGATGATGATGGGTAAGTGGGAACAAAGACTTGCACCCTACACTTGTAAACCAAACACACAGGGTAGGAAAAGCACTGGGGCAGGAGAATTCTGTCTGTACTGTGCAGCTCTTGCAGGCTCCTTTCAGAGCAGGGCTGTGCTTTCAGCAGAGACAGTTTTTTAGAGCTCATATGGCTGCAGCCAGTAAGTGTATGCATCATTGTGGTTGAATAAATAAATACCCACTAAAGGAACCTGTTTCAGAAGAGTAAAATAATTTAAGAAACATGGAAAACATTACTGCCCATATTCAATTAACAGCTGAAGTATTGTAAGAAAGATGGATCAATCTGGAATGATCTGACTAAAAGCAACAGTTTAGATAACTTGTCTGATAATGGCATGTGCACATCTCATAAATGCCCAGCAATCCTATATCATTAAGCCTTCAAGGACAAGCCTGATTGATGGAAATGTACCTGCAGGAAGCAGCTCAGATGGAAGAACTCCTAAGTATGCCAGTAAAGTAATTACCTGGATTGGTAACCACGCTATGTGGTCGGATAGGAAGGGGGTGAATATTGCTGTGCTCCGAACGCTGCCCTGGTTCCCTCTTCCAGCATGCATCAGCAAACAGAGCAGAGGAGTCTCTTTGCTTTGCCACCTTCTTTATTTATTACAGAGTCACAGAATCAACCAGGTTAGAAGAGACCTCCAAGATCATCAAGTCCAACCACTCACCCAACCCTATCTAATCAACTAGACCATGGCACAAAGTGCCTCATCCAGGCTTTTCTTAAACACCTCCAGGGACATCAACCCCACCATCCCCCTGGATAGCCCATTCCAAAGGGCACTCTCTTTCTGTGAAGGACTTCTTTCTAAGATCAAGCCTATCCTATGGAGTCTTCAAGGTCATTGAATCTGCTCTACCTTTACAGGGCAAAGGAATTCCGTGTCCATGCACGGCGGCTTTGTGCTTTGTGCATCACAGTATAAACGGCTCCAAATACAAGTAAATTCAAGATGCACCAGAAATTTGAAACCAAAGTGATGCCATCTCCCATATGCAGAAACACAAGAGCTGTTTAACAGTTAACATACACCAGCAATGCATCTATCCCTGTTATTTACTTTTTTAAAATCTCTGTCTCCTGTTACCATTCAGCTCAACGACTAAAAATAAGTCTGTCACAATCATGCAACCCAATCCAAGTAATCAAGCACTCCTATTTCAGTAATGCTCTTTATGTATAAATATTTCAAGAATAAAGATTATATTTGAGCTCTGGAGCGCTGAGATACAATATTTACACTTACAAAAGTAACACTTGGGACAAGAATCAGTGAATCATTCCCCCTCAGCTTCCTAACAAACAGAATCTGTAGCTCCTTTGCCCTGATGAGGGGAACTCAGTATGTGGGTGTTAGGGTAGAAAACTAGGAAAGGCCAACAAATCTTCTTTTCTTGGCTGTGTCCCATTCCAAAGCACAAAAACTGAGCAGCCCTCTCCAACAATCAGCTCAACGCCACTTAGTTTTCAGTTAAATATAGAAAAGCAGGGAAAAAAAGACCTTGTGGAGACCTACACAAGACTTAGACTGGAAGATGAGGGCTTTTCCTTTCAGCCTCGCACTTGTCCTATGACTTAGCAGAGTATTTCTTGATCTGACCCAAGGGTAGATCAGAATTACACCCCAAGTCTGGGCTTGGAAATCCAGCAAGGCTCACCTTGAGGCCACAGACAGTAGGCAACTCTTTTGTCACCTCTTGGTGGAAATGACTTCTGTATCAGAGTCTCAAAAATTCAGTTTATTAGTCTAGCTTCAAGACGGAACCACATCCTGTTCTGTGCTTCCTTTTACATGCAGAACTCGAAGTGGAATAAAAGGCCTTGCTCTTGATCAAAATAATTATACTGATTGTTACTCTGATATGTCTTGGGCTTTTAAAATGTGACACTTTTAAGTCAGTGACCAAAGTCCCCTCCTGCTGGTTTTACTTCAAGTGGGACCTGTACCAGGGAAGACATCAACATTCTTGTACATTCTGGGCCGCCTGCATGCCTGTGAAACAAACTGTAATGGACACCAAAAGCTGACTACATTCAAGTCACTGATTTTGTGCCTTGGAGCCATATCTAAAAAGACCCAGGTTTAGCACTCCAAACAAAACCCATAAGTTGAGAACCAGTGATTATTATTATTTACAGCATATGGAGCATGCTGATATGAGTATTTTACTTCAGAAGGTTATTTTGCAAAAAGGGGAATTTATATATTTCTTAGCTATGTTCTTAGTGTTGCCAAACCCCCAAATTAGCAAAACAATTCCAAGCTTGCTTAAGCAAATAAACAGCCAGGACTTTTCTGTCCTGGGGCATCTGATGTCCTGGGATGTTGTGGAAATTTTGGTCTCTTCTCCCAGGCAAGCAGCACCAGAACAAGAGGACACAGTCTCAAGCTGTGCCAGGGGAAGTTTAGGCTGGAGGTGAGGAGAAAGGACTTCACAGAAAGAGTTGTTAGCCATTGAAATGTGCTGCCCAGGAAGGTGGTGGAGTCACTGCCCATGAAGGTGTTCAAGAGGGGATTGGACGTGGCACTTGGTGCCATGGTTTCATAGTCATGAGGTGTTGGGTGACAGGTTGGACTTGATGATCTTTGAGGTCTTTTCCAACCTTGTTGATTCTATGATTCTATGATTCTAAGAAATTCTTTGCTGTGAGGGTGGTGAGACACTGGAACAGGTTGCCCAGGGAGGTCATGGATGCACTCTCCCTGGTGGTGTTCGAGGCCAGGCTGGATGAGGCCTTACCCACCATGGTGTAGTGAAAGGTGTCCCTGTCCATGGCAGGAGGTTGGAACTGGGTGATATTCAAGTTCTTTTCCAACCCAAATCATCCTATGAATCTTTGAATGTACAGGTCACAAGTGACACCAAGCAGCTGCCACCCAAGGCTGACAATAACAAGCTAAGGCTAGGTCTCAGACCTTAGTGGTCAATGCAGTTCCTACATGTGGTGACTGGGCCACAAGTCTCTGGAATTTCCCAAATAGCTCTAAAAAGAGACAGAGGGACATTTACCTTTTCTTTTCTAGGAATGGCTTTCACATGCAGACTGATGATGTTGAAAGAGCCAGATGTCATGTTCAGAATTAGCTTTGAATGTGAAAGGGATGGTGAGTGGGGCATAGTATTTTGTACTGGGTTTACAAAATTCAAGGTCATTTCAGTGCTCCAGCATAATTCAACAGCATTGTTCCCAGCAAAGAAGTACAGGTGAAGTTTTGCCTCCTTCAAAAGCTGTAGCAAAATGTCCACTGTGTTTTGTGGGACATCAATGAACCTGCTATCCACATCCACAGGTACCTCCTAGGCAGACTCTGCATATAAACAGATTTCTGCCATGCTCTGGGTTCTGCTCACTTTAAGAGCACAGTCATCATTGTCTGAGTGAAGACAGAAAGGTAAACCTGCAATAGCTACAGTGCTTTCCACCCAGGTGTAGCAGGCTATGCTGAGTTGGTCAGAGCAGTGCCTAGCAATATAAACAGCAGTACCTATCTAGAGAGATTAGGGGAAAGAATTGAAATAGAGTGGTTTTGCAACTGAATTTTAAGGGAGAAAAAAAGTTTTTAATGTTTTCAGCTGCCAGTGTTTGTCATCCTGCTTTCACAAATCCATAGAGATTGCACTGGGGTGTAAGAGGCCCTTGCAAGTCATCTTGCCCAGCCTCACTGCAGGCAGCAAGGACGTCTCCAACTAAATCAGAGCACCCAGGGCCACATCCAGCCTGCACTTGAATGTCTCCAGGGACAGGGCCTCAAACACATCCCTGGGAAGCCTATTCAAGTATTGTTTTACTTCTCTTTTATCTTCATAGGCAAAATAGAGTGTGGGGAAAAAAAGGCAGAAAGTACCACTCTGAAAGGTACAGTATAAATATGAGTTTACAGTGGTTTACTTCCCCCTTTTTCCTCCATCTATATTGATCAGATTCCTCTTGATTGGCTCGCCTTTTCTTATAGAAGTTGTGTAACCATCATTTGTTGTTCCATCAAGAGTAAAAAAACCATCATTCCAACCACAGGAGTGAATAGTGTACGTACCATGTAAACAAACAGTGCACAGAAACAGGCTGAGATGCAATGAACTTCTATGCACTATGCAGCTATTTATCTATTTAAATTTCAAGACACCACAAATGCTCAGAACATCCAGAAACATGGAAAGGGTGATGGCATCTTCCCCCCCCCCCCAACTCTGAAGGGAAGTGATGCAGCTACTTTTGATAGTCTACTGGTAACATTTTCAAAGCTGTGTTTGGCACTCCACTCCTGTGAGTTGTTTACATTTTCAGTATTGAAGATCCTGAATCCTTCAAGCCAAGGACTCAGGATAGTATTGAATTAAACGTAGCACAGTTTTTCGGGATGGAAAAGAGCACGCAAGGAAGCAGTTGTAGTATTTGAAGGAGTGAAGCCATCTGTTTAAAGCCTTGACACTGATAACAGTGCCATGGAATTCCATGGAACAGATTACATGAGCAGTTACTTCTGTGCTTAGAAGCTTTTTTGGTCTCTTCTCCCAGGCAGCCAGTACCAGAACAAGAGGACACAGTCTCAGGCTGCGCCAGGGGAGGTTTAGGTTGGATGTTAGGAAGAAGTTCTATACAGAGAGAGTGATTGCCCATTGGAATGTGCTGCCTGGGGAGGTGGTGGAGTCACCATCACTGGAGGTGTTCAGAAGGAGACTTGATGGGGTGCTTGGTGCCATGGGTGAGTTGTTTAGGTGGGTTGGATTGGTTGATGGGTTGGACACAGTGATCTTGAAGGTCTCTTCCAACCTGGTTTATTCCATGCATTTTATTAATAATATTAATAATAATAAACCAGGTTGGAAGAGACCTTTCAGGATGGGCCTGTGGAACATAACTGGATTTCACTGCACTAAGGTCAGCAGAAGTCATAAGATATTGCAGCGGTGATGTGTCAAGATAATGACAACCCTGAAAGTGTTTGCTGTGTTATTCTTGCCATTTTTTTCTCCTGACAGATTTTATTAAGGCTATTTATTGTTAACACATGGGTTTGTGGATTATTAATATTGCATATAGATACACATGATTCCCTTGTTATTGCCCAACATAACTGATATTGCAGTGGAAGGACAGGCTTGGAATTTTAAATATCGAATCCCAGATGTCTTCTCAGTAGACCTTTACTACACAAAGATGCATTATGCATTTACAGTTTACTACCTGGAGAGAAAAGAATTAATATAGGGGTTGCACACGTCCAGCTTCTATGTCAAGCTCAGCTGAGGAAATCAGCTCATACCACAGCTGGTCCAAAATCTATCACACTTCTACATTTTTGGCAGGATATCACCTTAGGCACTGTAAATGGTGTATGTGTGCTATATAATTATATTGTCCACGCATTTATGCACCTGTGTTGCATATTTCATTATGTTTTCTTGGCCTGCTTATTAGGACTGCATTTTACATACCTAATAATACCATTCAAATGCTACCAAATATGAAACACTGACTTTCAAACAGAGCTAAACGAAGCTTAAGTAATTTAACACGAACCAAAGGAAGACAAAGGAATCACTTCACTCCTAGCAAGGTGGTTTTAGGCTATGCCTTTAAAATTTTGTTACAGATTTCGAGCAGGAAAGTAGAAAAATGTAAATAAATCACTCTTGGGTGTGAAAAGGAAAACCAAAGGTAATTCTAAACGATTCCATTGGAAAGATATCTGCTACAAGACTGCTTGTACCAAAACCTGGTTAATTCTATTCTAGTCTAGGCTAGTCTAGTCTAGTCTAGTCTAGTCTAGTCTAGTCTAATCTAGTCTAGTCTAGTCTAGTCTAAAACATTCTTGGGGCTTCTCTTCTCTGCTCACTTTGTGCTCTGAAGGGATTACTAATCTGCTTCTGCCTGACCTTGGCTGTATTGCGTTGGTGAAGTCTAACAACTACTTTCTCTCTGCTCCTTTCTCCTTTTTGGACAGGGGGTGGGGGTGCAGAGGGACAGCTCTCCTGGGCTTTGACCAGGGGGGTCCTTGTGTTGGTTGTTAATTGTAACTATCTGTAACTCCTGTATATTTTCTACATCATCATTGCATTGCTTTCCTTGTAGGTTGTAGTTTTGCCTGTAAATCCAGCTTCCAACTGAGCTGGTCTGGCAAAGTTAATGTTGAGGGGGGGGAGGGGGAAATTTCAACCCCCCACACAAGGTGATGAGATCTGTCTTGCTGCTCTTCCCACCTGCATTTCTTTTCTTTCTGCTCATACAGAACTCGAGGCAGAGGGAAGCAGTTTTAATTCATTTATTAACTGACACTACAACAGACAGCTTCTTCCTATTTTTATTCTTTTTTCTTTCTTCTCTTTTTTTTTTTGGCCTAGAAAGCTTTAATGGGACATTTAGAGGAAATCACAATGAGCTTGGGATCTGTTTGGTTTTTTTGGAGCTGTGGTTGGTTTTTCTTTCTCTGCAGAACCGAATCAGGAGTTCAGGCAGCAAATCCCGGGCGTGCTTTGTTGTTGCTAAACATCAATTGGCCGCCTGAAAAGTGTAATAGAAAAATTAAAAATTTGTGATTGCAATGACACAGAGCTCGTGCCAGCAGCTCTGTGGATGGCTTTTTATCTCATTCCCTTAGTGAAAACAGTTAACTAGGCACTGGTGAGATATTCTGTAACTGCGCAACAAAAAAGCTGGCACAACTGCCAAGTGTGGCATGCCAGATGTGTGAATGCATTCTGGAGAGCAGTATCAGCAGCTCCAACAGAAAGCCATAGCCATTAATCTAGAGACCTCTGGGAGTTCAGGATCGTGCTGTAAAACCTAGACCCTGCCAAGACTGCATCAGATAAAGCCATCAATGCATTGTAAAAAAGACACAAAACCTATTTCATGGGCTGCACTGATCAAGCAATTACAATCATTGACTACATTAAGCAAAGAAACAGCGGGGTGTCCTATAAAATTGACTGCCAACTTGAATAATCAATAGACTCCATGTAGAGTAAATTAAATAACTGAAAAACTGTTTGGAAAAGCTGAAGTTAAAAAGCCAATCTGTAATTCCTCATCCATGGAAAAACAATCCTGCATCCAAAAGATTCTTCGGCTGGCTTTCATTCTTGTCGCTGGGAAGTGCGGGGAACAGCAAACTCGGGCGTTACTTTAACTATCTCATTCACTAGTTAATAATTGTTCATTTAACCCGGGCATTCATAATCAATGCATGCATTAGGATCGTACCTCCCAGTCTGGCAGGCTTCAAAGGTGGGCCTAAATTGCAGGGCTGATACTCACGACAAGGGAACCCAGAGAAATTGTGTGTGCTCTGGGAGACTTAAAACGATGCCGAGTGCTTTCCCTAATACAAAGTATATTCAATTTGGCCTGCCTCTCCTGGTTATTTCCCACATAAACCATTTATAGCAATAGCCATAATTTTGCAATTGATAGTGGAATGGGTTAGAAATGTTACAACAGAGCCTCTTTTTTTTTTTTTTTCCCCCTCCTCTCCCCTCCCCACAGAATGTGCTGACTCATCAGAAACAAAGGTTATGGAGACAGAATGGTGTTGACTAAACAGTTTTTTTAGCCCAACGCAGCAGGTTGGTTGACAGAGAGCTCCCCCCATCTCCCCGCTGCAAATGTGTGCAGGTGGACAATCTGTGCTTCTGTGCTTCTGCTCTCCTCCCAGCTGCCCATCAAGGCACTGGCTGGAGCATGTTCCTGTCCTACAGCATTTTCCCAGAAAGGAATTCTGAGCCTGAGTGCTGAGCAAGGACCAGCACCCTGGATTTTCACTCCCTGGACCTATCATCTTTTTCTGAGAAAGATTAACAGCTGCTAGGTTTGGAATGTGAAGACACCTAAGAGGTTCTGGTTTGTTCCTTTTTTTCCAAAATGCTTCAAAATGTGGAGAAGTCATTAGAAGTCTGTCTAAATGGCTGGATAGGAGCAGACTGCAGCGGTGCTGTGGAGCAATCTGTGCAGATCAGCAGTCGACCGGCAAACTGCTAGAGCGGGGCAGGAGCTGTCTTTTACTAATTGCATTGTACTATGTCAATGGGGCTCATCCAGACACTATTTTGAACAGGTGTGGTGGGTTGAAGATTCCTCCCAACATTAAATTTGCCAGACCAGCCCAGCTGGAAGCAAATGAAGCTGTATTTACAAGCAAAACTGCAATCTCCAATGGAATGCGATGAAGATGTACAAAATACACAATATTTACAATATTTACAGGCATTTACAATTGATGAACAGCACAAGAACCCCCCTGGTCATACACCAGGGGAGCTAATAGCTTCTCCACTCTTTGCCCTTCCTCCTTATGCCCCTGGACACAAAGGGACAACTGAAAGAGCAGAGAGTTTTTAGAACTTAGCCAAAACAATGCAGCCAGGGTCAAGCAGAAGCCGGCACAGCACAAAGTTAGCATCTCCCAGAGCAAAGAAGCTGAAAAAGTGAGACAGAAAGTTTACCAAACTATCTCTTGTGGCAGACATCTCTCCAATGGGATTGTTTAGAACTATCATTCTTTTCCTTTTTACACCCAGTGGTGATTTATTTACATTCTACCACTTTCTGCTCAAGCTCTGTGGAAAATGTTAAAGGTACAGCCTAAAACTACCACACCAGGGGCCACTGGCTGTAGGACCAAGGTTAATACTTTCATGAGAAGAGTTAGGAACATATTGCAAAACCATATCCAAGCTATTGGGTCCTAATTGGTACTGTTCATGTTGTTAGGACTTCCAGAGAGAGAGGTAAATCTCCCTCTCTGCAGTGCTCTTGTGAGACCCCACCTGCAGTACTGTGTCCAGTTCTGGTGTACTCAGCATGAGGGACATGTTGCTCCTGGAGAGGGTCTAGAAGAGGCCACAAAGGTGATCAGAGGGCTGGAGAACCGCCCTGTGGGGACAGGCTGGGAGAACTGAGGCTGTTCACCCTGGAGAGAAGGCTCTGGGGAAAATTTATAGCAACCTTCAAGTACCTGAAGGGGCTAAAAGAAAGCTGTGGAGTGATTTATTACAAGGGCTTGTAGTGATAGGATGAGAGGGAATGGATTGAAGCTTGAGGAGGGCAGACTGAGACTGGAGATTAGGAAGAAATTCTTGACGGTGAAGGTGGTGAGACACTGGCACAGGTTGCCCAGGGAGGCTGTGGCTGCCCCCTCCCTGGAGGTGTTCAAGGCCAGGGTGGATGAGGCCTTGAGCAACCTGGGCTGGTGGGAAGTGTCCCTGCCTGTTTCATGGGGTTTGGAACTGGATGAACTTAAGGTCCCTTCCAACCCAAGCCATTCTATGAGTCTATGAATCTATGCTGTAGTTTGCTTGCAGGAAGACAAGCCAGCTGTTACCACTGGAAAATTATCAGTGCCTAAAAGTGCTCATTTATTTGTGCCCCATTACCAACTTCACCAAAAGCAGGAGTCAGATTTTGGAGTGTCAGTTTAGCTCCTATCCCAACTGGCCCAGGTACCATTTTGCATGGCCTCTAGCTTGTGTTGTACAGGGTACTTGAGCTTGCTTCAGCACTTAGCAGGAAACACAGCAGCAAAGACATACCCTGAAAGAAGAGTTCAACACTATCTACATTACAGTATCACAATATCACTAAGGTTGGAAGAGACCTTGAGGATCATTGAGTCCAACCTGTCACCACAGACCTCATGATTAGACCATGGCACCAAGTGCCACATACAATCCCCTCTTCAACACCTCCAGGGATGGGGACTCCACCACCTCCCTGGGCAGCACATTCCAAGGGTTAATGACTCTCTCATTCAAGAACCTTCTCCTCACCTCCAGCCTAAACTTCCCCTGGTGCAGCTTGAGACTGTGTCCCCTTGTTCTGGTGCTGGTTGCCTGGGAGAAGAGACCAACCCCTTCCTGGCTACAACCACCTTTCAGGTAGTTGTAGAGGGCAATGAGGTCACCCCTGAGCCTCCTCTTCTCCAGGCTAAGCAACCCCAGCTCCCTCAGCCTCTCCTCACAGGGCTGTGCTCAAGGCCTCTCCCCAGCCTTGTTGCCCTTCTCTGGACACCTTCAAGTGTCTCAATGTCCTTCTTAAACTGAGGGGCCCAGAACTGGACACAGGACTCAAGGTGCTCATTGTGCTACATGTCAGGAAGGAAGAGACATCTGTAAACCCCTCCAATATTCTGATGTTATAGCCAAGACTAAATAAATTCTTTTTAAATCCTGTAGTAAAACAACCAACCAACCAAGCAAACACCCCCCAACATTAAATGTCCCTTTGGAAAAAACCAACCCACAGCACTTTTTCATGCTTAGGCAAATTTTCTCAGTTTTCATTCTCTTGCTTTGAAAGAAAAGTCCCTTTTTAAATTTATTTTTTTTTGCAGTGAAAATATATTCTTTCTTGGGGAAAAAAAAAAAAAAAGGCCTTCTGTTTTCATTCTACCAAACTAGGAAATATCAAAGGCAAAGCTGCAACATATTTTGCTTTTCAGAGAATCTGGAGAAATGTGATTTAGCAGTTTTTTTTCCAGTGGTGCAAATATTTTTTACTCACCTCACACTAACGTGCTTTGTGTGTGTGTGTGTGGATAAATTAACACGTAAGCAAGGGTGTTAGGCTCTGTACCTACAGTAATAAGATGAGTTGGGCTCCTCACTGACATGTTTTCTTTCTTGTTTTCTTTTTTGCAGATGAAACATAATGCAGGATTTTTTTGATTCATTCAGTCTGGTCTGCAGATTAAAGGAAAACAGATGAAGGGAAACTGAGAAAGCTGGGGCTCCTTAGCTTGGAGCAGAGGAGGCTGAGGGTGACCTCATTCATGTTGATAAAGATGTGCAGGGTGAGTGCCCAGAGGCTGGAGCCAGGCTCTGTTGAGTGATGTCCAAGGACAGCACCAGGGGGAGTGGTGGAAGCTGAGGCAGAGGAAGTTCTACGGAAACAGGAGGGAAAATTTTTTCACTGTGATGGTGACAGAGCCCTGGACCAGGCTGCCCAGGGGGGTTGTGGAGTCTCCCTCTCTGGAGATATTCAAACCCCACCTGGATGTGTTCCTGTGTGAGCTGCTCTAGGTGCTCCTGCTCTGGCAGGGGAGTTGGACTGAATCATAGAAGAATAGAATAGAATAGAATAGAATAGAATAGAATAGAATAGAATAGAATTAGAATAGAATAGAATAGAATAGAATAGAATAGAATAGAATAGAATAGAATAGAATAGAATAGAATAGAATAGACCAGGTTGGAAGAGACCTTCAAGATCATCGCGTCCAACCTATCATCCAACACCACCTAATCAACTAACCCATGGCACCAAGCACCCTATCAAATCTCCTCCTGAACACCTCCAGTGATGGTGACTCCACCACCTCCCCAGGCAGCCCATTCCAATGGGCAATCACTCTCTCTGTGTAAAACTTCCTCCTAACCTCCAGCCTAAACCTTCCCAGGTGCAGCCTGAGACTGTGTCCTCTTGTTCTGGTGCTGGTTGCCTGGGAGAAGAGACCAACCTCTGCCTGGCTACAACCTCCCTTCAGGTAGTTGTAGAGAGCAAGAAGGTCACCCCTGAGTCTCCTCTTCTCCAGGCTAAGCAACCCCAGCTCCCTCAGCCTCTCCTCACAGAGCTGTGTTTCAAGCCCCTCACCAACTTTGTTGCCCTTCTCTGGACTCATTCCAGCAAGTCAACCTCCTTCCTAAACTGAGGGGCCCAGAACTGGACACAGGACTCAAGGCGTGGCCTAACCAGTGTAGTGTACAGGGGCAGAATGACCTCCCTGCTCCTGCTGGCCACGCTGTTCTTGATGCAGGCCAGGATGCCATTGTCTACCTGGACCTCAGCAAGGCCTTTGACACCATCCCCCACAGCAAACTCCTGGCCAAGCTGTCAGCCCCTGGCTTGGACAGCAGCTCTCTGAGCTGGGTTAGGAACTGGCTGGAGGCTGAGCCCAGAGAGTGGTGGTGAATGGTGCCACATCCAGCTGGCAGCCAGGCACCAGTGGTGCCCCAGGGATCAGTGCTGGGCCCTGTGCTCTTTAACATCTTTATTCATGATCTGGATGAGGGCATTGAGTCCATCAGCAGGAAATTTGCTGTCGACACCAAGCTGGGGGCAGGAGTTGATCTGCTGGAGGGTAGAGAGGCTCTGCAGAGGGACCTCGACAGGCTGGACAGATGGGCAGAGTCCAACAGCATGAGACTGAACACATCCAAGTGCCAGGTTCTGCACATTGGCCACAACAACCCCATGCAGAGCTACAGGCTGGGGTCAGAGTGGCTGAGAGCAGCCAGGCAGAGAGGGACCTGGGGGTGCTGGTTGATGGTAGACTGAACATGAGCCTGCAGTGTGCCCAGGCAGAATCAACCAGGTTGGAAAAGTTCTCAGAGATCATCAAGTCCAACCTGTCACCCAACACCTCATAACTACTAAACCATGGCTCCAAGTGCCACATCCAATCCCGTTTTGAACACCTCCAGGGATGGGGACTCCACCACCTCCCTGGGCAGCATATTCCAATGGCCAATTACTCTTTCAGGGACGAACTTTCTCCTTACCTCCAGCCTAAACCTCCCCTGGCACAGCTTGAGACTGGATGAGCTTTTGAGGTCCCTTCCAGCCCCTGCCATTCTGTGATTCTGTAACTGGAAATTAACTCCTCACTATAAAGAGCTTTTCCACTGGGTTGAAAAAGTACCTTCACAATATATTCAGTACCTGTTCAGAATAAATCTTGGAGTGGTTATTTTTACTAAGGAGGTTTTTATAAATTAAGTGAAATCTGGAGGACATTCACTGGGATTTGAGGGAGTTTTTTCTTTCTTTGCACACAATAAATAAGTTGTCAAGAAACACTCTGGGATAGCAGAACTGGCTGTGTCACCTGTTAGAAAAAATGGGGACAGAGCCCTTGGAAACACACATTATAAGCAAGCTGACAGTAGCTGCACATCAAAGAAAGAGAAAAGAAGATGAACTCAAAGTGATTACGTGTCACAATAACATTTGCCAACTTGTCTACTGATTAGATGGTAATGCTGCCCATAAAAGCCAGGGCTGGGGGGTGGGAGGAAGCACTGCAGAGAACCTGATAAAACATCCTACTGAAACCTATTGTATTTACTACTTATTAGATTCTGAACTCAAATAGATCTTGATTGTCGAAAGCTTGGGTATTTAAAAGCCCTAATATCATCAATTACATTACTCATAATTTCCACATCTGCCTGCTCCCCAGCAATTCAGAAACAGAGAGGATGGCTGTTCCAAGAGTCTTTCTGCAACTTGATTACTATGAGTCTCTGTTACAATGTGCACTTGAAATGCCTGTAAGGATTTGAACTTAACTGTAATTTGCAGCTTTATGGAACTCCTACATGGATCTCTTTTTCGTGATAGTGAAAATCAGATGAGTGGAGATGGTCCAAATTACCTGGAAGAAAAGCAGGTTCTTACCCACTCAAAGGAATCCCTGCAAGCCTGCCAAAAGCACAGTAAATGCACTCTTCTTCCCTGCATCAACTGGAAAGTGAATATGTATTTGAAATTAAACAGAAGCTCAGTTATTATGAGGCTAAACAGCAAGAAGAAGGTTTGCAGAAGGCACATGCAGGCTCAGGGGATGTTTTTTCCCTGTTGTGTCAGGCTTTGGAAAATGAATTCCCCCCTTTTTTGTTTTCTTTACCAAACCCCTTTCTTTTTTCCAAAGTATTGACATCCTGATCCTATTTCCCATTAGAGACAGTGGAGAGCTAGCCATTATCCCTTCTGGGAGCTGGATCACACTAATGGAGGGTGCTTCTCTCATTCACAAGCATCCATAGTCAGGCATCCTGAAAGGCAGCACAAGGTGTTTGCACACTGCCTATAGCAACAGAAATCAGCTGCTGGCTTCTTCAGCATTTTTGGTGTTACCTTTATTTGAATGCAGTCCTCTGAAGGGTGGGGTTTCAAAGCAAATGCAGACACTTAACAAGCTGCAGTGTAAGGGAAAGTCCTACAGGAATCAACAGGAGTGTTTATAAGGAGTGTGTCCAGAGAAGGGCCATGAGGATGAGCAGAGGGCTGGAGCTCCTCTCCTATGAGGACAGACTGAGGGAGTTGGGATTGTTCAGTCTGGAGAAGAGAAGGCTCTGAGGAGACCTAATTGTGGCCTTTCAGGATCTGAAGGGAGCTCCAAGAAAGCTGGGGAGGGACTTTTGAGGGTGTCAGGGAGTGATAGGACTGGGGGGGATGGAGCAAAACTAGAAATGGGTAATTCAGCTTGGATGTGAGGAAGAAGTTGTTCCCCATGAGGGTGGTGAGAGCCTGGCACACGTTGTCCAGGGAGGTGGTGGAAGCCTCCTGCCTGGAGGTTTTGCAGCCAGGCTGGATGTGGCTGTGGGCAACCCAATCTAACGTGAGGTGTCCCTGCCCATGGCAGGGGCATTGGAACTGGCTGATCCTTGAGGTCCTTTCCAACACTAACAATTCTGTGACATATAATGGCAGGATTGGACCTCAGAATTTATCTCTGTATCATGTACTATGCTAACATGTGCAAAATGGATAAGACAAATAATGTGCTGTCGTACTGTGGAGGCACTCTTACAGACTGTAGAGAAACAAGTGCACAAACAAAAGCATTTCCAGAAATCAGTCTTGCAAGGGACGAGTGCAGAATATGCAGCTTCCTCATCTGGCAGTGTTTCAGCATAACTTCTGCTGGGTGGTCTGCTCCTCCTCAGGTTGAAATAGCTCAGTACTTCACATGGAGACAAAAAATGCCCTTATTGCTGCCTCACTGAATGTCACTCTTGTGCCGTCCACAGAACTTGAGTAAATGCAACTTGTTTGTCATTAACTGGTTATGGGAATTACATCCACTACTAACACCTGATGTTATGTTCAGGAGAGAGAGAAATCTTGTCTCCCTCCCTCTACCTGTCCTTCATTAAAAAAGACCCCTGAGAAGTTCTATCCAAAAGGCTAAATGTCAGAGTTAAGCCTCTAAACATCAGGAGACAGGCAGCTTGGAATTTGAAATGGGCTTCCCAAGGAAGAAAGGATGAAAGAAAGCTAAAGAGAAGGAAGGTTGGAGGAAAGCACAGGTACAATATAAAGAGGTTATAAAGTCATGAAGACAGTGCATAAAGTTGACAGAAGGGGCATAGGAGGAGGAAGATAACAAGGAAATGCACACATTGCTAGAGTAATAAGATATGTCCAGAAGAATAGCAGTTCCTAAGACTCATTGTCACCATCCTCTGATAAATACAAGCTAGAATGCTGGGGCAAAAAAAGGATAACTATCAGTTTCTATTCTCAATTACAGTTCAAAACCCTGCTTCACAAAACCCTGCACACCAGTATGTCACTGACATGATGACTTACAACTGTTTCATCCCAAGCACCTGCAGGAATGGAAAACAGGGAGATGTTGATTCTGTCTAGGTTGTAGGACAGATTCTGCTTTCACCTGGACACCTTTATGATTTACGCTGAAGAATATGAAAGGAGAGGGAAGCTTTCTTCCTAGAGAAGTGTGACAGCTCAAACAGAATGCAGCACTGCTCATACTGCCTTAGAGAAGAGAAAGGTTTTGTGGTGCTTCCTTTCTCCAAAAGACTTCCTTAGCAATCTAAAGCACTTTTACCCAAGTATGTGTTTTGGTTTAATTGTATTTCTTTGTACAGGCTGACTGAGCTCGCAATATCATAGGGTAGTAAAAGCCATCACTCTGTATCTTCACAGTATCATCACTGATATGGCCTTTTTTTGGGCAATCTCTATGAGTGTGGTGAGTAGAACAGGATTTCTGCATCAGTGTTTCCATAATCAGCCCCTCCAAATCTGGACCATGACTTGCACAGTTCAGGAACATGCTATATCCATAAATGTTTAATGTTGTTTAAACAAAATCATAGAACTATGGGATGGTTTAGCTTGGAAGGGACTTTCAAAGCCCATCCAGTCCAATCCTGCTGCAGTCAGCAGAGACATCCTCCACTAGATCAGGCTGCCCAGAGCCTTGTCAAACCTGACCTTGAATATCTCTGGGGATGAGGCTCCAACCACCTCCCTGGGCAACCTCTTCCAGTGTTCCACTACCCTCATGATGCAGATCTTGTTCCTAACATCCAATCTATATCTACTCTTCTCTAATTTCAAACCATTGCCCCTCTTCCTATCACTTCAAGCCTCTGTAAACAGTCCTTCTCCAGCCTTCCTGTAGGTCCACTTCAGCTACTGGAAGGCTATTAGGTCTCCCTGGAGCCTTCTTTTCTCCAGGCTGAAAAACCCCATCTCCTTCAACCTCTCCTTGTAGGAGAGGTGCTCTGATCATTTTCATGGCCTCATCTGGACTCACTCGAGCAGGTCCATGTCTCTCATGTTGGGAGCCCCAGAGATGGACACAGCACTCCAGGTAAAGTCTCAGCATAGTAGAGCGGAGTGGCAGAATCACCTCTCTCCACCTGTTGGCCACACTTCTTTTGATGCAGCCCAGGATGTGATTTGCCTTCTGGGCTGCAAGCACACATTTTTGGCTCATGTCCAGCTTCTCACCCACCAGCACCCCCAGGTCACTTTCTGCAGGGCTGCTCTCCATCTCATCATCTCCCAGTCTGGACTGATATCGAGGATGCCCCAACCTAGGTGTAGGACCTTGCACTGATCCTAAAAGGGAAGAGCATTTTGCAAGGAGAAGATGCCCCAACATTTGAACCTTTGTCAAAACATGGAAAGCAGGTAACTCTATACCCACCTCTATGCAGAGCTTGGTATTCAAATAAAGACCTCTTTCTGTGTAAATAACTCAAGTCTGTGATGCTAAGGTGTTCAAAGAAAAGACAAAGCACAGCACCCTTCCAGTAGATACGAAATGGCCATGGATAGCTACTACGTCTTAGCTGTTCCCACTGTTATAGAGATGAATATAACTAGTGGAAAGTCAGCTTGCAGCAAGCCTTCTGCATTATTTTGCTGAGCAAAAGAAAAATCAGATCTGTTTCTTGTTTAGGAAGGTCATCTACAGCACACAGAGCACACTCCGCCCTCTCAGCGGCCTTGTGGGTCACGGTTCTAATAGGACTAAGCTGCAGACCTCATAAAATCAAGTGTAAACAACTCCTTTCAGTACCATTTAAATCTTCTGTTGAGATCAAGTAGCCAGATTAAGTATTCACTAAGGTCTTGTGGTCAAACTATTAATTGAAATTTCAAGGATATAGTTTGTTTGGACTTTTTTCTTTGAAGGAAAAAGGGAGACAATTAAACCAAGGCCAAGATACTTCCGCAGCAACATCCAAAGGCATATCAATATAAAGAAGCATTAAAGACCAATTTTTAATTGATGGGCACATAATCACAGCTCTCTGAAAGAAATCAGTGCACCCAGCATGAAACATATGAGTTTTACAAACATCATTTCAATTTTTTTTATTACCTACGAGCATTAGGATATACTTCCTTGACTCTGTAATAATTGCTTGCAGTTAATTACAAATGAAACAGAAGTGCTGGTAATATTAGACTTACACCCTGCATAAAGCTAGAAATTACTGCTATTACTCTTATTTGCTGAGAATATTGGGTCATAGATGCTAATTAGCAGTTCACAGCCCCCTACAGGAAAAAACTCATTATTATGAAAATCTGTCTTGGTAGCCAAAGCCACCACTCGTGTCACTGAGAAGGGTTTTGTCAGAGCAATTATAAGGTATGACAAAACTTTTGTATGGTGAAGGTTAAAAATACAACCCAGTAATCTAGAAATGAATTGCCATCTCAAGAAAAGAGACCCTGATCCTCTTTTGTCCCAGCAAAATCTGGCTGTTTAGTGGGCAGAATGACAGTGATTTTTCATTAAGTGTGCACACAAACACTGCTCTAAAAATGCACAATGACATTCAAGAAAAGCTTCTCCACAGCCATGTGAAACAAACAAACAAACAAACAAACATAAACCACCCCCAAACACACAAAAAGAGCCCCCCCCCAAAAACCAACAGCCAAAACCCAACCAACCAGATAATAAAATGAGACATAAATTACAGACATGAATGTTTCAAGGTCATACACCTGGAGTAAGGAACGTGATTTATTATAATTAGGGGGAACATTTAGGGGGAACATTTCATTTTCCTGTATACAAGGATCTGATTCAAGGGGGAAAAAAAAAAAAAGAAAAAAGGGGAAACAAAAAGGAAATAAAAAAGAAAAAATGGAAAAAAGAAGAAAAAAAGGAAAGGGAAAAAAAAGCTGAAAGAAAGAAAAAAGGGAAAGATAAAGGAAAAAAGAAAAGGAATACATAAAAGAAAGAAAAAAGGAAGAAAAAAGGAAAATATATAAGGAAGGAAAAAAGGGAAAGAAGAAAGAAAAAAGGAAAGAAAATATAGAAAAAAGGAAAGAAAAACATAAGAAAGGAAAAAAGGGAAGATAAAAAGGAAAGAGGAAGAAAAAAGATAAGAAAGGAAAAAAGGGAATGATAAAAGGAAAGAAAGAAAAGAGAAAAAAAGGAAAGAAAAAAGGAAAAAATAAAGAAAAAATGAAAGAAAAACAAGAAAGGAAAAAGGGAAGAAAAAAGGAAGGAGGATGAAAAAAGATAAAGGAAAAAGGGAAAGAAAAAAAAGAAAGAAAAAAGGAAAGGAAAGGAAAGAAAAGAGAAGAAAGGAAAGAAAAGAGAAAAAAAGGAAAGAAAAGGGAAAAAAGGAAAGAAAAGAAAGAAAAAAGGAAAGAAAAACATAAGAAAGGAAAAAAGGGAAGATAAAAGGAAGGAGGAAGAAAAAAGATAAGAAAGGAAAAAAGGGAATGATGAAAGTAAAAAGGAAAGAAAAGAAAGAAAAGAAAGAAAAGAGAAAAAAGGAAAGTAAAGAAAGAAAAAAGGGAAAAAAGAAAGAAAAAAGGAAAGAAAAACATAAGAAAGGAAAAAGGGAAGAAAAAAGGAGGAAGAAAAAAGATTAGAAAGGAAAAAAGGGAAAGAAAAAAGAAAGAAAAAAGGAAAGGAAGGAAAAGAAAAAAGGAAAGAAAGAAAAAAGGGAAGAAAAACATAAGAAAGGAAAACAGGGAAGGAAAAAAAAAAGGAAGGAAAAAGAAAAGAAGGAAAAAAGAAAATATAAAGGGAAAGAAAAAAAACAACAACAGTCTAGCTCTGTTTATCCAAGTTTTCTGCAGAGTTTATTTGAATAATCCTGAGCAGCAAGCAGTGCTTTTGTGTGATTTCTAAAACCTCTCTCTCTCTCCATAGCACACTGCAACCAACTTTGTACGCTTGAGGGAAAGGAGACAGTGAATAAAAGAGCTGCTAATTGTAATCCCAGGCTGAATGCTGTTTGTTTACTGTGACAGGAAGATGTGGATGCCATGTTGAGATGAAGCAATGGTTGAGGAGTGGTTCTAAGGGTGTGGGGGCAGTCATCACGCCTAATTCAGCCGCATGGAAACAGGCAGCTCGTTTGAAATGCGTGCCTGGTCTCTCCATGTTGCCAAAACAGAGGGAGATGATACAACAGCTCACAGCAACTCCTCACCAGCCTCTCTTGAGTGGCTATAGAGTGAGCCTAAAACACAAATATAGGAGAGAAGTTGCATTTTTCACAGCTTTGGGTGGGAGAAAAAGGATCTGGGCTGTAAACAGGCTAAAGATAAAAATCCATCCAAAGTCAGATATATTCAGCTGCATATTGTCAGGTTGAGTACAGCAAAATGATGAAGGAAAAGCAGGAATTTGAATGACATGTAAACCACAGAATCATTCACTTTGGAAAAGACCCCTGGGATCATCAAGCCCATCTGAGAACCCTACTCTGGAAGGTTCACCCCTAAATCATATCCCCAAGCACCACATCTTAATGACCTTTAAACACACCCAGGGTTGGTGGCTCAACCACCTCCCTGGGCAGCACATCCCAATGTCTGACCACTCTTGCTGGGAAAGATTTATTCCCCTAATGCCCAGTCCAAGCCTACCCTGTTCTAAGGTATACATTTTGCTGTGTTTTAAGGAAAAAGTGGTTCTCAAAATCATACTCTACCTTGCCTATGTTAGGTTGAACTTTGCTTTCAACAGAGCTAATTTGATTTCCATCAGTGTAAAGGAGAAAGAGGCACGACTACTAATACAACCACACTGCTCACCTGCTGAAGAAAATGAGTTTTCCTTTCATCAGAGGGGATTACATTAGTTAAAACTAAACAGAACAAATTTGGAGACCTCCAATAGTACCCAGAAAGAAAAAAAAAAAAGGCAAAAACCGTTCCTGCCTTAAAAGTGGGAAATGAAAGCAATCATGCAATGTGCTGTTGGGGAATTTGTTATCCCTATATCCTGGCACCTTGCTTAATCCCTTGAAAGCCTGGTATGAAACACTGTGAATAGAAACAACCCAGTTCCATCTCACCCATACATTGCAGGCCTTGTTTCAAAAACCTGCATGAGCAAACAGGGAAGGGGCCTAAAGCATTTAGGAATGCATAGGACTGTATACAAGGGCTGCATTATAAAGAGCTGTATGGATTTGTGCAGAGATTCAAGAAAATACAGCTACCCTGTGGTATGTCTTTTGCCCTGGCCACCCAAAGATGCTCTACTCCACAGGCTTCTGTTCTACCAGTGTGCTTTAGCTGCTACCTTTTGGATGCATTCTTGACCCTGTTACTTAGAAGATGCTCAAAAAAATGAACTAACAAGATGAATTTTTATGAGGGCTTGTAGTGATAGGATGAGAGGGAATGGATTGAAGCTTGAGGAGGGCAGATTTAGACTGGGGAGTAGGAAGAAATTCTTTACAGTGGGGGTGGTGAGACACTGGAACAAGTTGCCCAGGGAGGTTGTGGCTGCCCTCTCCCTGGAGGTTTTCAAGGCCATGTTGGATGAAGCCCTGAGCAACCTGGGCTGGTGAAAGATGTCCCTGCCCACGTCATGGGGTTTGGAACTGGATGATCTTTAAGGTCCCTTCCAACCCAAGCCATTGTATGAGTCTATGAATTGCAAGGTGCATCTTAGCAGGCCTCTGGGAAACAGGCTCTGGAGATGAGTGTATTTTTTGCATTGCTTTATGACAGAGGACCAGTCCTGTAAATCTTCACTCCCACAATTAGCTAAATGGGAATTTGGCAAAATTAGGTCCTAAATTATTACTAGCAGTGTTTTTTTGTCTGACAGCCAGGGTCAGATGTCACTCTAACGCAGGCAATGCAAAACCAAGGTGTAGTTACAACCGGCAGTGGCAACACTGAGTGCATGATGGTGCAGTGATCATGGTGCCCCAAAAGCAGAAGGCAGTGGGGATGAGTACATCTGGGCTAACAATGAAGAGCTGACCTAGTGGTCATTCACAGCTGTCCCCACTACTTCTGCAGCTTTAGCACATCCTGTGTATATTCAGCCATCTTCTGCACAACCAAACTAATTCAGGAGTCTTTCGTGTAGGCTCAGGGTTGGGCTTGAATGCTAAGACTCAGTGGAAAATTTGGTGGAGATCATCAGTGACCCACCCCTGCTCTATGTGTAGATATGGGCTTTGTGCTTGGAAGCATAGATCTCCATGTGCCCTCTCGTTGCATCAGGGGAGTAGTTGGATGGAGAACTTTGGCTGTGCTTGCTAAAGACACTGCCTTTGCCAGACAGCTGAAGTGGGTGATGTTAAGAAAGTGTCTTGTTTTCTGCTGCAAGCTACTGGTGTCACAGTTTGTTTCAACATGAAAATAGGAAAAAATATGCTACTTAATATTGTACCATAACAAATGATAATCTAACAAGGCTTGGTATGGTGCTGTAACCCACAGATTGCACTGGGTTGGAAGGGAGGCTCAAAGAGCACCTTGTCCAAACCCCTGCAGTCAGCAGGGACACCTCCAACTAGAACAGGATGCACAGGGCCACGTCCAGTCTGATCTTGAGTGTCTCCAGGGATGGGGCCTCAAGCACATCCCTGGGCAGCCTGTTCCAGTATTTCACCACTCCTATTATAAAGAGCTTCCTCCTGATGTCCAACCTCAATCTCCCCTGCTCCAGCTTCAAACATTGTCTCTTGTCCTATCACCACAAGCCCCTCTAAACAGTCCCTCCCCAGCCATCCTGTAGGTCCCCTTCATAACACAGAAACCAAATATTGCCCCTTTAAAAATATCTGCCCAGAAGTCTATAACCAAATCAATACTGATATATATTGTTATTACTGCAATAGCAATCAAATGAGGATTGTTTTCAGATCTCTGGGCTAAGCTTCCTGTAATAGTATTCCAAGCATATCTCTGCTGAATCCTTAAAGACATTCAATGAAGAATTAGTTCTACTCATTGTAAAGTAGAGCTATTAACATCCTTCTTGCTTTCACCTGTAGCTCTCTCAATGAAGATATGTATATGTCATTATCACCTTTTTATACATCCCATAGCTAAAATCAAATTGCATTAGTATGCATGAGAACGTTTCTCGTCTAGTGCATGCAGGATAATTCTAACACGTTGGAGATGAGAGAGCTGCTGATTTACCTCTCCCAAATTTCTTATATATTCATCAATATTTGAGTTCTTAGCCCAAGTGAATTGATTTTCATGTAAGTCATGTTAGCTGACAGGTCTGTGATGACACTTCTTGCTACATGAATTCACGTCCTACTTCTGTCTGATTCTCAGAGCTTCCCTCTGTTCTCAGATACACAGAGTGGGTCACAGTCAAGGCTGTATGGAATTTTGGAGCTAAAGAACTTCAAAAGCCACCTGGAGAGAAGAAAACAAGAGTTTTGTCTTCATGGTTTCTGTATATTTGTCTGTGTGATTCCACCAGCCTACACAGGGAAGCCTCAAAAATTTTCCTAAGCCAAAACATATCCTTAACAAATCCAAGGAGTGGCGGGGTTTTGCCTCTTTTAAGGGAGTCTACAGTTAAAAATTCTAGTCTTGTCTACCCCGGAGGACAGCATGTTTGCTGCAGAACTAGTCAGATAGTTACATCCCAAGAGGATAAAGATATCTGAGCAACTCAGAAAAACAGATGTTTTGAGCTATATTCTCTTGATTCTGTACTTTCCTTAACACCCATTTAACTCCAGTAACAAATGAACACTGATGAGAAATGATGTCTTTGTTTAAGAATCAATACCCCTTGAGAGCTCCAAATAAGCATCTGAAATTCCCCAAGAAAGTTCTTCCCCAAACAAAAGGTTAATTACATTTCAGTGGGTATCTCTGGGTGAAGGCTATTTTTCTGCCGTGCAATTAGAACAAGAGCAAATTGAAGGTTTTCAGGATTTCAGGGGTTTGATTGATGCCTTCATTAATTCACCTTTTCAAACTGAGGAGGAATCAAGTTTTAAATATTTTATTAATAATTTGCATTTTTCTTGGGGTTGTTTTTCTATCCTTATTTCGTCTGATTAACCAGTACCTGAAGGCTTGTTCGAGATACCAAAGCCTCTTTTTGTTCTCATTTTCTAAACAAATGAAGCTTATGTGTTCACACAGTTGGGATTAATTCCTTATGCCTTGCAACTTTGCAACTCCTTGACCATTTTCAACCAAACCTGACTGGATGGTAAGGGTTTCAAACAAGCTGTGTTCCAACAGCTTCCAGGAAATTAGGCACCCAGGTAGCAAAGGAAGATCCTTTATACTCCACTGCAGGAAGGGCTGCAGGATTAACTCTCTCTCTCTCTCTCCTTTTTTTTTTTTTTCACACAGAGAATTCACACTGAGTTCACACAGAAAACACAGACAAGCATTGCCAAATGAGAGTCTTGATTAGACACCAGAGACTGCTCTGAGGGATGCACACCTGTAGGAAACCAAGCTCTGCTAGCTCTGACACACATCAACCTGTTTGCTTTGGGGAAAAAAATTCCCAACGTTCTGTGAGCAATGGCATTGCCTTGCTCACCAACTGACAGAACTCAGGCTTCACCTCCCAGAACAACAGCTAGGCACTACCCACCCTTGACTTCCTACCCAGCAACTCTGGCTGGGATAAAAGAATATCAGCTGGTGCTTGTATGGTGTTCCCACATGGGAGCCCATGCATAAGGGTGAAATTTCCACCCACCCCTGGAATAATGCCAACTGCCACGCCTCAGGCTTTAGTTTGATATCAAGGTCTGTCATGGGCACTCAGGGTAGCCTGATGACAATCTCCAGGTTAACCTGTTAGGAAAAAAGTTCTATACAGAGAGAGTGATTGCCCATTGGAATGGGCTGCCTGGGGAGGTGGTGGAGTCGCCATCGTTGGAGGTTTTCAGGAGAAGACTTGATGGGGTGCTTGGTGCCATGGGTTAGTTGTTTAGAATAGAATAGAATAAACCAGGTTGGAAGAGACCTTTGAGATCATCATGTCCAACCTATCATCCAACACTACCCAATCAACTAAACCATGCAACCAAGCATCCTGTCAAGCCTCGCCCTGAACACCCCCAGGTGGTGTTGGATTGGTTGATGGGTTGGATGCGATGATCTTGAAGGTCTCTTCCAACCTGGTTTATTCTATGTATTCTATTAGGGTGACCTGACACCTCGCCCTCCAACCTCAATTGCTGATCACTCTGACTAGTTACAAAACAAACAGAAAGAACTAATTTACTCTCCAGACAAGGTCCAGCTTTGATATATTCTTGGAAGAATTTATTCATGCTGACTGTATCTGTAGAGAGTTTTATGCCCGCCTGATTAATCACTGAAAAGCAGTGAAACCACAGATCCTTGCTTTCCAAACATCTCCATTTTCTCCTAGCAATTGCCTGTGTATCCAGAAGGATGCAGGTAGCTGCAGAAAAAGCCACCCAGAAGGAGGGATGACTGCCCAGGACTGGCGCAGGCGATCAGTGTGAGCAAAGGAACAGAAATGAGGGGTTGTGGTATTCAGGATTATTAGCAGTAAAATTAATGTCTTCAGGAATCAGGGCTCTGATGTTCTGGGAATGCTACAAACTTACAGGAAGAATAATCTCCACTCTCATTCATCTTTATTTAAATACAGAAGATGATATTTAGGTAATACTCACCACAACCTCCTGTTCTGCACCGATTTATTGACTTAGTTGTATGGCCCAGGAACGCCTGGCATTTGTCTGTAGCATCTTCAAGGCTAGACCTGGAAACCCTCAAATGAGGGCACTGTGGAGAGGCCACTTCTCACATCACTCAGGATGCATTTTTTTTCATTTTCTAATCAGGTGGCCTGAAGCAGGTTCCGTGCTTGTGCCACTCCCTGGGCAGCTTACTAAGTCTCAGGAGGAGGAAAAGCCAGAAAAAAATCACTTCTGTATTCCAGAGCATTGGCTCTGATTGAGGGAAATGCTTAAATGTGTGTTTTTCTGTGCAGGATCATGAGGGAAGAGATGTGTTTCCTAAAATGAGCTTCTCTTTGTTGACTGAACACTGAGAATTGAGGGGAAGAGGAGAGAGAAAAACCTCTTTGAAGATGTTAATAAGATTATGTTTTGATACTGCATTATTAAATGAGAGGATCACAGAATCACAGAATCACCAAGGTTGGAAGAGACCTCAAAGATCATCAAGTCCAACCTGTCACCACAGACTTCGTGACTAGACCATGGCACCAAGTGCCACATCCAATCCCCTCTTGAACACCTCCAGGGATGGTGACTCCACCACCTCCCTGGGCAGCACATTCCAATAGAATAGAATAGAATAGAATAGAATAGAATAGAATAGAATAGAATAGAATAGAATAGAATAGACCAGGTTGGAAGAGACCTTCAAGATCATCATGTCCAACCTATCAACCAATCCAACACCACCTAATCAACTAACCCATGGCACCAAGCACTCCATCAAGTCTCCTCCTGAACACCTCCAATGATGGTGACTCCACCACCTCCCCAGGCAGCACATTCCAATGGGCAATCACTCTCTCTGTGTAGAACTTCTTCCTAACATCCAGCCTAAACCTCCCCTGGTGCAGCTTGAGACTGTGTCCTCTTGTTCTGGTGCTGGTTGCCTGGGAGAAGAGACCAACATCTGCCTGTCTACAACCTCCCTTCAGGTAGTTGTAGAGAGCAATAAGGTCACCCCTGAGTCTCCTCTTCTCCACGCTAAGCAACCCCAGCTCCCTCAGCCTCTCCTCATAGGGTTTGTGTTCCAAACCCCTCACCAACTTGGTTGCCCTTCTCTGGACATGTTCCAGCAAGTCAACCTCCTTCCTAAATGGTGAACAACTCTCTCTGTGAAGAACTTTCTCTTCACCTCCAGCCTAAACTTCCCCTGGTGCAGCTTGAGACTGTGTCCTCTTGTTCTGGTGCTGGTTGCTTGAGAGATGAGACCAACTCCCTCCTGGCTACAACCTCCCTTCAGGGAGTTGTAGAGAGCAACAAGGTCTCCCCTGCTCCCTTAGCCTCTCCTCACAGGGCTGTGCTCAAGGCCTCTCCCCAGCCTTGTTGCCCTTCTCTGGACATGTTGAAGTGTGTTGATGTCCTTAAACTGAGGGGCTCAGAACTGGACACAGTACTCAAGGCGTGGCCTAACCAGTGCTGAGTACAGGGCACAACGATTTCCCTGCTCCTGCTGGCCACACTATTCTTGATGCATGCCAGGATGCCATTGGCCTTCTTGGCCACCTTGGCACACTTCTGGCTCATGTTTAGGTGGCTGTCAATCAGCACCCCCAGGTCCTTTTCTGTTTGGCAGCTCTCAGCCACTCCGACCCCAGGCTGTAGCTCTGCCTGGGGTTGTTGTGGCCAAAGTGCAGCACCCTTTTTCATTGCAAAAAATGTGCCATAACAATGACAGCACTATTTCTTGCAAAGCATTAACAAGAGTAGTCTTTGTGCCTATTCCTTAACAAGTGAAAATATTAGCTATCTACCACTCTCTCAGGTGGTGTGCTGGAACTGAAATCTGTGGCTACCCTCTACCATCTTAAGCCCCCATGCTTCACTTTCCTAAGGATCATGGAAAAAAGAAAAGCAAGCCACCAGTGTAAAATACTTTATCAGATGCTGATCTTCTGGCGGGAAGTCAGAACCATCTTGTGGGAAAACGAGTAACTCCTAGCTCTCAGTCTCATTTTCCCTGATGCTCTACATAGCCCAGTCCTACCTCCATGCTCTTGCTAAGCTTTTATTTCATGCAGGACTTGCAGAGGATATAAGGCATCCATGACATTTATTCCCTTCTGTTTTTACACATACATATATAAATACACATTCATAACCCCCAAGTCTAATAATTACTTCTCCTTATGACAACATGAGCCCTTGTTCCAACTCAGTCTGCTGAACTCATTACAAAAGTCTCTCTGCCAACTGAAACCACGTTTAGTCAAAGGACTTTTCCTAATGTATCTAAAACAAAGCACTTAAGCCTGAACAAAGTCTTCAACTGCTAAGAGACAAGAATCATCCAGAAGAAAACAAGGCTTGGATTCTATTTTATCATGATGTATCATTTTTCTGCTTGGTGTATGAAAGCCTCAGCAGAGACTTGGATCAGATTTATAGGTTTCCCACAATAGTATGATCAAGTAAGGAACACTAAAGCAGACTCCGTCTAGCTCAGGACAGCAATTACATTGCAACTGCAGAGGAGTAGGAGCTTAGTACAAAGTCATTATGAGACACATATTACAAATGCAATGTGTTGCACATAAAATATGCATGATGCCTCCTTACTGTATATCCTGTACCAAAATACAATGTGTTTCTGAGGCACAGATGAATTGAAAATGAAATCTTTTACTGAAAAAAAAACCAACCCAACAACCACACCCCACACAGTTTTCCTGATAGAGGTAAGTGGAATTGAACATTGAAGATGTGGCACAGCCATCAAAGCATACTTTGAAATATTCTTGGAATCCAGATATCCTGCCAGGGAAATGAAGTAGAGTTAAATATACCAAGCAGGAAGCTCAGTACAGACACTATTTACCACTACAAACTTTTATGCTATGTAAAGATGATACTTTGCAAGGTGAACACTCACAACCTCAAGACTGGGTAAGTGCAGATACCATGCAAAATGCTGCCAGTACACTGTTTTTTTGCAGGAGAGAACATGGCCTGGTAGAGAGGGAGGTTGATGGGAAGTGGAAAAGGCATGGTCTTGGAAAAAAATGATCAATATGTTGTGATTGTGGGTCCTGGTTGGTTGGTTGGTTGTACTAAAATGAAATTGTTTTGATGGTTGATGTGGTTTTGTGCTGCTTCCTGCTTTAGAAAGGACCACAAGCCCGTGGGAGTGGGGAGAGTGCTCCAGCCATATACAGGATTAGTGGATGCCCACCTCATGCTACAAATTCAGAGCAGAAATCACTCTGGAACCTGGGCTGGATCGTGGGCTGCAGGGAGCTGACAAGACCATGAGTGATCACAGGGTGACACCTCAGCTGCTGTATTTCATCCTGAGGACTGCAGCAGCACTCAAGCCAGACACAGTGAAGTACTGCAAAGGGACATCTGTGCCTCTCACAAGGTTGGAACACAAAATCTAAGCCAGTCCTTCTTGTAGAGAGGTTGCCCTAGGAAAATCTTTACCCTGGAGGCAAGTGTAAATACAGCCTGAAAGACACTTCACATGAGAGGACTCTACAGCACATCTCTGCAGTGCAGCAGAAGTATGCAGGGTTAAAAAATGAACCAGAAACTTAGTCAGAGAAAAGTAGAAATAGGAATAATTGAAGTGGCCTCTGGTGAACTGCAGAAACTAGCAACAGAAATGTACATTTTCTCTTATCTGCCCCTTCCAGTCTTACACTTGTGCTTTTCCAGTTTACAGTGCAGCTGTGTTCCTGGGCTTACCTGCCAGGCTGCATCCCCTCCAGTGTTGTTTCAGGTGCACAAGCACACAGGCACATGCCTGCCCCTTCTTCTAGTGAACTCTTTGCTGATGGACCCATAACTCCAGAGCATGTTTGTCCTCTATGGGTCAGGGAAAGCCTCTGAGCATCACACTTTGTGAAATGCATCACTTGCTTGTGTCTGCCTGCATAAGGAAGAAAGCTGTCTAAGTGAAGAGGAAGTTAATTATGCACAGAATAATTAATAGCAATTTACTTAGTGTATCTATATACTTACTTACTCATAGAAATAGGAAGTGCACTTGAATTACTCATCTTGGTTTGAGAGACAGCTTGTTTTAAACAGTGCTCTTCCCTTCCTGGGCTGTCAATCCAGGGAAGCTCTGATCAAGGGAATTTGACAAACTGAAAGAAACCCCGTGGTCACAGGGCAGTCTTTGCTTTCATTGACTTGTAGGTGAAGATTTATGAGTCAGTTGTAGTTTAATAACAAACACAGAGGTTCTGTGACTCGACAGGAGTCAGGTGGGCTACGCCTTGCAGAGAGTCCAGCAGCATTTTGCTTGGCTGCATGCTGAGGAAAGGTCTTCTTCGGTAGGAGGAGGAAAACCTGCAGTTGTTTCTGTTGCCGTCTCCAGTTTAAAAGTTAAGAGTTCATGTTTCTGAACACTTGTTAACCCACTCTCCAAAACGTATTCAGGAAACCCTGACAGATTGCAGTTGTTCAGGGCCTTTGCAGGAATCGTCCAGGCCGTCAGTGTGGGCATTATTAACATAACAATATCAGAAAGAATCGGAGTTGCAGCCCTGATGTGAGCCAGGCAAGAGCCTACTCCCATTTGTATAGCTCTCACAAGGGGCAGCAATCCTATTATTCTGCCAAGAGGACTGGGACCTACAGCTGAAAACAAAAAAAAAAGCCAAGATATAAATCTGAGTAAACATTTTCCATGAGAACAGGCTCCCTCCACCTTCTTTAGAAGTACTTAAAAAAGCAGAAGTGATCACCCTCCCACTTACAGTGTTGGCTGATGGGTTTTTCTCTGCAGATCCACCTTAAATCCTTCCTTTCTTTCTTCTTCTTCTTCTTCTTCTTTTTTTTTTTTTTTTTTAATTCCCTTAAATCTGCACATCCCAGCTGGCATGTTCCAATCCTATAAACATCTCAATATAATACACCATCATTGTCTGATGTATGGGCTTCCATTTGGTGCACCATGTCCAAAGAATATTTCTTCATGCTCGAATGACTCATGTATGAGGAGATTAATCTCTCTGGGGGAGAAATCGGTGTCTCTCCTATGGAAGCAAGTTGCTATGCACACATTAGCTGCCGATCTCACTCATGTTCTTAATATTCAGAGTACAGATTCTATCTGCCATAAAAACCCTTTTGTCCTTCCCTAACTTGGTGTCAGTCTCCAGCCCCAGCTTGCAAAGCAAAAGGGAAAATTCAAAATTAACCTTTAAGGTGATACAACAAAGTAGCACACGATACTAGTGATTTTTAACTTGTAAGCCTGTTTGCCATTCTTTCTAGCTGTCAGGTAGTCTTACTTAGCCTTTTCTTCAGCCTGCAGCTCCTAGCAGGAGGATACAAAGAGCTGGCTTCTCTAAGCAAAGAGGGCATCTGTTTTGATGCAGATCACCTCCCCGGATTCTCAGAGAGACAAGGGGTAAGCCTATACCATTTTGATTGCTGGCAAGGCAATATTTAACAGGCAGCTTCTGTCTTTGAAAGAAATGAAAACACAACATGCACGTATCACTTGATGTACATTATCACTTTCTTGTTGGCTAGGAAATAAAACTTATGTTCCAAATGTTTTCATCAATATGAAAACTTCTTGTGAGCTTTCTTACTCCTCCTGTTCATTTCAAACCCCACGTTCACGCCCAGTGAGCGACGGTAGGTAACAATAAGGACGGTAGCATTGTAAGTAAGTTTGCAGATGCATTAATTCACACTGTAAACTGCAGTTTGAAAGATCAGGCAGAGCATTTCCCCCCAGAAAGGAGACCTTGTCTAAGCAGTTGCTCTTAAAGCCACAGATTTCGTTTTATGCAGCTTTCTCTTTTATTGAAACCTATCAAAAACCTGGGGCTGCCGCAGCCAGTGCCAGTAAGCAATCTCGAGCTTTTAATTAGTACACCTGTGTTTTTTGCCACAACAAACATTTTAATTTGTCCTCTAAACAGTGCTCATGATATTAGCCCTTTGCTCCTGTTTTATTTTTGTCTGTGTGATATACATTACACATGAGAGAGTCCTCCATCCATATGTCCACAAACTGCGGTGGACATATGGCAGCATACAGAGAAGCGGTCTCCTACATTTTGCATACAGAAGCCTTTGCAGCTATTATCAGGGAGGCATTGCAGCATCCCTTTATGTCATGTTGCTATTTAGTCAACTTTGTGTCATGCATTTGAACCTTCTCAGCTGGCTTGATTTATTTTAATTGTAGGCATTGGGTCGGTCTATTTGCAACAAGCAGCGTGTGGAAATTGCCCTGGTAATAATTCCTACAACAAATGTCATTAATTTAGCTGATTATGAAGAAATGTTGGTTATGCTTTCAGAGGAGAACAATGAAATGCTTTATTTTAGATGTATTGAATGCTGTTTGTCATTAGTTCTCTATCTAGTGAAAGGATACATGGGCAAAGAGTTGACAAAGGCAGTGGAACAAGCAGTCCAGAGGAAGGATTTGTGTTTAATTTAACTTGGAATTCTAGAAAGTGATGTCATCACATGAACAAATTATACTGAAGATGTTGTATCAATTAAAAAGCAGATCAATTTGAAACAGTCAGACTTTTCCATCCAACCCACAGGTGTATATGAAGAAAGGTTATATGAAGGTGATCACTTCCATGCATTTAGATAAGAAAAAAAACTCTCTCATGGAGAAGGAGCGAACCGTTCCTTCCCAGCCAGCTCAAAGCCACCAGCTCTGTTTGGAATGTCACTAACAGGCATTGATAGGCCAAGCTCAGAAAGGATGTTTGGGTGGGTATGGGAGCTACTGGGTGTACATCCACACAGGCAGTGCTGCCAGAGAACTTCTACACAACACCTATGGTCTCACTCTCCATACTTGGTTAATATGCAGCTTCGTTCTCCAAATATTCTGAAGAAAAGTCAGTGATAAAGAAGCCATGAGAAGGTATGATCACTACCTTGGACAGATTTTGTACCAAGATATGCTCTAATACCAGTTTCCAGATCAACTCAGTCTACTGTGCAGGTGTGTGGGCAATCCCCTCCAGTCCACTGAATGGGTCTTCCTTCAGGGGCCATCAAACGTCTCTTCCATTTTAAGGAGTGAGTTACTGCTGGAGGTTTCTGTATCTCTCCAGTGCCTATGGAAAGAGTGGAGATAAGAGCCAGACCAGGTACCTACGAGGCTAACACTGTGACTTCACATGGCTGGTGTTAGGCAAGAAGAATGGCACCCTCAGGTAAAGGATCTCCTCTGACAATATACTGCAGAAGGTAATGAAGCCTTTCATTTGCAGTGATATCCTTTCATCTGTTTTAAGGCCCACAGGCCATACTGCCTCTTCCATCTTACTCACGTAAGTGCTCCTCTGTGGGAAAAGCTGCAGGCACAGCTGAGAACAGGCTTCATGCTGCTCCACTGGGTACAAACTGCCAGCAATTCCCAGTCTAGCAGCAGCTGACAGTGCTCAAAATTCATCATACAGAATCACAGAATGTTAGGGGGTGGAAGGGACCTCCAGAGATCAGAGAGTCCAAATCCCCTGCCAGAGCAGGATCACCTAGGGCAGGTGACACACAAATACATCCAGATAGGTTTTGTAAGTCTCCAGAGAAGGAGACTCCACAACCCCTCTGGGCAGCCTGTTGCAGTGCACCATCACTCTCACTATAAAGAAGAGTCAACTCGTGTTAAGGTGGAACCTCCTGTGTTCCAGCTTGCACCCATTGCTCCTTGTTCTATCACTGACACAGCTGAAAAGAGACCATCACCTTCATCTTGGCACCCACTCCTCCAATACCTCTAGACATTGATAAGATCCCTTCTCAGTCTTCTTTTCTCAAGACTAAACAGCCCCAGGTCTCTCAGTCTGTCTTTCTCACAGTTTGCCTGACATAATTTATGCAGTAAAAGACTGAGCAGGGAAAGGGAAGAAATCCATCGGGCACAAAATAAGCAAAGTCATGCAGGAAATTTGCCCCCATCAGTCTAACCCAGCTTATTCTGACATCATGGTAGAGCTCCAACATGCTAGCAAGAGTGAGCCCTTCTTTTGTATTCCAGTGATTGTTATCAGGTGCAAAAAAGACATCTGCAGTCTTTCAAATGATAGTCAAGCAGTATCAGGGCTCAGAGAGCACCAATAATTTCTCTGTAAAGACTTATTTATAGAAATCCACTTGGAGGAGAAAAAGCCAAAGGCCAAACCACTGGTTCAGCTGCCCCAAGCAAAGCTCAGTCATTCTGCCATTTCTGGTACAGGGTGAAGGAGGAGTAGCACCACCACACACCTTCCATTACTCCTGCGCCAAGCTGGCGTGGGGGGAAAAGATCTGAGAGCCTTAATAGTGCTAGAGCCTTGGGCAGACAGACAGACTGACGACAGCTGTGAGCCTCCCACACTGCGGCTACCTACTTGTAGAAAGTATAACCAATCTGGTTTCCTAAGGCTAAGCAATAAAGTTTCTGAATATCAAGGTTAAGTAATAAATACAAAGCAAAGGGAAAGTATTCCCTCAATTCTTGAATAAAACATTCCAAGAAAGTGCAGTGCTAATGGATCTGAAAAAATCAGCACAACGTAGCACAGTGTCTCCTCAAGCGCAAGGAACATCATGCACTGGTTTAAATTTTATGCAGTTTCACCCCACACATTTCAGATGGCATCTGCAATATAACTCTTTGGTTCTCTTTTCCCTTGCATGCAGCGGTTACGAGGGGCTGCTTTCCCCCTTGCATTTATTAAGCACCTTCCAAGCAGATGAAAAGGACAGTTGCTAGCTAAAGTAAGCATGGATTAAAACTACTTTCCATCTATCCAGTTATTTGGCAACAAATATTCCTTTTCTTTCTCTCCCCAAACTGGTAGTGCAGGCAAAAAAACATGAGGACTAAATTAATTTCCAAATTGAGTGTAAAACTCCTGCCAGGATGAACTTCTTGGTTGTGATGGAGAGTGTGGTCTCTACCAACTCCAGTCAGTTCCACAAGGACTGTACTCTCCTCAAAGGTAGTTCATGGCTTCTCCCAAGATCTAGGTCTATGGTATGGGAGTAAAAAGTATGTAAGCTAGAAGGCAGAGGGATCAGGAACAAGCCTGAGGTCCTCCTAGCTTAGAGAATCAGTTTGATTATTGTAGTCCTTAAGCAGACTCATCCCAGCATGCAGCTGTCTGTTCTCTTCCTTGTTCCTTATAGATTGGACTTCCATAGAATGGTTTTGGTTGGAAGTGACCTTAAAAAGTCCTCTGTCCCCATTCACTTTATCTTCATGGAGTGCAAACTCACAAGCCCATTAAATTTGAAAAGCACACAGGTCCACTCACATTACCCAAACTATGAGCAGTTTTCCCAGGGTGATCATAGCTCCATTGGGTCTGACATGACAACACACCAGCTGCAGATCTGTCCCAGACTACCTGCTTGGTTTCGCCAGTCAATCCTTGTGCTTTAATTGAGAAATTTAGGGTTTATTTTTAAAAAATTTAGCATAATTTTAGCTGCCTGATTGTGATATCTGAAAAATCAAGGCTCCTCTGGATTGCATCCCTTCCCTCCAGTGTGTCAACTGCACCACACAGCGCAGTGCTGTCAGCAAACGTTGTGAGGGTGTATTCAATCCCACTGCCCATGTCACTGCCAAAAATGTGAAACAGCATCGATCCCAATCCCAGCTCCTGAGGAAATGCACATGGACACAGTCCAGTGACCACAACACTTTGAGTGTGATCATACAGCCCATTCCTTACCCATCCGTGGTGGTAAACCATCTGTCAAACCCACGTCTCTCCAATTTAGAGCAAAGGTGCTGTACAGAGCAGTGTCAAACACTTTGCACAAGTCCTGGTAGATAACCATGTTGCTTACATTCCTACAGGAATTCCAGTTTCTATAGAATATTCTAACTTGTCCTTACATCTGTTGCCCCCTCTTGCTTTTCCACTCACCCTAATCAGCAAATTTCCCTTCCCTGCTGCTTGCCCGTAGCTCATGGAGAGGCACTGATGGGATGCAGGAACAACCTCACAGTACACAGCAAGAGCAGGTGAGCTATAGGCCTTCACAAGCTGCTTCTCATCCCCATCACAACCCCCAGGCAGTGCTGAACACCCTGAAGCCCTAACGCCTCCAACATGGAAGGCAGGGCAATGTTTTCCCAGGCTCTGCAGAGACTGCATGGGGAAAAGACATCCTGCTTCACTGCTGCAATATAATCAGAGGGCAGCGACCTCACAGCTGCGAACTATAACCTTTTAGAAAGTGTTTAATGCAGTCTTTATGGCAGCCATTATTTTTACAGTGTTTTCACTTTGAGAAAGAAAACAGAACAAATGTTTACAACAGCTTAACCAAATAAGCTCAGCCGGCGAGGTGTGGCACTCACCTGGGCCAGCCCAGCCCACCTGGCAGCTCACAACTCTCAATGGCTGGAAATGAAAGGCAGGGGGTGGGGTGGAAATGAACCTTCACTCAGAAAGGAAAAAGTTTCTTCCTCCGCTTCAGTTTTTGTTTGTTTCTTTAAGTAACAGACTGCTTCAGAAAAATAAACACACAGAAGGGCTCAGGGCAAAGATACATTTTGTATACAGCTTTAATGAAAACATGTTTTTCTTGTTAACACCTTGTTATATCCTAAAATCACAATACAGAAAAAACTGTGAATAAGGCTGCGTGCGTAGACATCTCAGATTTTTAATGAAATTCGCGAAGCAGCCGAGCTTCCCCCATACGCTCGCCGCTACGGCGGCACCGGCGGCTCTCGGCGTGCGCGGACCTGCCCGAGCGCTACCTGAGCGCTCTCCCCGCACGCAGCCTGCTGCAGGGACCGCTCAGACACAGAGCCGCGGCGGCACCGGCTCTTCTCACCCGGCTGAAAATGAGATGTGACTGCCCAACTGCAAGGTGAGAGCGTTATTTTTCATTAATGATCACTTTTGCAGTCCAGCGGACAGTCTGCTTTCCTGCAAGCCAGAAGCATCGGCCTGCAGACTGGCTGAAACATCAGCGGAGTTCCTCCGTGCAGCCGCTCGGGGTTTGGGGTGGACTTTCCTTGATTCACTGCATTAGGTTTAGTATATTGGCAAACACACGCTATCAGAAGCTTTTATCCGAGCAGCTTCATAAGGCCCTTCAGGACTCAGCATAGCATGTTCCATCCAGGGGATAATATTTCCATTTCAAAAGACTTCAGCGGGTTCTTTCCAATAAAGTTTCGTAATTTAATTCCCTGCTGAACCACATCAGCCGAAGCCGCTGGGTTGCCCCGGTTAGGCGGGATTCAGAAGAAAACTGCTGCCACACAGAGCTGAAGAGGAAATGCCATTTGTAAAAAGGAAAAAAAAAAAAAAAAAGTGACACTTTTCTCTGATAATGACCCCAAAGTGACTCTGTTGCCTGGTAATGATCCAGAGCCCCACGTTTCTGCGATCTGCTGGGCCCCCATGAAAGAGCGGCACGTTGCTATAATGAGTGACGGCAGCCAGAGAAAGGATCTCGGGACAATGCTGACACCAGAAAGCAGGCGCTGGTTGTTCGGCAGGTAATGAAACCCGACTTGTAACAAGGAGACAAGAAAAGATGGTCCTGGAAATTACCCGTGTTTGAACTCTGAAACTCAGTGGGAGGGAAAAGAGAAGCAGTTTTTGTCAAACGCCTTGTTCTCAGGAGTTTCAGAGGAAAATTCATGCTTTGGGGCACCTGAATGCTCACTCAGATCAACTCTTAAAGAAGAAGCTTGAATTCCCTCATATATTTAGTGGTGAGAGGGGGCCTTAAAGCAAGATTTAGACCCACTTTATACCACATTATTAATATCAATAAGCCATAAAAGGCCTTTAGTGTTATTGCAAATCGGACTTTGAATCCCAACAGAGTACAAAAAATACGAGGCTGAACTGGAATATCAAACCTAGACTTTGGCAAAGTTCAGAAATGAATCTCCCTTTAAAATTGTTACTCAGTTTAGAAAATAGATCAGTCATTTGGTATGTGAGCTGCAATTCCCATTAGCTTTGGGGAAGTTCTCCTATTGATCTGGACTCGTAGCACAACTTAACTTCTGCATAATAATTACTGCCCTTGAAACACGGGCAACTTTACTATTTGTGAGGACAAAAGAAAATTGCCACAGATTTTTAATAGGGATAAAGTGTTTTGTTGCTCAAAAGGAATACAGGTCTGTCAAACCAGAGAGAGAGCAGCCTACAGCGCAGATGGATAGGTACAATGTACCCGCTCCGTCTCACCACTTCTTCAGCACAGATACGGTAGCATTATTTTTAGCACAGCAGGTGGAGAAAAGGGTAGTTGTGGTGGGAAGGGAAAAAAAAAACAAGAAAGAAAACAAGAAAACAAAAATAATGAATTATTTATGCAAGTTAAATCAAAATATGCTCCATATAAATGTTTAATCAGGTTTTCACCAACTTCTCTCCATATGCTCTGCCTTGCTCAACAGCAGATTTCTAATGGAATCACTAAATATATCTTAATAGCCCTCTACATAGCATTATGCAATTCTACTTCTGCTTGTGCAGTTTTTCATTCAAAAGCAGCCACAGCAAGATAAACAATAAAGTGTCTCAGAGTTAATATTTAAAGGAAATAATTAGTAAAAACTATTGAGGGATTCTCCTTTTGCAGCTTAGTTGTCACAGGCAGATATTGCAGAGGGTGACAGTGACGTGCTATTTACAAGCACAATCATTGTGCCAATGCATTTTGGGGCCGGATGAAGGGCTTTGCCACACTTGAGGAATACAAGTTGCATTTGTCTGACGACTTGCTGGGACAGTCAAAAGAGAGGACACTGGCTCTTACTTTAGGACCCCAGAAGGCACCAAAAGCCTCCACTGCTCTTTTTCCATCTTTCAAAAGCATTCAAATGAAATCAAAGCCACTTTGTGGTCTATTACACCTGGCTTGCTCAGTTACCAGCTTTTACTCTGTAGGGCCACCTTTTAAGGAGTGCCTGAGAATTAAAAGCCAGAATCTTGGGTGGGCTGTCAATCACCACCAGCAATGGCAGCTCCCCAGCCAAACCAAAATACCTACAGAGCTCTTCTTCCTCTTCCAGCACACCAAAAGACTGACAGGAAAGTGCTCACTCCCCCTTGCTAGGACATAAGCAATTCAATACCCTCAGTTTTCCCTCAGCACTAACTACTCTGTTTCTTGTCTTCCTTTTTATACAAAGCAGCTGGTCCCTGCAGATTAACAGAGCCCAGCTGCATCTGGTCTCCAGCCACTTAACCCCTTCTGAGCTGGTTCCTCACCCCTGCAAAAGAGAACGGGATTGTCAGCTTTCCAGGAGCCTCCTGGAGCTTGCAATGGGAGCATCCCTACCAGCAAGGACAGTGTTGGTTTTGAACCAGGAAGAAAAGCTTGTTATGGTCTGAAAAGACTTTTATTTCATGTGGAAAGCCTAACTCTTTCTAGAGCTTAGAGACAAGGGTGTGAGAGAATTAAGCAGACTTGGAAACAATAATGATGTACACAGATGAACTGAGGATTTATGGGCATTATTTTATAACTTGCTGAGTTTGATGCAGAATGATCTCTGCTCTGTAACTGCCTTAATTATTCTCCTGTTAAATACTCTCCTGTTATTCAGTTACTCTTCAAGCATGCCATGTAGTGGTTAAAAAGTATTCAGGCAGATTGTGCACCTGTATGAAATCTTTCCAGGATTTCCAGGGTGGAGCACAGCCCATATTCACTTAGGGCTTTTGAAACCTTCAGAAATTTGAGGTCAATATTATGATGGCTGCAGCATTTTTAATGGCTGCTGGAGAAAATGACAGAAGTTAAACATAAGTGCTTCAGTCAAAAATGTCTGTGTGTGAATTTAGCTGTGCTTACTCCAAGAATATCTTTAAAACGTTTACATTGGCTATTTGTTTGGTTCTTTGTTTGTTTCACCAGTATAAACTTCTGAATAACTATTTGAAATTAGGAGTAAAGGTGTCCAAATAAAATGCATTTGTGGAGAGGGCTTCCCTCTTTAGAGACAAAGTGGGGGTTTTGACATCTAAGTGCAGAGTAAGTGCATCTATAGCTTAGGAAGATACAAAAAAGGAAAAAGAGAGATAATGGAGTTCAAAGAACAAAGACAAATGAAGTTAGGAATTTGCCAGTATTATAGATCCAGTAACTTGTTGTCTCCCAGCCCTTCATGTTGGTTTCACCTAGCAAAGTTATTGCTCCATCATTGTGGCCTTCAACTCCTGATCCTACCAAAGAATTTCCTCTTTGGAAGTCTGTTGTACACTTTCTTTGCAATTCTGGTGAGACAGCAATCTGCTTAATATCAGTTAAATTGTCTTCCAATGAGCCATCTAAAGGACACTCAGGACTCGTGTAACCAGAGCCGTTCTCCAGCTTCCCAAATAAGCACCCAGACAAGCCTGGATGCCGCCACTCATCTTTCCAGACATTATGTAGTTCAGCTTTTGCTGGGATGGAAACACTTCTTGCTGTGTCTCTGTCTCCTTTCTGCAGTCCTGGGAGGAACTGAGGTTATCCAAAAGAAGCAACTACTTGCAGCTAAATCCATCCACTAGGACTTTCTGAAAGCTCAAAAGGTGTAGAGCACTAACACTCTCCCCCACCTCAAGTGCACCCTTTCTTTGTGTATCCTTTCTTTGGCCACATTTTAGCAGCTCTTTTTGTGGGACCCCAGTGGGTTGGCTTGTATCCTCTGGACCAGAAGGTTTCTTCTAACCTCATCTGAGCCAATATTTTTTTCCACATGAGAGTCATGAAATTCATTGCTTCATGATGTGCTTCTGACCCTGGGAAGCCCCAGAGCTACAAGAGATGGAGACAGCTGTTAGTCTTGCAGAAACTGCCAGGTTTGTGAAGACCTTGCAATGGACCCAGAACATCAGCAGAAGTAAAGGGCCCTGGGGGAAGAGCAGACCTTGCGTCAAGTCAGACCAAAAGGAGAGCAATGGGGGAAGCAGAGAGGAAGAAAAGTCAAAGTGAGAAGAGAGCAGCTAAAAAGTCTAACTCTGAGCCAAGAAGATCAGCTGGAGAGTTGCTTGTTTGTGCAGAGTGATTGCTGAGTTGGATTAGGGCTAGACTGAAGCAACTGTGAAACAAGAGAGTATGGAAGGATTTGATCAGGTTGGGAAGGAAAGGGATTGAATATGGAGATATATAAAGTGAGAAGGTAGTACAGAACATAAACTTTGGAGACAGAGACAAATGTTCTCAGAAATGGAAGTATTAATGGCTATTTTGAGTCCTCTCCTTCCTGTGCAGCTTATAACTGCATGACCAGGTTAATAGATGATGTTGCTCCAAGTGCAGAGGCTGTATTGTTTGCATAAAACAGGCTGAGAGTTTTTGTGAAGGAAAGGGGAAGAATTCAACATGGAGATCCTCAGAGGTTCCAGTTCAGAGTAGAGTGCTCTACTTGTGTTTCTGAGCAGAAATAAAATAATAAGTAAACTCAGGGTCAGTGCAGTCTCCATCCACCGTGCCCTGCAGAACAATGGATGCAAAAAGGGAAGCTGGTTAAAAGCAGGGTGGTGTTTAGTGGCTGAGAGACCCCCGTCACTCACTGCCCAACCTCAAGTGAAACTGCCTACCACTTCCTACAGCCTCTAATCAATCACCTTCTGCTCTCCATTCATTTTTCATCCCGTAATATTCCAGATCAAAGCATTCTTGCCATACCATCCCTTTTCAGAGTGTAATGTAAAAAGGTTAATAGTTGAAGGTCATCAGCCTCCGTCTCTCACCACCTCGTCTGCTGCCATGCCTGGTAAGAGCACAGGTTGCAGCTGGCGCGGGGCCGGGGCGCAGCAGATGCAGCAGGCTCGGTGCCGCCATCGGGGTGCACCTGTTGGCTTGCCACCATCTGCCAGCCAAAATGGTACAAAGCCACACCCAGAGCCGGCCGGCTGGGGAGAGCTTAATCTCCTCCCCACAGGCTTCAAAACGGCGGCCACGGCGCAGGCCGCACAAAGGGGCACCCCGCACAAAGGCGCAGAGCGGCTTGGCCCGGCCTCGGGGGGCACCTAATCTGCAGTCATGGCAGGGGGCTGCTGCTTGCGCTGACAAGAAAGGGCTCTTTAAACACATCTAGAGAGCCATTACCTGACAAGAAAGCATCCTATAAACTGCCCTCTTTTTTTTTTTTTCCTTTTAAAGAAAGGAAGGTATTAGGTTAACATGGACACTAATATTCAGCAAATTAAGCTGCAGTGGTATTTTTGAAAGCTGTTTAGCACAGTGGCAGCATTGTAAAGATGCCGGTGCTGGTCCTCAGTAACGGGGACGACTTGTAAGCTGCATTGCTAGAACATTTGCTTTTGAAACTGGAGATTCAGCTCAGCACATACCACAGCCATTGCCCGGAGAGCGTTACCCAACCTGCTGGAGCGAGCCTCAGCAGCCAGTGTCAGCACTCCAAAAAACACACGCCCTGTGGAAAATGTCACAAAAGCCCTTAAAAACGCCTTTATTAGCAAATTTATAAGACAGGAAGAAATCCATGACATACACTCAGAAAAAAATATAAAAGGTTATTTCAGAAACTTGCCATTCCAATCTCCAAGCTATCTACAAAAAAGTACTCCAGAAACTAGGACATATAATTGCATGACCTGTTCTGGCTCTGGTTAAGTCTTCATTTTTGATGTATTTTCCAGCATTCAGCTTAACAGTGAGGCAATAAGACAAATTCAAAGATAACCTGCTAACACCAAACCTTGTTTGAGCCCTTTTTGCAGAGCAGCCTCAGTTTCATCTGGCTGCAGTAGCAGCAGCCTCAACATCTCAACTCTAAGCTTCTGTATCAGGCATATCTGAGGTTCTTTTTCATAACAGTTCTCTCCATTAAAAAGTAGGAGGTCATCACCTTCCTCTCCCTTAGGCTATCCCCTAGTTCCACAATCATCTGGGACTTTATTCTGTAATAGCACAAATTTGCCAGCCTTCCCTGCCACTAACACATTGGCTCACTTTGTGCTGGGCAGGATCACTGACCCAGATCTGCACAGGTGATGCAGGAAGCAGGGGGGAGACTGGTTTTCACCCTATCTCTGGGCTTGCAGGCAGTATGAAAGCAAGACCCCCCTGCCTCTGAGACCTTGAGCACAGCTACTTAGTTACATCAGCATCCCGTACTGTTTGTTTGCTTTTTCTGTCCACCTGTGCATTTATGCCTGAGGGCTAAACAGGGAGCTCTCTGAGTCAGAGTCTCATCTTTGTTATGGGTCGCTGCACTACAATGGGACTCCAATCATTTGTAAATTTTTTTTTGTCTTACCCATCAGGTACATTGATAGAAATAATAGCAAATAAAATAATAATGATAATGTTGTAAGAGCTGCTCATCAGCCTTGAGCTCTGAGGCTGGGGAGAATGATTTTGATAGAGAATATATTTTTCAAGGAAAATACCAGAAGTTTCATCATGTGGAATATTTTAATTTAGAATTGATAAAGCAGTGGAGAGCAGGGTAATGATCTTACAGACGGAGGGATTAGGACTTTTCTATCTCTAAATTTGCAGAAGCTATCTGAAGGCAAACACTGAGTAAGAATGTATTAAATTACCGTGAGCAATCCAAAATTTTAAAGGAAGTTAAATATTAAAATATATATCAATAAATTACCATTTTCCCCTCTGAAATATGCACGAGGTAATTCAGAGCAAATGTTAGAACAAGTCCGTCTGCTTAAATTAGTTGCAAGGTACTAGTGGCTACTTTTCCATTTACACTAATGACAAGAAATGTAAAAGGCCAGCTTCATCATTCAGAGTGTTCATTTCAAGAGGTTCCAAGAACACTTATGCTGGATGTGTCTGTCTAGCTAATCAGCCAGCTTCTTCTCTGCTTTTAAGACCAAGAGCAATTACAGGACCCAGAGTTCCAGCCCTTTCATTTCCCCTGCCCCACTCGAAGATATCTTTCGGCGTGAGGAATGCCAGAGGATGCTGGTGTTGAATTAACACCCTTAAACCAAGCATATTGCGTTCTCTTAAATCAATGGTTTCGCTTCTGCCCTCAAGCAATATGTGATTTGTAAATTTGAGACATGCTACCTTTAGGCAGTAGGCAATCTCTTTAAAAACACGAACGTAGGCGACATATGGCGGCACTGCGCAGTATGAAATTGTTCTAAAGATACAAGTTTCCAGCCTCGGCGCGGCAAGCCCAGTTTTAAATAAAACATACTATCATATGGTTCCTGCTTAAACACTGCAGTAAAACAACCTGCCTATATGGTCATCCTCTAAACAACAGAGGGAACAGTTTACACACGTACACTTGGAAGCCCACTGTCTATAAACACGCAGTTATCCACTACCTTGCAAGCCGTGCAAATACCGAAAGATGACAGCCTGTGTATTTGCAGGCCCTCATAAGCTCATGGAGTTCTCTCTCCTGGCTTTTATTTTTGGTTTAATCACATGAACACAACCATGGATATTTTTGTTGTTGTTGAGGCATATGTGTATCTCCTAAACCACAGCCAGGCAACCAGCACCAGAACAAGAGGACACAGTCTCAAGCTGTGCCGGGGGAAGTTTAGGCTGGAGGTGAGGAGAAAGTTCTTCCCAGAAAGAGTAATTGGCCATTGGAATGTGCTGCCCAGGGAGGTGGTGGAGTCCCCATCCCTGGAGGTGTTCAAGAGGGGATTGGATGTGACACTTGAAGCCATGGTTTAGTTAGTCATGAGGTGTTGGGTGATAGGTTGGGCTTGATGATCTCTGAGGTCTTTTCCAACCTTATTGATTCTATGATTCTGTGATTCTACATTCACATTTTTCTACTGCTGAGACCAGCTGGGTCACATTAGTCATGTCAAAGCATGTCAAGGACTATAACATGTAGTTAAGACCAATATTATGATGAAGATGAACCTATTCTACTACCCACATTGCAAGAAGATAGTGGTGTTTTAACTCTGGGATGTGACTTTTTACTTAAGTCTGTTTTTACTCTCAGATGCACATACAAATTCCCAAAGCATAGCATCACTTTCCAACCATTGGTCACAAGGACAGGAAAGAGATCAGAGGAGGAAAATACCTTGTATTAGTAGTCATCAGAGATCTGATCTGGTAGCTTAAAAATTGATTTGAAAAAATATAGCATGGACTTGGAAAAGAGAAATTATTACTGTGTTGGTATGCACATAGTCAGGCCCCAAATTCTATTCCAGGGTTGGGTGTTACAAAAACTGTGCAAATACTTGGGTCTGTAATGTAGCTTTGCATATGTTTTACTTCACTGTGCTTGCCTGGAAAATGGAGAATTCTTTCTCATGAATAACTGTCTTGTAACATAAGGATAAACAAGTTTATATGAAGGCTTTGCATGCTTCTGTCTTGGCTTTGTAGTTATTGTGCGTTCTCCTTCCCACAAGTGGACTTCAGTAAGAGGAGCCTGAGTGTTTGGCCCACTGACAGCTCCAATCAGCCATTAATTACAAAGGCTTCCTGCCTTGATCAGGTTGTTTCTTTGACTCAGGCTCCCACCGTAGTTTTATATACCAGCCTGCGGCAGCAGAGACAGACAGGCTGCTAAGAAAGCAATGGAAGAGTCATTGGGAGGCTGGATTTCTTTTCTGTAGCAATAGTGCGTATTGTATGGCCCAGTACTGACAGTTCTCAGTTGGTCTCAGGTACAGACTCTGGAAATGACAGTAGTGCTCTGCTCCTTTGGGAAGCAGGGACTTAGATTAATCAAGACCACTGAGCAGATGCATCAGCTTATTCCTGTGGCAAACATATTTGTACAGATAAATGGCCTTTAGGTCGGTCCTTTGCAACTGGGTGTTTAAAGGTGTTTAGACCATCAAGAGTGGTCAAATACTGGAACAGGTTGCCCAGGTATGTGGTTGAGGCCCTGTCCCTGAAGACATGTGGCCCTGAGCAGCATGATCTAGTTGGAGGAGTCCCTGCTGACTGCTGGGGGCGTGGACAAGATGACCTTTGAGGGTCCCTTCAACCCGATACAATCTGTGAATGAAATACTCATTAAATTTGACAAAATTAGACATATCCCTTCAAAATTCTGGCTCTTAAGCAGGTGACTATGACAGGCTTAGGACATGCCTTGCTGTGGTCTGGTTCCTATCCCCACTTTATCGTTTGATCCCATCCCCACTTCCTCGTGGATTCAGCAATGAAAAATCATAGAACAATGAAAAGTCACAAATGAGCTAGAAATATTTGGTTAATTCTGGGAAGTTTTCTTTTTCTTCCAGTGAAAAGCTTCTGAATCCTGTCTCATTGGGTACTTTTCTGTGATCCCAAGACAGTAGAACATCACTGCACGTTGGCATGTCTCTTCTGCTGCAGCAAAAGCCTCCTTCTCAGGGCAGACCAGTGAGTCAGTAGCCTCATTTTCTCTAGAGTATTGTGCCTCTTAGAATAACCAGCCAGGACAATTCCATTAACTCTCTTGGTGGTATGTGACCTGGCAGTAAAATAAATATATTGATATTATTTAGAGTTATTTTCTTAGGCATTGCCTACATTCACATTATCTCCAGGCATGCCTTGATGAGTACTGCAACCCTTTCCTATGCAGATGCTGAGTGTCAAAAGCAAAAAGATAGTTTTGTGTGCCAGGCTTATATGGGAGCCTCTCCCCTGGGCTTCTTCCCTGTTTTGAAAATTCCTTCATGATTTATTTGAGTTCCTTGAGTGTGCTCTGTAACAGCTAAGCTGTGCCAGGGGAGGTTTAGGATGGATGTTCAGAGGGATGATCAGAGGGCTGGAGCACCTCTCCTATGAGGACAGACTGAAAGAATTGGGGCTGTTCAGTCTGGAGAAGAGAAGGCTCCCAGGTGACCTCATTGTGGCCTTCCAGTATCTGAAGGGGGCTACAAGAAGGCTGGGGAGGGACTGCTCAGGATCTCAGGGAGTGATAGGACTGGGGGGAATGGAATGAAGCTGGAGGTGGGGAGATTTGGGCTGGAGGTGAGGAGGAAGTTCTTCCCCATGAGAGTGGTGAAGCCCTGGAATGGGTTGTCCAGGGAGGTGGTTGGGGCGCCGTCCCTGGAGGTGTTTAAGGCCAGGCTGGCTGAGGCTCTGGCCAGCCTGATCTAGTGTGGGGTGTCCCTGCCCATGGCAGGGGGGTTGGAAGTAGATGATCCTTGTGGTCCCTTCCAACCCTGACTGATACTATGATACTATGTTAGGAAGAAATTCTTCCCAGAAAGAGAGATTGGCCACTGGAATGTGCTGCCCAGGGAGGTGGTGGAGTCACCATCCCTGGAGGTGTTTAGGAAGAGCCTGGATGAGGCACTTGGTGCCATGGTTTAGTTGATCAGATGGTGTTGAGTGATAGGTTGGACTCGATGATCTCAAAGGTCTTTTCCAACCTGTTTTATTCTGTATTCTGAAACCTTAGTACAAGCATTCTTGCACAAGGTTTTTCATCTGCTGCCTCTGGCTAGTTGTGAATCTCACTTGATGTGCAAGTATATTGTGTAACTGTGGTACCTGAGACTTCTAAATCTAGTTTTGGAAAGACTGATGGACTCCTCCTTTTGTACAACTAGGTGAAGCCGTGCTGAAGTGAATGAGCTGGGAGTTTTTACAAGAGATATTGATCTTAGGCCAGCTTTTATTCCACTTGTTATAGCACTAATTGTCTCAGGGTTGTTTGCTTGATCAACAGAAGAACGAGATTGCACATGTGGACTGCAGTCAGAGTAATGATGCCACGTAAATGTTTTGTCACTACTATTAATAATAGCAATTATGGAGTTCCCTTCCTGTTGGCAGCAATAAAGACATCTAAGTTCTTACAAAAGACACATTGCAACTTGAAGGATTTAAGACCAAATCCAAGTTAGACTTTGGGAAACAACATGGTGGAACTTCTCTCCGTGATTTTGTACCATTGACAAATGTTTTCGTTCATAGTGTGCATCACAAAGTGTAGTTTGACAACAGACAAACACGAGGTAATTAAAGGATCAGCATTATGATCTTTACCACAGTTGGATAGCTTCCTACTCTCCTATGATTTCTGATATTTCTTTCCAACTAATGTCTTTTTATACCCTCTGGTAACATAGAAATCCTTAAAGATAAAAGAGTCGAGTTTCAGTTTTAGCTTACAGAGCCCTTTTGCAAGAGTTTAAATTCTAAAAGAGGTTTTGCTGACTTGCAGAGCTTGGACTGTAACTAGGTTCATTTTTCAATTAATTAGTGATTCACCCCACACAGCCAATCTAGTATATATCCTTGAGTATGTGTCTTTGGAAAAGTTCCCAAAAGTGGCACACATTTACCAGAGGTACACCCACAAGTATATCAACATGGAATTCATAGAATGGGTTGGATTGGAAGGGACCTCCAAAGGCCATCCAGTCCAATCCCTTCTGCACTAAGCAGGGGCATCCTCAACTAGATCAGGTTGCCCAGAGCCCTGTCAAGCCTGACCTTGAATATCTCCAGAGGTGAAGCCTCAACCATCTCCCCAGGCAACCTGTTCCAGTGTTCCACTACCCTCATGGTAAAGAACTTGTTCCTAACATCCAATCTAAATCTGCTCTTCTCTAGTTTGAAATCATTGCTCCTTGTCCTATCACAGCAGGCCTTTGTAGACAGTCTCTCTCCATTCTTCTGAATGTCTATTAGGTCTCCCCAAAGCCTTCTCTTCTTCACCAACAGGTTCAGGTGATCACTTGCACATACCAATGCTATGACCTGCTATGTTATAATGATGTACAATGAGGATGAGCAGAGGCCTGGAGTACCTCTACTATGAGGACAGACTGAGGGAGTTGGGGCTGTTCAGTCTGGAGAAGAGAAGGCTCTGAGGAGACCTAATTGTGGCCTTCCAGTATCTGAAAGGGGCTACAAGAAAGCTGGGAAGGGCCTTTTGAGGGTGTCAGGGAGTGATAGGACTGGGGGGAATGGAAAAAACACCCTAGAACTGGATGATCCTTGAGGTCCCTTCCAAACCTAACAATTCTAGGATTCTATGTACAAAACCTGTGTTTTCTATGAATAAAGTTAAATGAAAGAATACATACAGGGTTGCAAAAATCCTGGTAGTATTGGCATAATAGAGGACACTGGGACAGTCCTCCTGCTCCTGCTTGCTTCTGCTTGCACACATAGAAACCAAGTGGAAACTGTTGGCTATTGCTGCTAACTTAAGTAAGATGTTTGACTAGATTTTCAAATCTCCAGAGCAAGTTGGCTTGTACTTACATTTTCACAACAAGACCAGGTAATATTTGTGATATTTCTTGGCAGAGGCTGAGATTCAGCTGAAACATGGCACTTTTGATTAAATTATATCAGAGCTCTGGGACTGCTCAAATGGGCAAAATGAAAGAGAAGTAAAATGTTTTTAAATGTTGCAATAGATGCATTAAAAAATGTGTATGGACTTTCATGCAGAAGTGACTTTGACATAAATCCTTTGCAGCACAGAAAATATTCCTATTTCTGTTAGATAACTGCCCCAAACCTCCAAGGCAAGCATGTCTCTGTGTGGATAAAACACAGCAAATAATAGGTGGTAGATTTGGCAAGCCTCTCTTTTTCTTCCCTGCCTAACACAAACAGGATCCCACATGTGAGCTTTATTTTCAGACCTCTCATAAATACAAAGAAGAGGAAATGTTCTCATGAACCCCTGCAAAGAGAAGCCATCAAAATTCACCTCCAAGCTGTAAAACAGGATAATATGCTTCAGGTACTATGATGTATTCCTACTTGCAAATGTCCTTGTGCTGTCTGGATTTCATAAATCAGGTGGCAGCACAATAGAAAATGGACAGAGAAGGAGCCTGATAAACTGTCCAGTTCATCTCATTTCCACTGCTGCATGCTTTCAGCTCTTTTATCAGCCCTCGTTTCAAATGGGCCAAGTGCTGAGGCTTCCATAATATCCCTTACAATTTTATTCTGTTGTTTAATACATCTCATTGTCTGGGAATTTCCTCTTCTTGTACAGCTTGAAGTTCATCTGCTTTAATTTCATCCAGTCGTTTCTTGCAATATCCCCTCTGTACCAGGCATAAATATTTAATCTTTCACTTGAGGTTTGAATCGTTTCCACAGCAGTCAAAAGGAACTGAGCATTTGCATGGATAAGGGAAATATCTAGAATCATTATAGCTAAGGACAATGTGGATTTTGGACAGGAGAAAAAACAACAACAAAAAAACTTGGTTGAGAATTTCTACTACTAGAAATTATAAAAGGGAGGCTGGATCTTGTCTGGCTGCTTGGATGCTCTTTAGCTCTCCCTGTTCCTAGCACCTGCTACAGGCCACCCCTTGAGGTGGAGCATTCTGTGAGTTTGGGGTTCACATGGGCTTCAAAGCTTGCTCCTGCCTGATAATTCCCACATTCTTATAAGAGAGAACTGGGAATTTTACAGCAATTGGAAACACAGATCCTATAAGTTTGTCAGTGGTCACCATTAACCCTTAATTGTTGTGGTTGGATTCAGAGGGAATAAATGGGGGCGAGGGGGGAAGCTTTTAAAGGCCATTCTACCTTTCCCAAATAATTTTCCCCACTCAAGCATGTGAACTTTTGCTACTATTCATATCTGTTCTTAAAGGTCTGCACTAACATCATGACTTCAATCTCATGTCAGCTGAAGGCAGGAAGCATCACACATGCTTGCTCACTACTCTGCGAGCTAGAAACTCGTGGTGTCTTACCACACTTGAAATTCTTCCCCACTCTCCACAGTCCCTAATAATATCCTGGACATGTACCTTCATCTATATTCATGAGAGTGCAGATGCAGCCAAATTAGTGGCAGCAAAGCACATTTTACACTGTAGAAAATACAATCTGTCTTCTTTTGGATTTTTTTTTCTTTTTAATATAAAAGAAAAAAAAAAGAATTAAAAAAAAAAAAAATTTAAAAAAAAAACACCCAAACCCAGACAGTAAAATTGAAATTCAGCACCACCCGTTGCAAGAGTCTGTTTAAAAATGCACAGCTGGCTTGATGATGAGTGACAAATCAAAAGTCAGAGTGAAACTTCCCAATCATCTGAGCCCTTGCCACCCGATTAGCAGAAGAAAAACAGGGCAGATGGAGGGAGCCGCAGCAGTTCGGAGGGAACAGATGGCCACTACGAACTTGATATATGAAATTAATAACACTTTCTCAAATACAATTAGTAGCAGGAATACATTACCTGAATTTTCATAACTGTGAGCAAGCTGACATTAAATGAGGTTTTTCAGATTAACAGTCAATATAGCATTGATATTTGGAGAGAAATAAAAAATTATGTGGAAAGTAATAAGGACCTTTCTGCTTTGCTTTTTTTTTTGTGTGTGTGTGTGCTATAACTGATTATGAGTGCCCAGCTGCACAAAATCTGCATGATTCTATAGTCTGAAACTCCCCAGATATGTGCTTTTATGATTAACTCATTTATTTCTTAAACCAAAGACAGGCACCGTGAGGTTTCACACAGATGATGACTGTGTCGTGAGAGTCAGTGTCGCAGCGAAGGTTTCTCCTGCCCTCATGACCAAGGGCTCCCATAAATCTGGAAGATCATTTTCAGAAGTGAAGCTTGGAAAACTAAACTAAAAAATGTCTTAGTATGTCCTGGCTTTCCACGTTTCAACACATTCTGCAAACCAGGTCCCTTTAATTTGCCTTTAATTGGGCATCCAAAATAATTATCCTGCTTTGAGAGTGCCGATTCCTGCTTTTATAGATAGTCAGTAGAGATGAGAGAGGATTCAGAAGAACGAGGGAAAATAAGTAACACATTTCAAAGCCTGGCTCATGGCTTGGGAAGAAACAACATTACAACACTGCACATAAGCCAGCTCAGTGGATTGCACTGACACACTCTGCCTGGGTGGGTGGATGACAAGGATCTTGCCTGGTTCCCTACAAGGCCTGGGATACCTAGAAGGCTGATTTAGGAGGTGCTTCTGTAATCCCATGTACTGCCACTTTTTCATAAACCAGTGGTGGCAGGATCAGCTGAGAGGTCATTTTCTCAGCTAAGAAGAAAATGCTACAAAGAGAATCAATAAACCCAAGCACTGACACTCTCCTTATGGCACCAGAAGCAAAAATTATTGTCTGCAAGCTAAAATTGGCCTTTCCTGAGTGTGTGCATGCACGTGTATGTGCTCTCCAAAGGAAGCCTTTTCTTTTTCTTCCTGAGCAGTTTTTTTACAGCAATGCAATGACTGTCACTGGAGAACCTTCAATTTGAAGCTGGATCCTGTTGTCATTCACACTGGCTTATTAAGGTGAAGTTCAGATGTATAAAAAAGGACATTCTGGAAAGTCTAAGATGGAACTGGAAGCACGAGAGCTACTGATGAAACATTTTCTTGAGGTGGTCTGAAATAAACAGTAGAACTTTTGCTTTATGGGAATAAATCAGTTTGCTCTGCCTAGAAATCTCCTGAAAGGCCTAAGGGAACCTTCTAAAGCTTTTGCTACCTGATACCTGGGATGGTAAAGAGCCATAGGTGAGTTTCTTCCCTTCCCTGTCACACAATAGTCAATTTTCTCCCCCCTTTCCTCTCAGTTTTGTTATTTTCTTTATTGTCATTTCCCCAGCCATAGCCGACAGATGCAAATGTAATTTGTTTATGAATCACAGCACATATTTATGTGAATATACCATATGAATATGCTTGCAGTATGATTTCAGCTGGGTGAATACTGCAAAAGATGATTTGCAAACACTGCTATGAATAAAGGGCATGATACAAAGCTCGTTGCAATCTATGGGATGTCTCCTGTTGGCTTCTTGGAGCATGGCTCAAACTCCAAGCCAACGCTTTCCATTCAAAGGATTTCTTGCTTGCCAGTTGTCTGTTGTTCATGATTATCCAGGCAGAGTTTTGTTCATGCAAATACTGAGGAGAAGCTCCTACTTGGGGTAATGCATTTTCCTGCATAAATATAGTGATTTTTTTCTATGACTACATATGGTCATATGAAAGTGTTATCAACACAAGAATCTATGAGTAATTGTTATTAACAGATACAGCAATGAACTAGAGAGTTCAGGAGTCACAGACATGTGCATTTTATCCAGTTCTTCAAACATTTCTGTGTCCCAGACAGAGTCCAAGATTAGAAGGCAGCAAAACTAGCCAACAGGTAGGCTTGGCCTTGTGCTCGCTGAAGTCAGCAGCACATCAAATTTAACTAAGGCAGGATCAAGATTGTTCTCAGCACTGTCACTTACAAAATCTGTTGAAAATAGAAATGAACTTGGGCTTTAGATTTCAGAGTTTTAAGTATTTCCTGATTCCTTTAAATGTGAGTTCAGCAAGGTGTCATTTCAATGGGCACTGAACTCACAGGACCTTATAGAACTGGACCACCGCCAAAGGCCATAGCAATTACTCACTCTTGTATTCATGGACAATGTCTATTGTCTTCACCGAGATAAGCAGGCTTTGGTGTGTTATTTCTCACACCAGACACACAACAATATGATTAGCATCAGACTCTAATGAACAGTAATAAGGGAAAGTGTTCCTACAACAGAATGAAAATGTCTCTTAGGGCAAATATTAACACATCTCTCCTTGGAGTCCTGCTGCCAACATTTAAATTGCAGAATTTGGTAATGTTTATTCTTCAGTTCTAGAAACACTTTTACAACTGCCTTCAATCTTGTCTTTTCCACTTCTTTACAGGGAAGAAAAAAATCTGCAGATGACGGCACAAACAGGCACCAAACAAAACCTTTCTATGCATTTAAACTTTTGCTGTTCGCTTGACTCAGTGACCCAGTGGTATTGTCCAGAATTGCATTAACCAGTTCCAGGCAGTGGAGACAAAAATTCCTTTCATTCATCAACAGATAAGGAGTTTTGACAACTCTCCCTCTGGAGCAAGAATTGGGGGGGGGGGGGGGGGGTAGGGGGGAAGGCAAAAAGAGATTACAATGTAATAATGCAAAAAGCGCAGTCAAAGAGCCAAAGAAAGACTGAAGGAAGCTGTAGGGCTGCCTGGGCAGACAGGGAGACTGCTATCAGAATCAAACAAGAGAAAATCCAGATCCCCCTTCCACTCCTTTACCTGTTTCTTCTCAATGTCACTATCAGTGCACACAGTGATATAAAACAGGTCCAACAAGTATTCCAGTAACTCCTTAGGACCACCAGGGCAAAACCGAAAACATTCAGGGCTTGACACTTAACCAAGGCAACATGCCAAGCTTATCACATGTGAAAAAGCCTTGTAGAGGAAAATAATCATCTTCATGTTCACAGAGCTTGGGTGTTAACTCTCCAAAGAGTCTCCTGTATTTTCCACTCTTTTGACTATTGCAGCTGAGGGGGTTATTTGCATGGAAATTCAAACATCTGAACAGATTTCTGTTAACTACAGAGCATGGGAAGGAGCCAGAGTTATCTCTTTAGCATCATAGCACTGATTAGAGACAGGGCATTTTCTTGTTACTGCAGAAGCCTGGGTGATGAAAGGGCCTGAAGCACGGCTGACTTTCTATGTGATTCAGAAATCACTTGAGGAGCTGAGCAGAGTACAGCAGTTCCACTTTCTTACATCTTTCAGAGATTCAAATTAATTTCTTTTTTTGTGGCAGAACACGCTGAGGAAAAAAATTAACTATTCAAAAGCATTATAAAAATGGTCTGTATCAACAACTAGTTGTGACCCCAGACCAGAAATGGGGCTCCCTGCCCTGCTGACTGCCAGTATTTGCTTCATGTCGTTCTCCACCTCTTACTCCTGGAGCCTCCAGGTCCAATGCCAACACATTTGGCAACAACATCCCATGGAAAATGCTCTGTTTTGGCTCCTACCCTGGCTTTCAGCAGTGGTTTTCCACTAACCATGAGCAATGAAGACCCAAATTCAAGTTCCTTTTCTGCCACACTCAGGCTGTGAAAGATGCAACTCTACTCTTGCATGTAGGTCTTCACCTTTGTTCCTCTCTTCCCAGATCACTCAGACCACACACAGAGAGCTCTGTAATAGCTCCACTATGGCTACTACTAATCATGAAGGAGCAAAGCTTCTTGCACAACTAACTCAGGGCAAACTTTAGTTTAGTGCACGATATTATTTGAAGGCAGCACACAGTTCATTTGCACAAGAAGATGCATGATCCTGCATGATGCTGAAGGCCTCAAATCCTAAGCCCTTAATTACAAGTAAGTGTTAGGTATTAATCAATGGTAATTACAAATATCATACACACAGGCACAGCCATTCAAGCAAATATCACTAATTTTAATTAGATGCTTCCAAACATTTTGAAATTGTGGCTTCTTTTCTTCCAGTGAACACTACTTTATTTCTCCTCATTAGATTCCTGCCACCTGTATCTTAAGCTCCCCTCCAATATAATTCAAAATTCTCTTTGCCTTTACTTTTCATTGAGTGAGAACTTGATTCTCTGAAACACTGCATGTGTGCTAAGTACTTGCTGAATACTTCATTCTTTCCATCTCAGTGACACTCAGCTCCACAGAGTTATCAGAAATACTGATATTTGGGAAATAGCATAGCATAGCATAGCATAGAATAGAATAGAATTATCCAGGTTGGAAAAGACCTTCGAGATCATCAAGTCCAACAACACCATCTAATCAACTAAACCATGGCACCAAGTGCTTCATCCACTGTCCTCTTAAACACCTCCAGGGATGGTGATTCTACCACCTCCCTGGGCAGCACATCCCAATGGCCAATCTCTCTTGCTGGGAAGAACTGCTTCCTAACATCCAGCCTAAATCTCTCCTGGCACAGCTCGAGACTGTGTCCTCTTGTTCTGGTGCTGGTTGCCTGGGAGAAGAGACCAACCCCCACCTGGCTACAACCTCCCTTCAGGGAGCTGGAGACAGCAAGAAGGTCTCCCCCGAGCCTCCTCTTCTCCAGGCTAAGCAACCCCAGCTCCCTCAGCCTCTCCTCACAGGGCTGTGCTCCACACCCCTCCCCACCTTTGTTGCCCTTCTCTGGACACCTCCCAGCATCTCAACATCTTTCCTAAACTGAGGGGTCCAGAACTAGACACAGTACTCAAGGTGTGGCCTAACCAGTGCTGAGCACAGGGGCAGATATTTGGAATACTTATCCCTTCATTTTACCCAATGACCAAATGTTATCCATTTCATTTTGAAATGGGGCAATATTATGTAATTTACTTTCTTCTTCTTAACTGAGATACTTTGTAGTAGCCACTACATCAAAAAAGTCCTCCTGGTGTGCCACTGTCCTGACCAGTACTGAGCACAAGGGCAGAATGAGTTCCCTGCTCATCATCATAATTAGGAAGGAAACTCAGAGGTACTGCTCATAGTCCCAACTTCTATTGCACCCAAATCTGCATTTTTGGCTGGGCAAGTGAAAGAGGGGAAAGCAAAGATGAGCAGAGTGTTTGTGTGTTCTCACGGGAAATCCTCATCAAACTCTTTTCTGAGGGGGTGCGGGAATTCCACACATTATTTCTACCTGATGCTGGAGGGACATTGAAATATTCTTTCAACCAGCATCTAACATCAGCACATTTCAGAGCATACTCTTTTAATTTCTCACTGGAATCAAATGAGATGACACTGACAAGTGCAAATAAAAGGGAAGCAGGTTCACAAGCTGCCTCTGCTAAAAAGTCTTTAGTTGCTTTAAAGTAATTCTTGTCATTGCCAGTTGAAAATAAATAGGTAAAGAGGGAAAATCTACACACTTTTTGAAGAGGATGTTTATGAGCAATATGAATGTCAACAAGCATCTGAGGTTGAGGATCCAACTGCCGAAGAAACATGGCTTGGTTACTGCACATAGGATCTCCATTCTTTACACTGGTAACATGCATTTGTGAAACATTACTGATGTTCTCACAGTATAGCTAAGGTTGGAAGAGACCCCAAGGATCCTCAAGTCCAACCTGTCTCCACAGACCTCATGACTAGACCATGGCACCAAGTGCCACATCCAATCCCCTCTTGAACACCTCCAGGGATGGTGACTCCCCCACCTCCCTGGGCAGCACATTCCAATGACGAACAACTCGCTCAGTGAAGAACTTTCTCCTCACCTCGAGTCTAAACCTCCCCTGGCACAGCTTGAGACTGTGTCCCCTTGTTCTGGTGCTGGTTGCCTGGGAGAAGAGACCAACCCCCTCCTGTCTACAATCATCTTTCAGGTAGTTGTAGAGGGCAATGAGGTCACCCCTGACCCTTCTCTTCTCCAGGCTAAACAACCCCAGCTCCCTTAGCCTGTCCTCATAGGCCTTGTGCTCAAGGCCTCTCCCCAGCCTTGTTGCCCTTCTCTGGACACGTTCAAGTGTCTCAATGTCCTTCCTAAACTGAGGGGCCCAGAACTGGACACAGTACTCAAGGTGAGGCCTAACCAATGCAGAGTACAGGGGCAAAGACAGCACTAGTGAGGAAACACTTACTTTGAATCTGTTATTTTTCCTTACTAATCTATGAGACAGACTCCAAATGCTGAGAGCAATGTGATGGCTTTGCAAGAGGTCACCTTGGTCTCTGCCCCACATTAGGTAGCCTCTAAGCTAAAGAGTAACAGCTGGAGACTGAAAGGGATGGGCAGAACTAGATGTATTTTTCAAATGTCCTGTGCTACAGGTTTGCAATGATGCATCATGTAGACAAACAAATGCCATGGTCCTTACAGCCTACAAACTGAATGGAAGTGATGGTTCTGCAGGTGAGAAGCAGAAGGCACTCATTTCTTGCCTGGATAAAATCATGGTTCAGTAAGAGAAAGCCTTTTGTTTGTCTTTCAGGAAGAGTAACGAGTCAGACTGATAGCTTCAAACAGAGCTTTCCAACTCTTTCTGACAGTACCAGAGTTGCCTTCCACTGGTGTCCTTTTTGCTAATTGCTCTTTCTGGGGGTTCCGTGGACAGTGAGTTACCCTCCCCTGGAGCACTCCTGTGCCTGGAGCTAGCATGAGGATCCCTCTTCTGACCTTACGCTTTCTCTCCTTCCCTCTCCAGTGAACTTGCTTTCCTGTGTTCCAGTTTCCTGGCCCATCTGCTGCCCTCCTACACATGGCAGAGGGCAACAGATGGGTGATAATCATGCGGAAAAAGGCAAATGGAGGCCATGCGGAGGGGAAACGCAGCTCCGTGGCATCGTGCCCTGGCAACACAAAGCCACCACTAAGTCACCCACCGCACACACACCGCCAACCCGCCAGTGACAAGGAAGGCATGTGGCTGGTTGGAGGAGGAACAGTCTGGGACACTGCCAGCGCTGGGTGGCTGCTTTCCACTAGTAAACCTAGTCATTTAAGGTACAGTACTCCTCAGGAGTCAGTGAAGAGCACCTTAGCCATCCCTTCGAAAGGCACAGCCTCCGTTTTCAGATGAGGACAGAAATGATATTTCATGGTGACTCAGTGCTCCTTTAGGGCACAGACACAGAGCTAGAGAGTGGGGTAAGGTCAATGAGCTCTGATGCTGGGCAGAAGGAGGCATGCACACAGCAACAAGCAACATATTTACACAGGTTTGAATCCTATAGGTTTGACATGGAGTGCACAGCAGCTCATCTGCTTCTGATAACAGTTTGCTAGGACATCTAAAGTCACCAGCAGGTGGTGATGGAAGAGATGAACTTGGCAGTGTCAGTCAGTCACAGGATGGCTATGAGCTAACAAGATGATACTGAGGAAAAACACACAGGGATAAATATAGTATGAGGACATCATCATGTTTTCACCAGCAGAAGCGTTAATGTACATACATGGGGAAGATCTCTTGGTGGATAATTGCCTCAAGAACAGGTTGTATGACCCATTAGTGACTTGCAACAAAAGGGTCTTGCACTTGATAGCCTTAAGGTTTCTTTCCATATCTACCTATAGTCGAAGGGTTCATCTTTCCATTGTTTTTTCCCTCATGCTTTCTTATACTTACTTTTCCGTTACCAGTATTTTTATATGAGGATTTGAGCAATAAAGGAGATATCTCAGGAGGAAAATGATCAGGGGGTTAGAGCACCTCTGCTGTGAAGACAGGCTGAAGGAGCTGGGGTTGTTCAGCCTGGAAAAGAGGAGGCTTGGGGTAACCTAATAGCAGCCTTCCAGTACCTGAAGCAGGCTACAAGAAAGACGAAGAGAGACTGTTCACAAAGGCCTGCAGTGACAGGACAAGGGGCAATGGCTTCAAACTAGAGAGGGGAAGATTTAAATTGGATGTAAGGAACATGTTCTTTGCTATGAGGGTAGTGGAACACTGGAACAGGTTGCCCAGGCAGGTGGTAGAGGCTCCATCCCTGGAGATACTAAAGTTGAGGCTTGACAGGGCTCTGGGCAACCTGATCTAGTTGAGGATGTCCCTGCTGACTGCAGAGGGGATTGGACTGGATGACCTTTGGAGGTCCCTTCCATCCCAAAGCGTTCTATGATTCTGTGATTTCAGAAATATGGCCTAAAAATTATGTTCTCCAAGGTCTTGGATCTACAGCACATAAGTAGCATTATGGTTCCCAGAGAGTTTCTGCCTGGAGTGAGCTGCTCTGAAGTGAAGCTATGAAACAGAAATTATACAAAATGAGCTACTGGAAGGAAAGTATCCACAGAGGCTAAAGACAATGGATTACAACACAATCATCAGCTAGCCCAGAAACATCCTGGAAGGCATTTTATAATAACAGATACCAACAGGAATTTACCACTGACTTATGCAGAATCCAAACAAGGCTGAGCAGTACCAACTTAGAATGTTTTGGTGGTCTGACAAGGTAAAACTGATTTTACTTTAGCTATCCAGTTTCCTTGCCAGTCATTTCTTGTCCAAAAAGTAAACCCTTTGCATTCCAGGTTATTTTCCAAGAATAGCAGCTTCAGATGCTTAGCTTGGCTGGAACTGAATTAGAACTGTTGGCCACCTGTATGTAAAAAGTTATGACATTCTTGCAAATGCAAGTGCTGGAAGATAATGTGGAGTTCTAAGAAAAAAAATAAATATATATATATATAAATCTTCTTGGGTGCAGAGGCAAAATACAGACACAAAGAAAAATGTGAAGAACATTTTTAAGTGAAGGGTAGAGTAAATGGAATAAAAATCTCTAAATGCTCTCCTCTCCAGGTTAATAACAAAGAGTGAAAGCATCGTATCTCGAATGCTCTAGAAATCTAGAGGACAGTATTGATTGCCCTAAAAGGACCAGTTTTGTGCTAGCAAAGAGAAGGATGAGGTTCTTTATATGCTCTTGGAGATGGGTGTCCTATAAACCTGGGAATTTGCGGTGTGTCTATGGCAGTTCTGATACACAAAATGGTTTTGCAGCAAATCAACTACGAGGTGTCAAAATGTCTCCCAGGGACTTTGCCACAATGCAGTGTGTTTGAGGAAACTGCTGCCACAGAGTAAATATTTGGTTTGTTGTGCATTAACAGTAACTCAGCTGACTTTGGCATCTGACTTTGCAAATATAATGGCAATCTGAGGGTTAATGAATGAAACCAGTCCTCACACACACAAACGCACACCGAGTTTGTGCAAAGGACTCCCTTTATGCCAAACATCCAAGCAGATCTACATGTAGCAGCACACAGGTACCAAGGAAATCCACAGAGGAGTTAGGAGACTCACTCCCCCAGAAAAAACAGAGCCTACACACGTGCAGTAAGGAACATATTGAGAACCACTCTGCCTTAGCACAATTACTCTGCTCTTGTGGGACCCCACCTCAAATACTACAACCAGTTGTGGTGTCCGCAGCAGGAGAAGGACACAGAGCTATTGGAGTGAGTCTAGAGGAGGCCACAAAGATTATCCAAGGGCTGGAGCACCACTACTGTGAGGATAGGCTGAGGAAGCTGGGATTGTTCAGCCTGGAGAAGAGAAGACTCTAGGAGGACCTTAGAGTTTCCTTCCAATACCAACCTACAGTAAGGCAGGAGAGTGACTTTTCATAAGGGTGTCTAGAGACAGGACAAGGGGGAATGGTTTGAAGCTGAGGGAGAGCATGGTGAGGCTGGAGTTTAGGAAGAAGTTCTTCAGTCTGAGGGTGGTGAGACTCTGGAGTAGGTTGCCCAGGGAGGCTGTGGATGCCTCCTCCCTGGGGGTGTTTAAGCCTAGGTTGGATGAAGCCTTGAGCAGCTAAATCTAGTTGAGAGGTGTCCCTGGCCATGGTGGGGAGGTTGGAGTAGGTAATCTCTGAGGTCCCTTCTAATCTAAGCCATTCTGTGATTCTGTGAATTAAAAGTTGTGGAGAATAATTTTTTTAAAAAAGGGCAAATGAGTGGAAAGCCACTGGGAAGAAAGCTAATTTCAAAGGGAAAAGCAACCAACAGATCAGCAATGTTATCAAGCTCTGTAACCTACATGAGAGGAGAGAATGGACCTGGGTTTGGGGTGTGACCTTAACTTATCTTCTTACAAAAAGACTTTGCTGGATGTCTTGCAAGGCCAAGCTTCTTTAGGAGGTGTCTGAGTCCTCATTTTTCTCAGCCAGGATGGAATTCCCATACTTTTTTGTGACAATTTTGTTTATTTACCTTTTCCTGATAAGTCATACCACAGGGATCAGCTGTGGTGTAAGGAAGGGAAGGATGAAAGCTCAATTGGGAAATGCCCCAGGCTTGTCCTCCTGAGCCCTAGATCAGGCAGGGCTTCTGCAACAGCCCTTTCCCACTGTGGTAGAAGCCAGACACATCACCTTAGGGTGTGTGTAACTCTGCCACAGAGGGGACTCCATCCTCTAGAGGATCATTCCTTGAATGCATTAGTGGCAAACACCTTTGGAATCTGGGGATGCCTTTAGTGTGTGTGCAGTTTTGGGTCGGGATCTCATCCTGCTTGGCAAGGAATTCCTGAGTGAGGGAAGTGGGTCATTCCCAGCTCTGATTTCTGTGACACCTTTAATGCTGTCCAAGTTTAGCAAGATACCTGAAGAAAATGTTGTACTTCAGGAGGCAATATAAAAAGAAGTCTTCCTGCTGAAGCCAGTGAGAAAATAGAGCAGGTGTGTGCTTACAAAAGCAAAAAGAAATCTTACAAAAGGAAAACAAATTACAAGTAAATACATGCTTAGAGGAAAAACCAGCACACCTCTTTGCTGAGACACCAGGCTAGAACACAGCCCTCGCAGCACGATTCAGCCTGGTGGGCATTAATCAAGGTATTTATTCTATTCTTCCCTTTTCCTCCCCCTGCTCCACCTCCCCATACTTTTCTTTTCCTTTAGAGAAATTCTGTAATAACCATTTACTTTAACTTCCAGAAAAAAAAGAAAGAAAGAAAGTTTATACAGCCCAGGGAAATTAGATTTGCAAATTCAATCAGTTCTATATCTAGGAAAAGTAGATAATAATGATTGTACAGCCAAGAGATATCAGGGACTCGGTGCAGCTAATCCATTCTAATAATGCTGGTCTCTTCCCAGATCAAAGGAAAGGTTGGGTAATTACATTTTTTTTTTCCTCCTTCATACAATTGTATTTTGTTTGCAAGTTTCTTGAGGCAGAGTTTGCAAAGGCTTTAGAGGCAGTTCCCTGGGCCTTACTTGCCCACTGTCTCTGAGATGACACTGGCCACTGTCCAACGTGATGAGGTTATGTTGGCTTTGTTGTAATGTTCATGCAGAAGTCCCAGGAATGCTTTGTGCATTTCAGATGTCCAGGCTTTAAATCCTTCACCTTTGATGGCAGGGCAGACTCAAGGTCTTTCCACATTGGTGTGGCACAAAGCTGAGAAGGGTCAGGGCATTTCTGTCACAGGAAGAATGGTTCAAAGGACTCCAAGCGGGATGGAGACCAGCGTCAGAATGCTAGGCTTACTGGTGCTTTCTGCTGTCAGAATCACAGCAGGGGCAGTTTACAGCCCTGCCAGGAGGCAAAAGTGGGTGCACCCCAACTATTCCTTCCCTGGCAGCAGCAAAACGCCTGACTGTGAACTAGGTTATTGGCAGCTAAAGATTGATCTCTCCTGAAGATGAATATCCTGGGAATTCTCCTGAATCCATAATGTCATGAAAACTCGCTGGCAGAGACATAAACTGAAGGTCTAAGTTTTGAATTATGATTAACAAATTATGCATGAAAGCACACATAAAATAAAATTAAAAACCCCACTGTGGCACTGTCCTGTAAATCACAGAACCACAGAATTGTCAGGGTAGGAAGGGATCTCAAGGATCGTCTAGTTGCAACCCCCCTGCCATGGGCAGGGACATCTCGCACCAGATCAGGTTGCCTAGAGCTTAACAAACAAAATGTGCAATCTTATGATGATAAGGTGATCTCTATTTAGCTGGAGCCATCATTTCTACTGATAGTGGTTTACATGTTCTTAGAAACATCTATATTTAGAAAATAAGCAATCCTTAAAGGAAGTGAAAGAACATAAACAGCCTAGCTGGATTTACTGGGGTGGGATATTATGTAGGGCCTTTCATACCAGCTGTAAGCTCAAGTTCTCTGAATGCAGCCTCACAAACCAGGCTCTGAATGTGTTTGAATGATTTCCCTTCTGTTTCAAACCCATAAGTTTCCTAGAATCCTTTCAGAAGTGAATGAAATCTCCTAGGAACATGGTTAATAAAACCTGCTAATACCTTTATCATTTTCTTAGCCTTATTACTGTTGAATCCCAGCCCTTACTCTAACTTGAACCCAAACTCAAATTCTAGACAAGTCAGACATTTTCCTGCTTTTCTCATTGTTCCACAAAAGAGATGGCAACATTTCCAGGAAACTCTATTGTTGAACAGAGAGGAAGACTCTGAAAAATAACAAAAGCCTCTCGAATCCTCTCATTAGCAGACCTAACTCTCGCAGAAGTGTTTCTAAGGATGTCAGTTTGCTCTGTGAGAAGCTCTCATGTCCATCCTCACCATGGCATGGAGGATTTGGGCACAAAACTCCTACCTCTACTAGCAGGAAAAGTCCACCTCACCTCCTTCAGACATGCACAAATCAAAGCAGTACACTCTACAGCTTCCCTCCCAACAGCAGAGGACAATATTTGCCTGTGTGCACAGGGAAATGTTTGCAGTTAGTTATTTAAGCTCTTCTCTGCTTTTCAGGACACAAACCCTTAGCTAATGGAGTACAGTGTACTGCAGGATTCTTCTAGCGTTTCCTTGTTTTCCCTTTCAGTTCATTCCTCTTTAAAATTACCCACCCCCAAAAAAAAATTATCCCAGGAGAATCACAGAATTCTTAGGGTTGGAAGGGACCTCAATGATCATTTAAGTGAGAATAGGTCATTCCTATGAGGACAGACTGAGAGAGTTGGGGTTGTTCAGTCTGGAGAAGTGAAGGCTCCAAGGAGACCTAATTGTGGCCTTCCAGTATCTGAAGGGGGCTACAAGAAAGCTGGGGAGGGACTTCTGAGGGTGTCAGGGAGTGACAGGACTGGGGGGAAGGGAACAAAACTAGAAATGGGTAGATTGAGATTGGATGTGAGGAAGAAGTTGTTCCCCATGAGGGTGGTGAGAGACTGGTTGCCCAGGAAGGTGGTGGAAGCCTCATGCCTGGAGATGTTTGCAGCCAGGCTGGATGTGACTCTGGGCAACCTACGTAGTGTGAGGTGTCCCTGCCCATGGCAGGGGGGTTGGAACTGGCTGGTCTTTGAGGTCCCTTCCAACCCTGAAAATGCTATGATTCTCTGATTCTGTGATTCCTGGGGGCTGGAGTAGGCCAGCTGATGATCTCAATGAACCTGCATGTGTAAACTGCATGCTCACTGCAAACCCCAGTGATTCTAGAACAGCTGATCTGCAGTCTCTGTTTCTGCAGGAACATAACTTGTGCCTCTCATGCTCCTCTCCACACTAGCTGGGGTTATCCTGCCTTAAAGCAGGTTGACAGCTGTTACCTGCTCAAGTCTGCTACTTCACACTTGCTATGATACAGAGAAATTAATCCTAAATATTTGCAAAAATCATAGAATCATAGAATTGTTAGGGTTGGAAGGGACCTCAAGGATCATCCAGTTCCAACCCCCTGCCATGGCCAGGGACACCTCACTCTAGATCAGGTTGCCCATAGACACATCCAGCCTGGCTTTAAAAACCTCCAGGGATGAGGCTTCTATGTTATGCTTGTGTCATTTTTTCCACTATATTGATAATTACTGTGTTTCACATCCCCCTTTTAATTACATCATGCCTGAGATTCAAATCCAACAGCCACTCTCGAAGTGAAAGTGCTTTAATATCTGGAGTGCTGCTCCTCTCAATTGGCATCAGAGAGATAGGCTTAAAAAAGGATAAAATAAATAAAAGGGGATTTGGGGTGGCAGAGAGGGTCATAAACACCAACATCCCCATGCATCCTGACTGGCTGCAATGCTCTCCTGAAGGGTCAAAGCCCCACACATGCCCTAGCCCAGCCAATAGGCTAAGCAGCTGTGAAGGTGCTAACCTGGGCAGTTCCTGGGGTCCAGATGGTCAAGGTAAATGTATAGCAGGTGTGATTAACCTTGTGAGCACCTGTGAGTGTGCAAACCTGGACCCTTCCTGGGCTCCAGATAAACAGGGAGCACTGTGCTTAGCTGTGTGACACAGCTGTGAACTGTGTGTGCCCCTGGCCACGTCTGGATATGCCTCATCCTATGGGTCCAGCGATCAGGGTTCTGTGTTACCAAAGGGCATTAATTGTCTTGGGACAGTATTTGAACCAGCCCAGAAGTCAGGCAGCTTGCCTTGTCCTCACCCAGACAGCAGCAAGAGCCAAATGCTGCCAGAGTAGCAGCTGGAGAACCTGCTCTAGCAGACCAACAGCTTCACTCAGGCCTTGCACCTGGGCCAAGGCAGAAGGGGGAAAAGCTCCAAGGGAACAGAATGCCAGAAGAGGCTGCAGCCCAGCGAGGGAGCACACAAGAGAGAGGCATCCTAGCCCTCTCTGAGCCAAGGGCAAGCTCCAGAGTGGGAACTGGGCATGAGGTCCTTAGCCCTCTCTGAGCCAAGGGCAAGCTCCAGACTGTGAACTGGGCATGAGGTCCTCAGCCCTCTCTGAGCCAAGGGCAAGCTCCAGACTGTGAACTGGGCATGACAAGAGAGAGGTCCTTAGCCCTCTCTGAGCTAAGGACTGCCCAAATCACAGCCACAGTATCTGGGAAGACACTAGACAGGGGAGCAAGTCATGAGTCCCCAGCTAATCTGCCATGCAATCCCCTTTGTGGGAAACCACAGATCACAGCACCTGTACTTCCCATTTGAATTGCTGCACTGGGAAGGTTAGCTCTGTGCTTGAATTGTGTAACTGTCTCTGTATGTGCAGTGTAATCCCCACAAGCCAATAACTGATCCTGCGAATACATTTTGTAAATGAGTTAGGGCAGTGTTTGAAGATACCACCACCAGGAAATATTAATTATAAAATATAGGAAAATATACTTTTAAAAGGCATAAATAACAATTAAAGTATAGTTAAAATAAGAATACAATATTATTACAATTACAGAATCAATAATCAGAATCATCTGATCAACTAAACCATGGCACCAAGTGCCTCACCCAGGCTCTTCTTAAACACCTCCAGGGATGGTGACTCCACCACCTCCCTGGGCAGCACATTCCAGTGGCCAATCTCTCTTTCTGGGAAGAACTTTCTCCTAACAGCCAGCCTAAACCTCCCCTGGCACAGCTTGAGACTGTGTCTTCTTGTTCTGGTGCTGGTTAATCTGAATCTGCGTGGCTCAGTTGGTAGCACCCAAGACCCTTAATGGAAAGGTCATGAGTTCCAGCCTGCAGTGGGCAGTAGTGTCCTCCCTGCTCTAGTCATGAGGTCTGTGGTGACAGGTTGGACTTTTGAGGTCTCTTCCAACCTTAGTGATACTGAATATCTGAATCTGAATACTGGTTGCCTGGGAGAAGAGACCAACCCCCTCCTGACTACAGCCTCCCTTCAGGTAGTTGGAGAGAGCAATGAGGTCTCCCCTGAGCCTCCTCTTCTCCAGGCTAAGCAACCCCAGCTCCCTCAGCCTCTCCTCACAGGGCTGTGCTCCAGACCCCTCCCCAGCCTCATTGCCATTCTCTGGACACCTTGAAGTGTCTCAATGTTCTTCTTAACTTGAGGAGCCCAGAACTGGACACAGGACTCAAGGTGTGGCCTAAGCAGTGCTGAGTACAGGGGCACAATGACTTCCCTGCTCCTGCTGCCCACACTATTCCCGATCCAGACCAGGATGCCACTGACCTTCTTGGCCACCTGGGCACACTGCAGGCTCATGTTCAGCTGCTGTCAACCAGTGCCCCCAGGTCCCTTTCTGCCTGGCTGCTCTCCAGCCACTTTGACCCCAGCCTGTAGCACTTCATGGGGTTGTTGTGGCCAAAGTCACAATTTATATTTATTTTATATATATAATAGAGTCATAGAATTGTCAGGGTTGCAAGGGACCTTGAGTATCATCCAGTTCCAATCCCCCTACCATGGCCAGGGACACCTCACACTACAGCAGGTTGCTCACAGCTACATCCAGCCTGGCTGCAAAAACCACCAGGCATGAGGCTT